>NC_091123.1:90251253-90597253 GCF_040183065.1 Periplaneta americana
TAAGCAAGTTCAAGCTCCGATCTAGCTCTACAACCGGTTTTGGAGCTTATAACTCTTGACACTACTGGATTAAAATAAACTCTTCTAAGTAGGTTATACATTCAAATATACAGACTCCTCTTATGTACACGGAATGGACTAGTTCGGATATTACATAAGCATTTCCATGGCAACGTCAATGTAATTTCCGTTCCACACAATCCATTTATTTTGTTCCCATTAGTGTAGGTCGAATATAGACGTTACACCTCGAAATGTTACAGAAGTGCAGCATTGGCAACGTGTCCCTTTTTATTTCTTTGAACTAAAATGATATTTTTTATATAATTGTTTAATGATGGAGGCTTGTGTAATTTTGCAATTTTCTGCGATGATTGCGTACAAATCATTTGACACAAAGATACGAAATATACAGAGCGTTCGCCTGGGAACAGATTTCGCTCAGATAAATATATTTGGCCTTTCACTGTTATAGATCTAATGCCGAAGAAATAGAGTGCTAGGTAAATTGGATCCCAAGAGTTGTACACTCATTTACCAATACGTACTGTAAAATGGGTCCCATTACTTTGGAATGGATACGTGAAATAGGTTCTAATATTTTGAAATGGTTACGTAATTTGAGTCCGCGAGTTATACCTAGCAGTAGTTTGGAAAGTATTATGCTTGTTGACTCTAAACATGATCATTTTTTGGACTTACTTTTTTAATCCAGAAGAAGTCGGAGACTGTTTCATTGAAGATTTAATGTTTGTTATACGCATATATGACAAAGTTCAATTATTTACTGACTACGTATTCATGTCTACATTTCGCCAGATGCAGTATCTCCTCCCACTACTTAGGCTGAATTCTCAGCAACAACAAATCGCAATACCAACATTTGCGAATCATTTCATTCAAGAGTGATATATACTTCTTAATATACAGTATATAATTCTGTTGAAATCTTGAAAGACATTCAATCTAATGCGTGCATTTTATCAAGAAATATAGGGATTGAAAAGAAGCATACCATAAAAAAGGAGCAATTTCTGAGACAAAAAATGGCTGAGTTCAAGATAGGAGAAATTACAAAATCTGTTTTTACCATAACAGTTTGTTTTAAGTTTTTACCAGTTGATTAATAAGGAATAGTGACGTGCAGCATAAGCTGTCGATATTTTAAATGTTTAGAAGAAAATAAAAATAAAATTTTTGGGAGGGACTATTCAGCAACCTCCACGTGGTGCATCTTGTGTAAAGTTAATAGGCTGACAGAAGACGGGATCCAATCTACTAATACCCTTCTTGTAGACCAGACCCATTTTACTCATACTCTTTTTCTAATCGGGACCCATTTTCCTTATACCTCTTTTCTAACTGGGACCCAATTTGACATGATTTTGGCCGACGGGACCCAATTTACCAACTCCGGGAAATAGTATGTACAGTTCCCTTGAGTCGAGCGTGGGGAAGAGTTTTGTGTGGAATGTGGCAATGCATGGGGTAAAAGCATGGGCATTACGACGAAGTGAAGAGAAGCGAATAGAAGCATTTGAAATGTGGATATGGAGAAGAATAGAGCATGTCAAATGGATAGACAGAATGAGAAATGAAGCTGTGTTGGAGAGAATGGGTGAAAAAAAATTATGCTGAAACTGATCATAAAGAGAAAAAGGAATTGGTTGTGTCACTGGCTGAGAAGAAAATGCCTACTGAATGATGCACTGAATGGATTGCTAAATGGAAGAAAAGTTGGAACAGAATAAGATATCAGATGATAGACAACATTAAGATATATAGATCATATAAATAAATAAATAAACGAAGACTAAGAGGAAGGCAGAGAATAGGAAAGATTGGATAATGCTGAGTTTCCAGTGAAAGACCTGTCATTAGGCAGAAAACTATGAATGAATGAATGAATGAATGAATGAATGAATATCTACGTAAAGCCTACAGTGTTTTATTAAACGGATGTCTTACTTCTGGAATTATAAATAAATCCTTTTTGTGTGCAGTCCAGAAAACGTAAGTTCGGTTTAACTCGATGCTTATTCTGCGGACCCCTAAGAGATTAGTGAAGTGCTTTATGTGGAGTGGGCAGAAACATGGGTATTACGATGAAGTGAAGCGAAACGACTGGAAATATTTGAAACGTGGATATGGAGAAGAATGGAGCGTGTGAAATGGACAGACAGAATAAGAACTGAAGCTGTCTTGGAAAGAGTAGGTGAAGAAAGAATAATGCTGAAACTGATCAGGAAGAGAAAAGGGAATTATGTGGGTCACTGGCTAAGAAAAAATTGCCTGCTGAAGGAATTGTGAACAGGATAAAAGTTCGGGGCAAAAGAAGATATGATTTATGGATCGTATTCGGAGACTAAGAGAAAAGCGGAAAATAGGAAAGAGAGGAGAATGCTGGGTTTGCAATGAGAGCAGCCCTTGGGTAGGAAACCAAGAATGAATGAATGAATTAATTAATTAATTAATTAAAGAATTTCGGTATTGTGCGTCTTTCGAGTGATAATTCAAGAAAACAAAATATCATTCGTAACATAGTGCATCATTATGCCTGGATTAAATCTCGAATATCTCCGCAGTGCATAAGAAGAGAAGGCATAATTATGTACTATTGATAGTGATTCGTCCGTCGGATGGGGACGTTAAGCCTGGCGGCCCCCTTGGTGCTATTCAACAGGAGTAGGCTACGTGCCGGTACCGAGTTTCCCCTTCTCCCTTCTTCACCTTTATCATCATCCTCACTCATTCCCTACACTACACTTACACGAACATTTACATGCACTCACCCTAGTACACGACATAACTCTTCACAGATATACATCATATGCATAACGTGACCACGAAGTTGTGTGCAACTTGAAAATGGATCACAGTCCTCCCATCTATCCACAGTATGCGGAACCCGAATCACGCAAGTGAAGTGGGTAGGCATTAGACACACATTAAGGAACTGAATTAGTGTGAAACGTATAATGAAAAGTGTAAGTTAATTTCGCCACACTCATTTTTTGTTAAGAAAGGACTTACGCCTTCTAAATACGCTTCAGTAATACGTTCTACTTCATATAATGAGAAAGTAGAGCAGAATGATGCGATAGACCTCAGGTATCTACTAATTTTGCTTGGAAATTGGATGGACGTAGCAATGGACCCTGCAGGAATTTGTGAGGGTCATGACTAAAACGCTAGTTGTGAAATATGAAGCTGTAATTCCAAATTGCACGAACAAGGTCAAATGACCCCACCCATCTTGCGTGACCAGAGATGAGTTGTTTTGTGTAGAGGGGCCAGAAATTCTTGTCTCTGGTCATCCGATACTGTACGCATTTGTGACTCAGCGCTAATGCACTCGTTTACCATCTGGGTAGCCTAGGTTCGATTCCAGGCCTGGTCGTGTTGGAATTTATGTGGATAAAGCTAACGTTGCAGAGGATTTACTTGGGGTGCTCTCGTTTTCTTCTTTCATTCCACCAACATTCTAAACCACCTCATTTCATAATATATCATATAAAATAGTTAAAAATAGGCTGGGGTGAAGTGTTGGGTGTAGTACGGGTCTGCGATACTGATATAGCATAAGGACCTGAGTAGGGTTGCCATAATATATCTTTAAATGTAAAAATGAGAACGCCATACCAATCGGATCCTTACAACTCCTAAATAACATCTTACAGATACAAATTCACAATAAGAAAAAGTCGTTCAATTACAGACAATTAAAATGCAGTCAGACATTTAATATGCTGTATGTTTTTATACCCAATTCCTAAATTAACAGGGCACTCGGGAAGTAATGCCAACATAGCTACTGTTTCACACTAAATTTTTTAGGTTAGTTTTGGCATTACATACATCAAATATAGTTCCCTAGCATGTCAACAATACGTTACCAAATCCTTGGGAGATGGCGGACTCATCTGCAGCATCATTTCTGGATACCTATCTCACTGATTCATCTAAACTTCTTTGGTTTTCAGCTCTTCATTGAAAGTGAATACCTCAATTCCACCCATTTTGCTATAGTTAGGCTAATTGTGGTAGAACTTCTCTCCCAAAAGCTTCTTTTAATACCCTTAAGCACTGAGTTACATTTTTTTCCCTCTTGTAACTTGTATTTTTATGAAGCAATCTTTGTTCATACCTACTGAACATTTTTAGGGCAGTATTACCAAAGTATAGTATATACAGTAACGAAGCTCAATACTTAGGGAATATGCATCCATAGATAGTTGCTAACCACTAGGATCGCTACTATCGCCTCATCATAGACAATGCGAAATAGTACCAGCATAGTCTATTGTTCCTAGGACTCTTATCAACTCAAACTTCGTGACTGTATATACATACTGTGGTATTACTTAATACAAATCAAAAACAGTTCCTGTATTGACAAAACATGGTTACTTAAGGACTTTTCATGTTCCAAATTTATGCAACAATTGCTCCTCTATTACGTACTAAAAGATTCCGATGCTCACTGTTAGAAGAATTGATTTACAGCAGTGATGTCAAAGCAAGCGCATTTTTCTGACCTTGACGTCGTGCGCGGGCAGCAAGCGCTAAGTATGGAAAGAGGAAGGGTTGTGTATATGAATAAGCAACCTGTTGGATTAAGAAAACAGTGGTGCACAAACTTCAAATGGAACGTGAAATTTTATGTCGTTATTTTTATATGGCTTCTTTCTGTTCAATATTATATATATATATATATATATATATATATATTGTCTGTAAAACAAAAGTACTAACACTGATTTCTTAACATTGCACTTGTGTTTTAAATCTTAACACAATAGAAAGTTAAGAAGAAATATTCACTTAAATTCCATAGTAGTATAATATTATACTGTATTAAGTGGATGAAATACATCATTCATAAAGAAAGTGATATTCCAAAGAAAGAGATTGAGTATGACATGATAAGTTGGAATTTGTATTGTATTGATGGTATCTTTAGCCTTACAAAAGTAATTAATAAACTAATCAAAACAATATTACAGTACAAAGTAAAGTTACCTAGGTACTGTATCTGTTTTAAGTGTAACTAATATTACATGACAAAACTCTTATTGCATTATGCTTTTAAGGTGATATTTGTGAGCAACTTCCTATCATCAGAATATTAAATTATTTTCTCGAAATCTGCTGAAGCTATAGAGCTGACATTTTTACAACACATGGACACGTATCTTTTGTTTATGATGTAACAGTAGTTGCTTTGTTAATTCATTTCCTTACAAACAATTTCCATGCGAATATTTTCAAATTTTTCAAAACACTATCTTCAGTAATACGTATATACGGTATATTACATTTACGAAAACATTCTGTAAGGCTACTAAATAAATAGGCCTATACCTGAAAATTTTACTTTTCTATACGAAAAGTTGAGAAAATATTTCTTTTTGAATAAAAAAATCAAACTTGTGAAAAATGAGCATTAAAATTAAAACTTACATTCTTATAATGCACTTATACTTCTCAGGCAAATCTAAAAATTAACATGGATACAGTTTCAATAAGTTCTCTTCCCTTTATCTATTGAATCAGTGCTGGCCATCCCTGAATATAGCTCGACAAAGCGGCATATATCACCTCTTTCGTCTGTCTCTTTCCTTTCCGCTGTAAAGCGCTCAGTCTCTCCTGGGCTCTAAAGCGCGCGCTTGCTCCTGTGGGCATCAATTGACATGCCTGATTTACAGTATTGTCACAGTCTAGTATATACAGTCACGAATCTCAATACGTAGGGAATATGCATCCATAGATATTTGCTAACCACTAGGATCGCTACTATCGCCTCATCACAGACAATTCGAAATAGTACCGGCACAGTCTATTGTTCCTAGTACCCTCAACAACTCAAGCTTCGTGACTGTATATATTAGACTGTGTTTTTTTTATTTTTTATTTCAGTAGGTTATTTTACGACGCTTTATCAACATTTTAGGTTATTTAGCGTCTGAATGAGATGAAGGTGATAATGCCGGTGATATGAGTCCGGGGTACAGCACCGAAAGTTGTTCCGACAAGGAATCGAACCCGGGCCACCTGGTTTCGCGGCCAGACGTGCTAACCGTTGGGATTGTTGTCATTATTTATTGAATTCCCTAGTATTATAATTTAAGTATGCATATATAAATAAATGAAAACTACAAGAATGAACTGTTCAATTAAATTTCAGCCACTCATGTCCCAATAGAGGGTAAGTTCATTTAAACAGTCCATGAATATTTGTCGGTTGATCTGATTTTCTTCAAAAGTCAGGAATTTTTAGGAAATACAAATGAAATCCTACATGATTGAAATGAAGCAAGTTGCACTTCACTAATAGCTTGCGAGCCTCCCAGAAAGCTCGTGTGAAGCAATTACATAGGCAACTTGAGGGAACAGGACAAACAGAACCTCATGCGAGTCGTGTGCGAACCGACCAGTAAAGCGGTAAGAATATGGGAACGGAAGTGAAATGGGGTCTGTACTTCAAATCTTCGAAAAGTGTCGAGTGTCATTCTGAGTACCTGACTTGTGAGTAAAACAATGTGTGTTGAGTATATTAGCTTCCGTTGTTTAAAATCCAAGCAGTTTTTAAAATTAAATCAACACGTCAAATTTCCAGACATTCTCGTTGATTTCGAAAATTCCTCTCGGACTGTAACTTAACCCTTCAAAATAAGGATATGAACGAGAAAATGAGGACTTTGGGTTCTGGGATTTATCAGGTACTCGTCTGGGATGAGTCCTTGCCGCTGGTATCGGATTCACGAAGGCCACCAGACCACCTGTCAACAACATCGCAAATAGGGCGCACAACAGGCCAATGTAGGCTTGCGTGTATGGGTCCATCTCGTGTCCGGCCTTCAAAAAGCAGCCAGCCAGCCATTTGAGACTAACATGGTATGTACAGAGTCACGTGTTTGTTCTTTTACTTTATGAACTGATGTATAGTGCACAATTAGGATTCTTGTCGGTGTCATTTTGTAGACACGTTGCAATTTATCTATAAAAACAGACATATGAAATCTGTAGTGCACGGGAAAAGTGGCACAAGTCAAAACTGTTAACTTTACAGGAGAAGGAAAAAAACTGTCTTCACACTGGTGTATGTCAATTTGATTTTCTTCTGTATGAATTATTGTAATGGGAAAAATACTTATGTCTCTTTTCCCAACTGAGCAGATGTTCCGTAAGTTGTCAATAAATTATTAAAAAATGTTCGTGGAAAGTGACTTATGTCACTTTTCCAAAGCACTGCGCCCTACAAACGTCCTGCGCCGTTTCCGTATGTTCTAATTGAAGGGTTCAGAGCCATAGGGGCCAAGCGCCATTTATTAAAAACGGAGAAAGCAAAGGTTAAAGTTAAGTGAATACCATAGTTTAATGAAGATTGACATATAATTTAGTTTTAATGTGTATATTTTATATTACTTGCTATATATTTCCATTGAATTATGGTCATAACTTCATTTTAATCCTTGTTTTCTACGGTTTTAGTAAATGGCGCTTGGCCCACTTGTGAACCCTTCAATTCTAAGGAGTTTTCCTACAGATTAGCGATGCAGATTGTGCGCAGGTTCAGATTTCATGGGAGAAGATTTTCCTATGAAATTGAGATTAGTGCATGAGGCCGATATCACCAGTATCGTGAGAAATTTGAGGAGCTAAACTGAGTAGTTTAATCTGGCTTCATATAATCTGTTTAATTTTAATGTAACTTATTTCTAGTTTCATTATAAATGACTTATCTTTTACTAATTAATAACAAATTTTACGACATACAATCATTTGTTTTAATATTAAATTAAGTAGCAAACGTTTTCGCCGAGTAGACATCTTCGGGCAATGTGTACAATATCTAAAGACATTTATACATATCAAATAAAATTCTTAGATTAGCCTATTATAGTTGATTGAGATTAGAATATGACAGGTTAAGTATGGATAAAATAATTGATTTAACAGTTGACCTAACAACAACATGGGCCTACATACAATTTCAATACAATCATACAGTCCTTGTGGTTATGTTATATACAGGCTTCGGCCTAGGGACACAGTGTAGGCTAACCGTATAAGGTTTAGAGTACACGGAGTATAAATGACGTCATGACCCGTGTGCAGTCACCCGACTGCAACAGCACAGGTGGGTCCGTAATGTGCATTACCGTTGTGTGTAGGCCTATTGATGCTTGGCAGCGGTACGTGTAACAGGCTTCGGCGTAGGGACACCTGATTGAAGGTTACAACTCACGTTAATACTTTAATGGTAGACATTTATTGTCTACACTAGGAATGTACTGTATATACTGCATCTGTACAGGGTGAAATATATTTTGTGCCGTACTGTGACGAACTGTTTACATGTTGAGACACGAAGTAACAGCGCGCTCCATCTCCCAGTCCACTCGACCAACACAACACTATCCTCCATGCGTTCTGAACTTCATGCGTTTCTGTGTCCAGGACCGAAGCCTGGTTATATACAATTGCAAGAAAACTTGTACATATAAGATTTTTGTTAATACATATTATTCTGTGAAACCATAATAATTTTTAAATGTGAACATAATGACAATATAACATATTTTAAATTATTTGATGGTCAATTAAATAATTGATTAATATTATCATCATGTAGCTTTTAACTCACTGTAATAAGTGCTGTACGATTTATATTAACAATTATATGTATTTAAATTCCGTAAATTCAACAACATGTGCCACAATATGATCACAAAATAATAAATTTAAAATTATTATGTTTCTCATGGTCATGATACTTTTCTTTTTTCAAATTCAATCGATAATATCACGAGATGTATCACATCTATAGTTTTTGGTCTCATCTCCAGATTGCAATGTGATGTATGCTTATTGCACAGAGTGCAATGTGAATTCAGTTGTGAATACACCCCATACCATGCATCGAAAGTACGAGTGGGAGAGATGTAACAAAAAAAAATATTTTTGGCAAGTATATTCATGACGTCAAATTTGTTCTGAGGTATGATTATTCCTTCATTATTAGACAATAGTTTGCATTATACAAAAACCTTTAAATTATGCAACTAATATACTTACTTTGCACATATTCATTATGTACATATTCATTAAGTGATACATTATTATTAGAGACGAGAATTCCATGCAAATGCATGTTTTTATATGAACATAGGACATAGCTCAAACTTAGTACTTAATCTATTTCATTACTTTCCGGTTCCAAATATGTGTACTTTTTCCGTGCATGTTTGCATGTTTTGGCCTTTTTGGGGATAAAAACATGCATAATGCATATTTGAGTAATTTTTAGCATAATCATGCATATAATACACATTATATTCAGTTTAAATGCATGTTTTAATGGTTTTGAGTGGACACCTCAATTTTTCCATTTTTATGACCCTCATTTTAGCTTTAGGAATCAGGACTGAAAAAGAAAAAGAAAAAAAGCTAACAGAAAAGTTTGCACTCATAACTTCTTGCGATATAGAGAGGTCATTCTCTGCGTACAAACATATTGATTGACAAGAGCAGGAACCTTAGTTGTTAACTGTGCAAAAAGGAAAAGTCAAGTGAAATAAGAAATTTGGAACAAAAATGAAAGTGCATGTTTTAGTATATCTTTCGCTTGATCATGCATGTTTCATAGTTTGATAGTGTATTAATGCATGCATATATAGTTAATGAAATTCTCGTCTTTAATTATTACACTGTGCCTCAGTATGGGGTACCCTGTAACAAGGTCTGGGGTAGAGTGTAACATCGGATAATGAGTGAGTTTGTTGACAATTAATCATTACAAATATTTTTTGTAGGTTATTTTACGACGCTTTATCAACAGCTTAGGTTATTTAGCGTCTGAATGAGATGAAGGTGATAATGCCAGTGAAATGATTCCGGGGTCCAACACCGAAAGTTACCCAGCATTTGCTCATATTGGGTTCAGGGAAAACCCCGGAAAAAACCTCAACCAGGTAACTTGCCCCGACCGGGAATCGAACTCGGGCCACCTGGTTCCGCGGCTAGACGTGCTAACCGCTACTCCACAGGCGTGGACTTCATTACAAATATAACTGGTTCACATTTTGTGGCTTCATAACATTGTTTTATATCACGATACAAGTTCTTAATGCTATAGTTAGGCTGTCACACCGTAAAAATAAAGAAGCAATGTTTTAAAGAACATCAAAGTTGTCAAGATTAACTTCAAATTTCAGAAATGCACTCTGGCGTTTTGTTTTTTTTCTAAAGACCTGATTATGGAAGAACCATTTTTGCATCCCGTTCAGACACAGAAGCTGCATTAGGTTGAAGTGGAGACACAAACTTAGTTGTGTCATTGGTTCCTCTTCGAAGAAATGGCTCTTCATAAACTCCATTCGAATCCTTGTCCTTCTCTATTTTACCAACATAGTAGATATTAGTTTTGTCAGTGAAGTGAACAAGTCATAGTCCTCTTTCATGAGTTTTTCTGTGAACGTCAATTCTTATTCAACTTCAACATCTATTGGTCAGTTTTCATAATCTGAGGAATTCAAAAGAATACAGACCTCATCTTCTTCACTGTCTTTTGAATCGTCCTTTCGAGAAAACGGTGTTTTTCTAACTTTTAATGTGTCCTTGGCTTTTTAGCCTGTCTCCGACGAGACCGTTCTGCAAATGACAATAGATTACCTAGAAAGAGTTCTATAATTGAATTTTTCAATGATTCAGCTTTACGAAGGTTCATTCCACAAATAACTAGGCCAACTGCAGCTCTCATATCACTTTCACTGAAAAATCCAATGTCCGTTTTTTTTCCCCCTTTTTTGAATTTTTTTTTCACTCTGCAATAAAGAAAATCCTAAATTTAAATAAAATTAGCACGTGCCTAAAATATTCAATTTGTCGTTCAGTAACGTTATAAATTATATGGGGTACAGTGTAACACTGTTACATTGAACCCCATTCTAACTTGTTACACTGTGTCTCACGGTACTACTTTCCATTTCCTTTGAAGTTATGGACTCAAATAAAGGCAGATAATTTTGATACAACACACAGTATTATTAATGTACATTACGATCTTATCCAGAGAGATAACCAGAACAAATCAATTATATTTTACTAGATATTGACTATACAGTGTAATCAAAAAATTTACTTTACTTACCACAAAACACGTTGTAGTCGACTACGTGGACAATAGACTGGGAAGTACATCCAATATACGATGCTTTGAAATGTAACGACTGCCGACCAGAACATGTGTAGAAACATCACTGGCGCTCAATTCAAAATGTTACACGAAGCCCCGTGTTACACTGTACTCCATCTCTCCCATGTGGTCGCATCACTACGGGGATGGCAGTGTAATGCGTATTGCAGTTGTTAGTCGACAGCCGTGCAGAAAAAATGCTACCCGATGGGATTTTAGGGTGAGTATGTGTGCTATAATATCAAACTACCATGTAAACACGAGTAGCGTGATGTGTCGTTTATGGATGTTTAATCACTACCCTACCCTATCCTAGTCCACTAGTACACATACTGCTCTTTCAAGTAGCACATGCACTCATCCTGCCCTTACAACCAGCTTGTGCTGTGTCGTTTATGGATATTTGGTCCCTGCCCTTTCATTTGCATAATTCAAAATTTCGTTTTACGTCCGCATTCACACATAACAGTTGTTGTGACTTATACCTCAACTTTCGTATTACCGGTGTATATACAGGATGATCACGAAGATTGTGCAATACTCTAGGATGTGATTTCTGACATCATTCTGATGAAAAAAGTTCATATACAGTATACCTGTGTCCGATTTTGAATAGTTTCGGATAAAATCACGTTTCTTTCTTCCGTAACACACATTCTTGTGAACTTTCTCTCCCCCTCCCTCTCTCCCCCTCTTCCCCTCTTTCCCTCCCTCCATCTCACTCCCTCCCCTCTCCCCATCTCCCTCCCTCTCTCCCCCTCTCTCCCTCCCTCTCTCTCCCTCTCCCTCTATCACCCCCTCTCTCACCCTCCCCTCCCCTACCCTACCCTACCCCTCTAGGGCAGTCATGCCAAACTCAGTGCCACCGTTAACCTACACAGAACGCGGTACCAGACTCGGAGTATGACGTAAAGCAGACGACAATTCTATCGTACCTGCATTCAGTGTTCTGTACCTGCTGTGTATGAATGAAAGACCAGGGAAATTTCTTGTGCACGATTATCTACAGTATTTAGCGACAAGCTTATGGTCTCGAGCTTCGAAGATTCATTGGGACATACATTTTTTGCTGTTGTTAAAATGCAGTCCTTAATAAATTGTCCGTCTGAATAAGTTCAATGTCTTGCGACAGTCATGCGAGCTAGTTCATAACTTGCTCGCACAGCATTAAACTATACACCTCCATGTTCTACGAAAAAATATATAACCGATAGATTATTATCTCAGTTTTCACAGAATCCCATGAAGCTTTCACCCATTCACAAAGTTAGTATCGATGCATAAGATGCACCATGCTTTTCAGACCTATTTTCAAGGAAAAAGTGCGTCTTATGCCCTGATAAATACGGTACATAGCGGAGAATGTAATATAATAAATTAATATAATACATAAGTAATTATAATAAAAAATGTGTACCTTACGGCATAATTAATATATAGAACACATTCTTTATACTGTATTTGTGGTCATTCCCTTCAAACGCTAGTATAAATTTAATGATCAGTTTTATATTTTCTTGGGTCATCGAAATGCAGGTCCCCGTCATTAGTATTGTCTATTATTGGTACGACTTTTTTTTACATATTAACTATGAGTCTATGAAACAGATGTTTAGTTTCCTCTTAGTCTTTAAGCAACAAATCACATTAGCAGTAAATTCAATAATAACAAAAATCTATGAACGATATATGTTAATTTCACTACACTAATCTAAACTTTGGTGTATTTTATGTTTAATAAATACTAAGTTGTTAAGCGTCATATTGATTTTTGTAATTTTTGGCCTATTCAGATTAAGTTACCCTACATAAACACGGTGACAAAGATATAAACAAAAGGAAAGAAAATGCGATGGTCATTGAGTATATGGAGACAAATTATACCATGCTTTATTCAACAAACGATAATTCGATCTGTATTCTGCATATAAGTATGGAACTTGGACAGTCAGGTTCAACATTCTTGCTCCATCTTACGATTAAACTTAAAGTGACGGGTTTTCAATAATCTTCTCAGGCGTAAGAAAAGTATACAACACTGCATTCACGTGCGCGCCCCGTTTTTCTGACTGTACAACATTGCGATCTTGTCATAAACATCTTTCATCATAGTTCTGTCCCTGTGAAATGTTACAATTTACGGTGAGGGGGAGGGGAATAGCGAATGGTTGTATAGGTCTCGCAAGTACGGATTACCGACGGAAGGAATGCGAATCAAACACTGCGATAAGGAATAGCGGGCGAGAGGAAAGGTCACGAGATAACTTGAATGATATTCAAGAGTACAGTCGGAAGAGAAATGACATCGATAGAATCAGTCTTGCGTTGTGATAGTTACATTACGACTTTAGTTTGTTCCATTGCATGTGAATGCGTGTCTTGTATCGCACGGTATTATTATTTCATTCGTAAATGTATGTTGCGCGTTTAATTAGCTTCGAATTTTTCTCTTGCTACGTTCTTTATTTCCACAGCGATGTCCTCATTTGTTCATCTTCTTGGAAGAGACAGTACTTCCATCGGTTTGCATCTCTCCCCCCTCGGCGTGCCTACATACACACGTCAAAACAGACACCAACGCCACCATTGGTTTTCGGTAATCGTTTCTTGCGCGAGCTATAATGCTTTTTAATACTCTGACGCCCACGACCAAGATAAGCCAATTGAAATTTAACGGTCAAACATCGCTACAGATATAATGCCAACAATCTGTATGCCGGTCGCTCTGAACAAGCTCTGCCTGTTTTTGCCCATTTTGCCTTGTATATGCCGAATAGATGTCACTATTAAACCCAAGGCGGTTCGGCACTCCTTGAGGCGCTATCTAGTCTAGTAAAGTGATCCACTGTATTTCTGACATCATTCTTTAAGACCGAGTAGCAATTTCCGCAGTTATTTTTCCATGTAGGCTACATTGACGTTCAAACATATCTGACTTACGATTCTATGATGATGTAAGCAAACTTTCTAACCATGGGATACGTCAGAACCAAAGATATTTTGAAACAGTTCTGTTAGTTCTCAATAGGTGGCACCATTATTTGGGCGGTTAAGAAAGTATCGGAGAAAATGATGATCTAGATTAAGCATAAATTATTCTCATAATTGACCATTCCAGCTAAACCCAGTGTTGTTTTACAATGAGTAGAGTGGTATGAAAAATTGAATTCTATAATGCGGGTATATTTATGTACAATAGTGTCAACATTGACTATTATCTTCGCCACGTAATCATAGAAGTAATAACTAAGAAACCACACATATGCCACAGTCTAGTATATACAGTCACGAGTTGCCCTCTGTAGCGTAGTTGGTAAAGCGATGGCCTTCTATGCTCAACGTTGCGGGTTCGATCCCTCCTGAGGTCGATGGCATTTAAATGTATTTAAATGCGACAGGCTCACGTCAGTAGATTTACTGGCATGTAAAATGACTCCTGCGGGACAAAATTCCGGCACACCGGCGACGCTGATATAACCTCTGCAGTTGCGAGCGTCGTTAGATAAACCATAACATTTAACATTTATACAGTCACGAAGCTTGAGTTTATGAGGGTAATAGGAACAATAGACTGTGCAGGTACTATTTCGCATTGTCTGTAATGAGGGGATAGTAGCGATCCTAGTGGTTAGCAACTATCTATGGATGCGTATTTAATACGTATTGAGCTTCGTGACTGTATATACTAGACGTACTTATACGAACAAATTATCGATCACCATCAATTAGAAGGGTAAGATATCTTTGAACGCCAATGTACACTGACGTTCAAACATATCTTACTTACGATTTTATGATCGTGCAAAGGAACTTTCTAACCACGGGATAAGTCAGAACTAAAGATATAAATAATTGATAAACTTTGAAATAGTTCCGCTGGTTCTCAATAGGTGACACCATTATTTGGGGAGTTAAAAAGGTGTTGGGAAAAATGATGATGTAGATTAAGTATAAATTATTCTCATAGTTGACAATATCAGCGGTTTCCCGCTAAACCTACAGTTGTTTTACAATCAGCAGAGGGGATGAAATTTTGAATTCTATAATGCGGGTTTATTAAATTTATATACGATTATCAACACTGATTAATATCTTCACCATCTATTCATGGAAGTAATAACTAAAGATGCCACACTTCCACCAACTAATTATCGATCACTATCGATTAGAAGTGGTCAGGTATCTTTGTAGGCCAGTGTCTATGTTGGTAGAGAAGTGTATAGGGCAGCCGTCGGCAAATTTGTACTCACTTTGACATCACTGGAAGCAAGCCGCAATACATAAGATATAATATCAATCGAGGAGTACAGAGCACTACGTTTGGATCCCAGTGGCAGACTCTCAACTCAATCATCTGACTAGACTACACAATATTGATTTATAGATGAACAGATCATATTTTTATTTAACTTTTATTTTTACTGTGCTACAACAACCACAAATTGCCACTCTTAATACAACTCGTAAATTTTCGTCTGCTAATCACGATCTTTGTTTCGTTGAGAAAACAATTTAGTGTTTCGAAATATATTGAATATAGTGACAGTCATAGCAACTATGTAGGGTAACGGCAGACGACCTATGATAGGACTACACATAAGTTATTATTTTTTCTATAGAGAGCATTTTAAATGAATCTAAGCCAGTCTGGTGTGTTATATAATGGCAGCGTTTTATGTCCTCACTTATTTCCAGCTGTCTTAATAATGTTAGTACATCTAGTAGACTTTTTAAAGTCGTATTTCGAGTCCCGTATGTACTACAGATACAAGTTGTTTTATGTTCAGATTCATTTCTTCTATACATTTTCTTCATGCTTGGAAAACTCCTCTCCTGTTGTATTTCCTTTAAGTGCAATGACATCGAGCAAATATTCTTATACAGAGAGATCCTTCGTAACTCTGCGGGTGAACATTACCAATTTTACTCTATCAAAATCTGTGTTTTCACCTAAAGCGAGAAATTAGATCACTGTTTATGCATCTTTGAGTTTATGTCTAGTTCAGCTAGTGTTTCAATATCCCACATCCTCCTTTGTATTGTCCGTATGGGTAATTTCATACTGTTGAACACATCAGATTATTCGGGACAAATAATGTTAGCAACTTTATTCAGACATGTTCTTCATTATAGGACTTCGATGATTTTGCGATTTCCAAAGCATTAACATAAATTGCATGGAGTTCCCTATAACCCTTAGCTTGTTTCATCAAATTTTAGTACCGGGACTATTATTTCAATTTAGTTTATGTTTTAATTGCTTCACCCCATCCAGCCCTACGAAAAGAAAATTATGTTTATACTTATTTTCTACTCTATACATTTCCGTTTACAATTACATTGGATATGTTAATGCTTACTATGATTTCGTGATAATCTTATGACGTGTCGTAATGTCACTATATGTGCGATTTATAAGTGCACAAGAGGCATATACATTGTCACCATGTGCACAACAAATACTGTTCCTCCCATTCTTCCTTAAACACACGTTTCCGAACAAACGTTGAAGGTTTTGAGAAAGAAGCAATCTAAATCTAATCAGGTAACCCGCCATTGATAGATGCCTGTGAACTGGAGTTGTAGGGAGTTGGATGGAAGGGAGGCGGTGAAGCAAAGTCAGTTTACAGCGCCGCCCCTGGGAGGTCACTATTGCTAGTGATCACGATGACATTTTTGCCGATACCTGGTGTAGGGTGTGGAATGACGAGAGGAAGGCCGGAGGTCACCCCCTCAGGAGAATCTGATGTCCTTTGTTGAAAAGGATTAATTTTCTTACTGCCAGGAACAACATTTATCTCTTTCAGGAGCATAATTTATAGTTATACTATAGGCTATACAGTTCTTATATGTTATTAATATAGTACTTAACTATTCTCACTTCTCTCTTTAATGTAAGTTGAGCGCGACAACATTGAGTTTATGAGTCGGTCACACTGCTAATAATTATTATGAACAGCATTTTTTTTATTAAAAATTAACATTTTAATGTTCCCCCTGGAGAAAATATTCATTTCGTATCTTAGACATATTATGGGAATTTCTAATTCAATGATCACGACTTTATGCATACCTGCAGAGGTCTTGGAGTTCTTCAGTCACACAAACGTTGGTCATGGGTAATTTATTTCATTTTATTACCTTTAATATTGAATGTATGGACTTACAAAAGACCAGATAAAGTACAACACTCAAGAGACTAATACACAGACTGTAGCGTCTACGTGTATATCCAGCAATTTCAATTTTTACAAGAGTATCAAACATGCAAACGCGCCGTGCGCATGTCATGTAGGCTCACGGTGGAGCAGGGAAGCAGAACTTCCGTGTTTTAGCAGCTGAAACGTCTCTCCCGGGAGTGGTGAGCAGCGTTCTTCTGAAGCTGTTTCTCCAGAGAATGTGTCTCATAAGTATATCTGACAAGGCGGTGCGTTCTAGAAGATGAGTTAAAAAAAACTCATTATCTCAGTCTCGTATGGAACTTGCATTAAGTTGTATTATAAGCGTAGACCTAATATACTATGCACAAAGCGAAACTTTCTTCGTATATTCGCAGATGTTTTATCCAGCAAGAACAAAGAAAAAAATATAGTGTCGCGAAGTTGAAACATACTTTCGTATTACACGGTTTACGTTCCTATATCGTGGGCATATTATATCACCGTTTATAGTATACCTTCTTGAAGTATTATTCCAAAGACAGACACGTATGAAATTATTTAAGGCGCAACCAAATAAAAGTATGAACTTTGATCCTCTGGATTTCTTTAATTGTATTATTTAAGGACGCTTTATCAACTACCAGGTCATCTAGTGTCGATAGAATTGGTGACAATGAAATGGTATTTGAAGAAATAAGACAAAAGTTTCGCCATGTGCTTACATGACGTTCTCCGTACGGGTTTGGAAACCTCGGAAAAAACCAAACCAAATAACCAGAGCAAGCGAGAGTAAAACACACCATACCGCAGCTTCGGCTAGTTCTCTGGTTTATATGCAAAAGGCACTCTACAATAAACTCAAATATAACGCATTTATACAATATATACAGGGAGTTAAAAAAACATTCAATAATTCAATATTTTGAGAGGTACTAGTTTTCACCAAAACAAGAAACAATTCTAATAAACATGAATGCTGAAATTAATATCTTCCGAGGTATGAGTGCTTATTGATCAACATCAGGGTTTGAGAAGTCTTCGATACACCTACAGTGACTTTCAATGCACAAAGCTCGGCGATTTTACTATAGCTTATGCGGCTAACACAAGATTGCAGTGGCGAACTCTTGGTCTCACGAGAGCGGCCACTTTTTTCTTTTTTTGACAGCTGTACTGCCTGATTGATAATAGATGCACAGATACGGAATTAAAATATGAGCGAATCTTGATGGGAGTCCACCTGTATGTAGGCAACAATTTCACACGACTTTCCACAAGTATCATACATACAGGAATTCTTGTTTATTGTACATGCGTAGTGTGTTGTAAACGAAACTTATACAATAAGGGAGTTCCAAATTTTATTTTCACTTCTGTACATATCAGCCAGAATCTCAATCAGAGCCAGCTATGACATAATGGTACTGTTTTGTACGGTGATGTGTTCTTAGCCCTTCGCCCAACCCCCAAGCTTATCGGCTGTTCGCGACTGTTTATTCAATACCGGGGTAGTCGTAGCGTCTTCCGTGGCTACACTTCATGGTCGTATTGGCTCCCTAGTCTGAAACGTTGTTCTTGCCTGAACGGTCGTACCGGCTCCCAGTTGTGGAGCGGTATTCTTCCCCGAACGACTCTTGTGTTGTGTGTTGTGGATCTGACTTCCATCCTAAAATGTGGGCTAATTCTGGTAATGCATGAGACCGGACTACAAACTGCTGCGAATCGTTTCATACGAAATTCAAAAAGAAATTTAATGCTACCGGTACCCATCCTAATATAGCCTATATAATTTCACGAGAGTATTGAAGGAAAACTAAGAAGACAAATACATAGAGCTTCGAAGCAATAACGATAGAAGAAAATAAAAAAAAACGGAACACAGTTGATAAAATTATTAAGGCAGCCATAAATGACTTCCAACAAGGGATGACCACTAGACTGGAGTATATGAAAAGAGTGAGCTACAATTTTTCAAGTCAATGTTTAGCCTATAACATGGACTAAACGTACTTCATGCTAATATTATGTTTATAAGTTAGACGAAGCATTCTTGCGTTACCAAATTCTTAACCATGCCAACATTTTAGTCCTAAGACCGTTAAAAGCGAAGCAGGAGCCGATACGACCAGTCTTCAGTGTTGAAGAGGGACCCGAAACGACCCAGCCCAAACAACAGCCAAAAGTCTCCACGTATGATCCATGAATCGTAATATTTTATATCATCTGATATCTTCTTCTGCCCTGAACTCTTCTCCCGTTCACCATTCCTTCCAGTGCATCCTTCAGTAGGTAGTTTATTCTCAGCCAGTGACCCAGCCAATTCCTTTTTCTCTTTCTGAGCAGTTTCAACATCATTATTTCTTCACCCACTCTTTCCAACATAACTTCATTTCTTATTCCGACTGTCCATTTCACACACTCCATTCTTCTCCATATCCACATTTCAAATCTTCTATTCGCTTCTCTTCACTTCTTCGTAAAGTCCATGTTTCTGCTCAATACAATGCCACATTCCACACAAAAACTTCACTAGTCTATTCCTTAGTATTTTTTCCAGAGATCCGCAGAAGATGTTCTTTTTTCTATTAAAAGCTTCCTTTTTTCATTGCTCTCCTCCTTTTAAGTTTCTGGCAGCAGCCCATGTTACTGCTTATAGTACATCCCAAGTATTTGAAGCTGTCCACTTGCTTTACTGCCTCATTTAGAATTCGCACGTTTACCTTCATTATTCTTCTCCCAATAATTGTGGTCTTCTTCTTGTTTGCATTTGTCTTAATTTATCTTCAACAATACACTTAAATTATGGTAACATTAACACATTATCGGCCGAGTCCAATTTTGTGTACTGTACAGTAGTGGAAACCGTAGTAAAAATTATTGAAGTTGTGAGTTAACACATACATGATTTCATCAAACATATTCTAAAATCAGGGTATACTTACACAATAAAATTATTCATTTAGTTCTGCGTTAACATTTCTCAGGTGATATTGGTTTAATAAATTTGTTACTTCTTGGTACAGTTACAGTTTAGGCATGCCGAAATTTGTAGAATCACTTCGGAAATGGATAGACGACAATTCTAATTTCACAACAGATGGTGAAATAAAATCTGTGAAGCTTGTCGAAAATAAGTAGGCTTTGCAATAAACAGTTAAGTAACTATTAGCTTTCAGACCAGACCTTCTGTTGGCTAGTTTCAATAATTCAAAAAGAAAAAGGTGTGTATTCCAGATTGGGAATTAAACCTCGATAACTCTGTGATTAGAACACCAGCACTTGTCGGCCTGGGTGTCGCAGTCGGTAGAGTGTTGGTTTTCTGTGACCGAAGTTGAGGGTTCGATCCTGGCTCAGGTCGACGACATTTAAATTTATTTAAATGCGACAGACTCATGTCAGTAGATTTACTTTCATGTAAAAGAACTCCTGCGGGACAAAATTCTGGCAAACCGGCGATGCTGATAATCGTTGGCAGTTGCGAGCGTCGTTAAGTAAAACATCATTTTAAAATTTTAAACACCAGCACTTACAACTGGCAGACCCGAGTTGAAGTCCCGGTCCAGGACATAAATCACGATTCATGTAAGGGAGAATTTGATATTTCATTGTAATTAAAAATTTTGAGCCCTCTCAAAGTTTTCAAAAGTTGGCGTCACTGCCCGAGAAGATATGTTCCCGGCGACCGTAATATTAAATACATTCGACTAGTGAAACCTGAGACAGTACTTCTTCCTCCACTGCACATAAAATTAGGCTTAAGATTAAATTGGTAAAACTTACAAAAAAACTTAAGGATTCAGTTCCCTAAACTAAGTGATACTAAGCATTTTTTTCTCTGTCCACAAATTATAAAACTTATGAAAGCGTAGGGAAAAGCGTAAACCTAACGGTGCGTCCAGACTTGCAACAGAACATCGTAGCGCAACCGCGCTGCGATCCTATCTGGACAGCGAACGATACTTCTCAACTTCGGCGCGTAGCGTGAGCCCGCAATCTGAGCGTTACGGACCTAGAGGCGCTGAGTTGCACCACTTGTCGTTTATTCTAAGGAAAAATCAAAGGATCCAGGTGCCCGTTTCACAATCCTTACAAATTACAAATTAACAATTTACAAATAACAAGTAAAAGATTACAAATGCTTGTAAATTGTGTTTCACAATGCTATTTTATTAGTTTGTAAAGTCTGACGAACTTTACAAAATCAGCTAAAGAAATTTACAAATACGCATTATTGGTTACACAATATCGCCAACGACAGTTTACAAAAATCGCTAAGGAGCAGAGCTAAAGCCGCTGTATTTTTACTACTATCGATACATATGTTTATATTTTGTACTAAAATAGATTATTCTAAGCTTGCTGATTCATATTTCACCAACAGAAAATATAAAATATTGTTTAAAAAATTGAAAGTATTTAGATTTTTATATATTGGCGACAATGGAGTTTCATATGATGTGATGGTCGAGTATACCAATACGTCTATTACTTAAATGACCAAAGTTAGCACAAAATTCAGTCAAATAAGTAAATGACAGATTTGGTCTACGTACAAATATGCAATTGATAAAAAAATAATTATGATGTCTAAACACAAAATCAGGTTAATTTTTTGTGTTGATCCATCAGTATTTATTAATGTTTCATTCCTAACCTCACAAACATTAGTGAACCCATCAGCAGCATAAAAATTCTGTGCTATAGTAAATAACATTTTGGTGATCAAAACCCTGCCCCGAATTTAACTCTTTTAACAACATCAACTACCATGTGCGCACTTTTGCACACTGATATCTTAGAAATTCCGTGCTTATCTGCTAACCCACGGAACTGACTGCAGCCAATGCAAAACAATACAGTTCTCGCTTTGAGGTTAGGGCATCACTTTTCTCTTTTGGATGTTGGATATATGATGTCCCATATCTTGTAGGACAGATTCCAGAGAAACGGGACTAGAAACGACTTCAGAATACCGCGTAAGTAGTGTCGCTATTGCATTATTGAATTATTTATTTTTGGTGCAGGGAACTTCTTTATTATGTGCGAGTATTTATTAAATACACTCTTCGTATATAAATACTTACGCGGTATTCTGAAGTATAGCGCGGGACTCATTCGAAACCTTTCATTAAATTTATACAGTGATACGAACGTGCTATTAATTCTTGGCCGGAGAATTTTACGTAGGCCTATACATCATCGTTTGATTAGGCCTAAATTCAATATCTTCGTCTGAGTCACTAGAACTCCTTATTAACATCAAAACTGCTTTAGTTTAATTCTTAGTATTATCCAGTTACTAAAAAATTAATTTAGTAGGCCTAAGTATTTCTTTATTGTATTTATTCATAATTTGTTGCAATATCAAACTTTACACATCTCAGAGGTATTGTAGAAAATGTGCTAATTTTACAAGTAAAATTTACATGTTTGTAAAATTACTCTTCATTGTGAAACAGAATACTTGTAAAGTGAGCAAAATTTAATTTGTAAAGATTTGATTTCCTTTGTAAAGTTCAACATTACAAACAAAGATTGTGAAACAGAAGTTTACAATTTACAAGCAAAGTTTACAATTTACAAAGATTGTAAACATTGTGAAACAAGCCCCAGAGCGTTGAAGTTGCAGTAAGTGTGGACGTGCATGGAAGCTGGACGTGTAACACCTATTCGTGCCGCATGTGTGGCTACAGTGCTAGTGCACAGGCCTTCCATGAAGACGGTCCGGGTTCAGTCTGCGTGGAATGTATGATGGTAAAATAGACGTTGCATAAGGGTTTTCTCGGGATACTCTGTTTCCCTCTTTCATTCCAACACTTCACTTCTCCTTCATTTCATCTCTCGGAACAACTGGATAAGGCGGACCGCACAGCAGCGCCGACTATGCTCGCCACTAGTGACCTGGCCGTACCGAAATACAGTAGAACCCCTATTGTCCGCGGTAATGAAGGGGGTTGACTGAACGGTTAATCGAAAAATCGGATAATCCGTATCATAAAATATTTTCGTAAATTAAGTGAATAACACTGGTTATTTTCTCCGTGGTCTTGTGTTTAATACGCTAGGTAGTGAATCAGAAGTTCATTAATTTAAGTTCGGTTGTCAAAGACGTGTTTTTAAGAGGTAAAAGAAACTCCTTTTAATGGCTGTCAGCGGAAAGATAGGAATAGTAAAGGTCTCATGTTGTAGATTTACGTACTGTATACCCTTTATCCTTGATTTTTATTAAATCGCTCATAGCTGTAACATCAGTCTCGTATCGTGATGCAAGATGACTCACAATTTCTCTTTCCCCAACCACTTAATTATTTGGCTTTATTCGACACTTAGCACAACACGTTTTTTTTAACTCATGGAAAACATTTTATATAGAAGTAATAGAGTACGGCAACTTGAACAGTAGACCAAAACTGTGTAGGCCTAAGTGTAAATGTTTGTAATAACACTCTAGAAAAAAATACGTATACTAATATAGCGTACAACAGTATCAACTTCATACGTTTCTGTAGCGAAAAAAAAAACGAGCGAGAGAAAGATAATCGGATAATCCGCCAATCGGTTAATAGGGTGGCGGATAAACGGGGTTCTACTGTAAGACAATCGAGATTTCGCTAGTAAATTCGCGACTATATTCTTTAAGCATTATTTCAAATGCAAGGCTTACGTAGTATAACGGCGGTCTTTTGAATGCACTAGAAGAAAATACAGATTTAGTAAGATATTATATCAGGTTATTACAGAGAAATGAAGGAGAAATATGATGTGCTTTAGGAAATATCACTGAAATCATGAAATCAAATTTCGTGGCAATCGTCGTCAAGCGCTCGCTAGGCTACGTAACTATTACCGCATTGGCGTTGTATTTTTGGTTCAGAGAAAATAGCTCGTCTGTACGAAAGAAACGTTCAGCTCCCATAAAATTAATTATTGCTTTCATAACATTGTTTATCAATTTTACGAAAAAATTATCATCAGAACCATTGGCGACTAGAAACATCACTAGCGTCCACCGCTGTGGAGTGATGGTTAGCTTGCCTGACCGTGAAACGAGCGGGCACGGGTTCAAATCCTGGTTGAGGTTTTTTCGGGAGTTTACTTCAACCCATTAAGAGCAATTGCTTGGTAACTTTCGGCACTGGACCCTGGACTCATTTCGCTGTCATTATCACCTGCATAGCATTCAGACGCTAGATAATCATAGATGTTGATCGTCTGGCCGCGAAACCAGGTGGCTCGGGTTTGAATCCCGGTCGAGACAAGTTCCTGGTTGAGGTTTAGTCCGGGTTTTCCCTCAACCAATACGAGCAAATGCTGTTTAACTTTCGGTGCTGGACCCCGGACTCATTTCACCGGCATTATCACCTTCATTTCATTCAGACGCTAAATAATCTAGATGTTGATAAAACATCGTAAAATCACCCACTACAAAAAATACATCACTAGCCAAGCGAAAAGCACATTCGACCATATTGAAACAAAAGAAAATTCGAGCGGGGTTTTAGTTTGTACGTAGTATATATGTATTTATTTACACTGCAAGTGGGCAAGCACCCGGTGGCAGTGGTATACACAATATAAGCAATACACAATAAAATTACAATACACAATACAATTATGCAATACAAATACAATAAAATACAAATACAATAAAATGTCTCCTCTCACATTATTTATCCCCTCATCTAATCCACTCCAACCTTGTCGCATTCCTCGGCCTTATGTCGCTTAGCTATCCCCTCATCTAATCCATGAAACCTTTTAACTCGCAATATGCACGCAAATAAGTTGCGTTGCAAAATGATTCAACCCCTATACTTATGGCAAGTACGGGTTTCCAATGTTAATCTAGGTTCTAAGGGCTTGAGGCTCCAGGTTCTATTCGGGCTCCTCAGTAGATGATGGAACCTTACCTGCAGGGCCAAGGAAGGATAGCCCACTTGTTAGCGTAGGATTACGTCAATCAGTCAATCAATCAATCAATCAATCAATCAATCAATCAATCAATCAATCAATCAATCAACCATCAATCAACCAATGAATCAACACCCATTCGTCTATCTGTGTGGACAGTGAACATGGAATGGACCGAGCAAAACACGTTGCACTTTATGAAATTATGCGGAGGTAAAGAAATTTTGTGAAATGTCAAACACAAGGAATTTTAACAAAAGTTTAAGAACGAAGCTTGGGAGCAGCTGGTGACCTTCATGTTACGACCGAGCGTTGCGGACCGATACGCGCAGCGATCCACCGCTTGTCGGTTTTTCTGCGTAACAATCAAAGGATCTAGAGCTCTACAGTTGCAGTATGTGTTAACACTGACACAAATACGTTGGTCTGCGCATGCTGACGTCACACTGGGATGTTAATGATTGCAATTTGAATTTTATTGTTTCCGAATTATTATTAAATTCAGCAAACCATGCTGCACCAGTACCATGTTCATGCTTTATACTTATTTATGTTTATTTTATGTTCAACTTCATTATTATTATTATTATTATTATTATTATTATTAGCATCATCATTATCATCATTTATATTCATACGACTATTTTATTGACTCTGATTATTTCCTGATATATTGTAATATTCAATGAGATCCAAAATTGTAACATCTATGTTAATTCACATTCGGAAACCAAAATCACTGTCCATATACAAAATATTACTGTCAATAATACGAATAATCAGCAAGTATGAAGTTATTGGCATGTAAAAATATCTCAATAATATATTATTATACCAGCAAGTATAAATAATAATTATTATTTGTATACATACTGCTGATGTCTACACTTCGCTCAAACACACGCCATAATGAATTACTTATTAAAAATTAAATACACGCAAACACTAAAAAGTAATTAACACTTCTTAGGAGCACAAAATTGAAGTTACTCTCAATTTCTCAATTGTTAATTGAACATAATTCAATACACCGATACGAAATGAGTTTAAATCACCGCCAATTACGGTGGTCAACTCCCTAGATTTTAAATTATTAAACAATAAAGTACTACAATAATTAGGCATATCATATTTCTTCTGTCTGTGACTTTCTATTCTTACAGTTCTGCATTACGTGTACTAAAATCATGACAATTTACTCGTAATATTTTATTATATTCAGTTTCATCATGCTTAAACAGCATTAAACATTTATAAATAGAAGTATAGGCTATACAAAGAAATACCAAGATTATGTATTCCTAAAAAAGGAAAAAAATTACAAAGTTTTGTACTTTAAATAACAAAATCGTTCTAATAACTCGTTTCTGAGCAATAAAGACTCTGCTAATATTTACAGCATTTCTCCTTAAAAGGTACCATGGTTAAAATGAGAATAATATATAGATAAGAAAGAATGTACATTCAACGTAGACCTAAGCTGTAAAAATAGCAAAATTTACGGTATTTAGCTCTTTTTTTTAAAATAAAATCAATATAGGCCTACCATTGTAAAGTGTTGTCGACAAAAAATTAAAGAAACCTAATATTATCCACAGATGTAATATAACAATTATTAAAATTGATAGATGGATGGACGGATAGACAGACAGACAGACATATTTATTCGTTCCTTAATATCTTACAGTTGCTTTAGAGTATAGAATAAAGAACATGTCAAATTCTTTCGTTTAAAATATAAAAATGCAAATATGAAATATATACAGAATTAATACCTTAATGACAATAACATATTATACAATAGAATATATTTACCATTTCATAGTATTAAAATATTTACACTACCAATATGTAAAATGTCAAGAATTCATCTACAGAATAGAAAGTGTGAGATATTACGTACGGTAATTTTTAGTTCTACTTTAAATAATGCAGGATTTTGATTATGACTCAATGTCTTGAAGACTACTAAAAATTTTTATTGTCATGCAAGGTACTCCCTTTGATAGCACGATAAGTTTGATGATGGCGTTTGAAAATCATTCTTTCTGCAGGTATTTATACATGTACGGCTAAATTAGTTGGAAAATTTCTTTATTACATTAGAGGAAATTTATTGAAGAGTATAATGTACTGATTTGTTAAAGTCATAATCTCTAATTAAAAAAAAAATTGGTCTACACGGTTCTATAGCCTTTGCTGCAACTATTATTCTAATTTCTCTTTTTTTAATAATATACTTTTACTATCCCCAAAATATTATTTCGTAGAACATAATGAAATAAATATAGGCAAATATATTGTCTTTAAGATACTCCTATTTACGAATTGTTGTAACGACCTAATTGCGAAGCATGCTGAGCTACGTTTAGGGGTTATTTCATTAATATGATGGTTGCAGATTGATGTAGATCTATTATTAATATGCAAACCAATACATTTGGTTGTTGATGTTTCTAGTAGAGGTATATTGTTGATAGTTGTGTCTCATGTTTCAGAGATTAAATTTGAAGAGGTTTTAAATTGAATTATGTTAGTTTTATTAATGTTTAAAGCTAGTTTATCGGTTGTAAACCAGTCATAAATTTTAAGGAAAAGTGTTTCTGTTTTATATTTGAATGTGGCAAAGTTGCTGTCTGTAATTATGATACTTGTGTCACCTGTAAATAGTATAGGATAATCTGTTCCTTTTATTAAGGGGCCAAGATCATTTATAAAAATTAAAAAAAGAAGATGTCCTAATAGAGATCTTTGCGTGACCCCTGTATGAACATTTCCACATGTTGAAGTAGGTTTAAAGGTGTCACTGAATGCGTTTATTTCAACTTTTGTTTTCTGAAATGGAGAAATGATTCAAACCACTGTTATGCTATGCCTTTAATAACATAGTATTCTAATTTTTAAAGTAGAATTTTATGATTAATACAATCGAAAGCTTTGGAGAGATCACAAAAAATCCCTCCTACTTGTATATTCCTATTAATTGCTTCCAGAATTTTATCAGTTAAATTAAACGAACCTTTCTCACTTGATGTATTCTTTCTGAATCCACATTATTGTTCTGAAATGAGAATGTTGCAGCAATTAAGATGTTGATATACTCTTTTATAAACATAGTGAACAATAAGTATGGAATATTGCTAATAACTTCTTAAATTTTACAAAAAAAAAAGTGTTATACAAAAAGCTGTTGGAGATAAACCATACAATATGATACCAGTGTTCGAAAAAAAGTTAGATATCCAGACATAAAGGATGTGACAATAAAGTTAATTTTTTTAATGATACTCTATATTAAAATTTACATATTCCGATTCTCCATTAAATGTTATGTTTGAATGCATACAAATTTTACCCACAGAGTTAGTTCTGTGGTAGCAAGTTCTACATCCAGGCTAACCGGTCCGGGTTCGATTCCCGGTGGGGTCAGAAATTTTCATGTAAATAGTGATAGTGATTCGTCCGTCGGGTGGGGACGTTAAGCCTGGCGGCCATCTTGGTGCTACTCGGCAGAGTAGGCTACGAGCCGGCACCGGGTTTCCCCTTCTTCCTTCCTCACCATCATCATCCTCATCCATTCCCTACACTACACTTACACATACACTCACCCTAGTAGCCTACACGACATAATTCTTCATAGATACGCATCATGCATAAAGTGGCCCGCCGGAGTGGTGTGCAATTTGAAAGTGGGCCACAGTCCTGCCATCTATGTGCAGTATGCGGAACCCGAATCACGCAAGTGAAGTGAGTAAGCATTAGATACACAAATAATATTAAAATGGATTTGAGGGAGGTGGGATATGATGGTAGAGACTGGATTAATCTTGCTCAGGATAGGGACCAATGGTGGGCTTATGTGAGAGCGGCAATGAACCTCCGGGTTCCTTAAAAGCCACTAAGTAAGTAAATAATGTTCCTAGTTGTTTTGATTCTATTAGTCAAGTTTAGAATAAATTGTTAAAGTAAAGTTATTTGGCTTTTAAGATTACTTTGTGATTCATTTAACTGATAAAATTCTGGAAGCAATTAATAAAAAAATTACAAGTAGGAGGGGTATTCTGTGATCTCTCCAAAGCCTTCGTTTGTATTAATCATAAAATTGTACTACAGAAATTAACCTATTAATTTGCGGTCATTACTATTTCTGCTTTAAATATATTGAGTTCTATTTGTTTTGCATGAGATTCTTATGTCTTGTGTAATCCAATTATTTTTAGATGTTAGAGAATTGTTGTGCTTTACAAGAAAACTTAGTTCAAAGATATTTAAGAATGTATTATGAAACGCATTAAATTTACTATTCATATCTTCAATGACATACACTGATTTCCAGGTTTCATTTTTTAATTTAGCTTCAAAGTCCTTTAAAGATTCTTCATTTATGATTCTTAACCTAATTTTAGTCTTGTGTTGATTCAGCAATGTTATTGCATATTATTGTACGGTTGCTAGAAATCGCATCGTCACTGCCACTCTTTCTTGAAGTGAATGTGGTATCCTTCTTTGCAACATTAGGCGCCAGCAAATATTTAAAGTCTGTAGGTGACATTCTGGTAAAATTTTTATAATGTCCACCAACTGTTTTGAACTTCAAGTCAGCCAGAAAACTTGAATCGCCACATTTATTTCTACTTGTATATGATATGTAACTATGTTTGCCACCATTGCCTCTGTTTCCGTTTCTTTTTGCACGCAAAATGCAAATAAATATAGGCTGCGGCAACTACGTCCACGATTGAAAGCAGGAGTACCTGAACTGGCGGACGCTGGTAGGTTAGGGCCCAGTTTTACCAAACTTCGTTACAATAACGCTAACAGCATGTTAACTAACGTGTTGTTAAAAATTAAACATCCTCTTAGTGTAATAGTGTTTCACCAATCATTTGAGGTAGATTGGTTAGGTAACATGATGTTAAGAGTAATGTAACAGGAATCAAAGAAACAGTGATTGTATGAAAGTTTACTGAATGTGCCTTTAGTTGGTGTAGTCATTTGTTTTAGCGGGGAATTTTATTTTTTACATTATGGAAGTATTGGAGACTAACATAATTGCAACGGAAATCGAGAAAAATAAAGTGTAAGGAGCAGTAATTTTACCTCATGTGAGAAATATGATTATTTTAGTATATCTAGCAATTATATGAATGTAATTGAACTCAAACGTAGTGATGGAACTTTCATTAGGAAAAATGAACAAAGATGGGTCTCTTTAACCCAATATTTTCAATCGCCATTTGGATGTGAAAACGCAAACTATGAAACAAATCAATGTTATGAAAATATTAAAAGAAATGCTAAGACGGGTCATGCACAAGATACAGTGGAACATTTGAAAACTGACGGTGATACTTTCACTCTCAAAGTTGATATTTGTACGAAGATTCTTTCAATTATCCAGGATCAAATAGAACCAATAGAAAATGAAAATAATAGTGATGCTGAATAAGCGTTAACATTGTTTTCATATCTTATATATCTAACATATCTTCACACGTTATTAGTCATAATTACATGTGAACTCTTAAATCAGTGAAATAAAGAAATATCGTTTTGAAAATCTGCAATTATATCTGAGTATTAATACGAAATAATAAATAATTTTAGTATTTATGAACATATCTATTCTGAATAATTAAAAATGCTGAAGTAGTGTTTGCAGCTAATTGTTTTCACTGCAAATATATCTCGATTTTCCGAGGCTAGTCTGGGTTTCGTAAGGGTAGATCTTGCGCTGACAACATATTCATCATGAAACAAATTATTGAGAAGAGGAGAGAATGGAATCAGATCACCTACACTGTATTCATAGATTATGTCAAAGCTTTTGATCGAGTGCTGAGGAGTAAGCTTTGGGAAATTATGGACAGAAGGGGAATACCTAAGCACCTCATAAAAATATTACAGAACCTCTATAAAGGGACCCAAATAAGCATTAAGATAAACTCAGGAGACATTAACTCCGAATACATCAACATGGGTGTCCGACAGGGCTGTTGTATGTCACCTATATTGTTTAGTTTGTATATTGACGACGCCATTAGAGCATGGAAGAGAAAATTACATATTACAGTTGGGTTTTGACAATGACATAAACAGTGATAACTTTGTCCTTACACTTATGTTTGCTGATGATCAAGTAATTGTCTCAAATTCTGAAAATACACTCCAACGAGCTCTGTTTGAATTGCAGAAAATAACAGAGGTGTATAACTTTGAAATTTCAACTGATAAAACAGAATCTATGGCATTCCAAGGTCCAACGCAAATCCGCTGTAAGTTTGTTATTAATAATAAATTGATTAAACAAGTAAACCAGTTCAAATTCCTTGGTTACACAATATCGCCTTTTGAAGAAGCGGATGTCAAACAAAAAACGGAAATATTCAACCGAATGTGCGGTACAATAACTAGAACTTTAAAAAACAAGGCAAGGAAGGAAACAATGTTGAAGTTTTATAAGACAATGGCAGTACCAGCGGGTTTATATGGAGCAGAATCGTGGGTCCTCACCAATAGAGATAAAAGTAGAATTCAAGCTTCAGAAATGCGGTTCCTTCGCTCAGTGATGGGTGTAACAAGGAGGGACAAAATACGAAACGAAGAAATTAGGCAATCACTGAATATCAACAACTTAAACAACAAAATTGTGGAATATAGACAGAACTGGAGATCCCATGCGGAACGAATGAGTGATGAAAGACTGCCTAAATTAATCTTCGGGTATCAACCTAAGGGCTTCCGTAATATTGGTAGACCAAGAAAACGATGGCAAGACCAAGAATTAACAATATGTATGAAGTTCGCAACAGGTCGAGAGGCCTAAAGCGTGATGATGATGATGATGATGATGATGATGATGATGATGATGATACATCTCGATATAATAATGCGGCGTGTAACATATGTTCTCTGGCAGCCATAATTCACGCTGTAACAGGACGTTAAGGATTTAACTGAGGGAGTATGCTATGTTAATTTAACAGTGGGTTTAACATGATGATAGCAGTAACAACAGTTGATGAAACATCACTTCCGTTAAGTTTGCTGTTAAACTGCCTTAACGTAATGTTAAATATTTAACAAGGGTTAGTGCATCCGGGCCGTCGTGTTACGGACTTCGGCGCGGGTTTAAAAAGTTCATCCCGCAACGTAATAGTGCAACCACCGTGCGTAGCATTGCCCAGGCGCGGGTCGTGGTTGCGCTACGGGTTTCGGCGCGCATATCTGTACGAGGCTTTAGGAATTAGCAGAATGGAAATCTTTTGCATCTGTTTCCAAAGGATTTTTAGAGAATCGCAAGGCAGAAAACTACCACAAATTAATACCAGGAGTTACTGAGAAACTATTAAAATATGAAGGTCCGTATGTCGCTGAATATCGGCTTGTTACTTCCGCATTTGGACTTCTTGGACTTGAAGGCTGCAGGTGATGATCAGCGGAAGCGACTTCAAGATTTCGCGACAATGTAATAATCCTAATAATACTAGCAAGGAATATGGGATTCAACGACGATGACCGATTTCTACTGGTTTTGAAAAGGAAGAATTCCAATTTTCATAAGAGGGAAAGACAAATAAGATTTTAATTTTTCTCTATTTTATTAGACACTTGAGACCTTTATATAAATTTATTTACTGGTTTCATTAAGTTTGTTTATCTATGCCAATATTGTTATTGTTAATTCATTATTGTTTATCTGTAATCTGTACGTAGGCTATATTCATTCATTCATTCATTCATTCATTCATTCATTAATTCATTCATTCATTCATTTATTATCTTCCATAAATCTTACATGAGCAATGAAGCTTTAAGATGTGGAACAAGTCAAAATTTTACAATATTACAATTACAATTTTTACAAACTTTTACAATATTTTACAATTTTTACAGTTTTACAATGTAGTAATTTTCTACAATGATGAGGTGAGGTCCAAGGATTCGGCAAAAGATTACCCGGCATTTGCCTTTTGGTTGGGGAAAACCTCGGAAAAACCCAACCAGGTAATCAAATCAAAGGGGTTGATGCCGAGGACTCGCCATAGACCATCCGGCTTCAGTCCCACGGCCGGGGAAAATCTCGGAAGAAACCATTCGATGAGACCAAAGGGGGATCCAACCCAAGCCCGAAAGCAGCTCCGGATCAGGAGCCCAGCGAGTCTGCCGACTGAGCTACATCGATGGCTCTACTAAAATATACAATACATAGCCAATCAGATTAATAGAGTATTTGGTGTTATCCTATTTCATATTTGCAGAACGACAAGCTCCTTTGGAAATTCAAATAAATAAATAAGTTAAAAATCTTGTGTTTTCAAACTAACGAGCATATATATGTAACACAAAACCAGGACTTGTTACGAACTTTTAACTGTCATTTTCATGTTCAGCACGTGCAAGTTAGATAAGATCAGCCTTTATCAATCATGTCACGAAAAAGAATTTGAATTTGAGAAGCCCAGTGGAAAAGGGGCCCATGCCACATTCCTGTTGATTTTTAGTTTCTTCAATAATCCGACAGATCTTGCCATCTAGTCCTCTTTTATGAACTTCCAGTTTTGTGGCATACGTCTACCGCACATGGTAAGCATTTATAAATGCCTCTTCTTCACTTAAAGAGAGAATATCAGTGGAATAAATGCTACTCTTACAAAATTTTGTTTTTGTGACATTGGCCCCTATGTTATATGTTATAGGATGGAAATTAGGAATCTGACTTCACGGATACGATACATAATTTTTGAGTCATTCCACGTCAAATCGCACAGCAATAAAACACGACCTTCTCGGAAGTGGTCAAATTTTTTATCATGAATTCCAGACATGAAATAAGGTGACCCGTATTGTTTTATTTTCACAATTATTAATCATTTGTGTAGTTATGACTATTTGAAGTTACGCAAATTATGCGCGCACTGTTTATTACTTTAGGCCTATCACAAATAAATTTAAAATTTGGCCTATTTTTTTTAATCATTTCTTTTTCAAATCAAAATTACTATATTAAATAGCCAAGTTAAAAATCTGAAAAAAATATAGACTTGTTCGCTGATGTATTATCTGTAAACTACTGCATTTATAAATATGGGATCGCCACCCATACATTTGTAACAACTTATTTTCCGGAGACATGCACGCGCTCGCGATGCTCAGCTAATGAACTGCTTGCAGCCATAGGCTAGAAGGCTGCCCGGGGAAAGTTTTACGAAATTCCCTGTTGCATCTGATGTCACCATACTAATCATCAAATGATTAATACCTTAAGGAACAGTTAATATCTTATCTAAAGTTATTTTATTATTGTCAGCTCAGCTAAGAGGGGAAGCCCTTCACAGTGCTCTATGTTTATACCGTAATATAGCCAAGTGTTTGATGATAGCAAGGCTGGGTAAGGCAGTAAACTTTATGGCAGTAAACAGATGGTGGGAGACAAAATATAGAAGAGAAAAATAATCAGTTTGGGTTTGAATTTCACGGAGTGACGTGACTTCTATACAACATGAGTGATGGTATAAAGATTGTGTAATATATAACAAGTGTTTAAATCCATTTACATTCCTAACCACTCTTTTAAAAAGAAAAGTACACTAAGACGCGTAAGTCGCCACTAATTGATAAAGCTCAATTTAAAGGAGTCTTTGAATGTGCAAATATGTGATTCGTTCCGTAAAAATCAATCAATTTCAGGATAGGTCAGGTGAAATTATATGTGAAGCCGGTAGTGCTTGTGATATTAATAAACATGAATCAAATGAAAGTGCAGACAGAGAAAGTGATTATCCCAGTTCTTCTTCTAGCAGTTCTATGGATACAATGCTAGAAATCAGTAATATTGAGGAATTAAACAAGAGTTTGATGTCAATAGAATCCCCTATCAAGAAAAGAAAGCTACAACAAAAACGATACCCCCCTGAAAAGTTTCAAAAAGTAAAAGGCTCCCTAGCATGTAAAGTTTTTCATGTAGAAGATGTATCGTCATCCCTTCAAAAGTCAGCCTTATTTTATTTTTGACGGAATGCAAAGAAATGTACAACCTGAAAATTACATAGTTATTGCAGACTTTTCTGAAAATTATTCATTTGTAATACAAGATTCAGTACAAAGTGTGCATTGGAACATATGCCAAGCCACAATACAATACAATTTTAATTTTACTTCCTATTTTATTTTATTTTATATTCTCTTATAAGCCTATTAATATTATATCTGAACTGTGACCTAACACGAGTGCTGCTCATTCGGTCTCAAATTTTGTTATTCTACCATATCTCCTTTTTTATATTGATTGTATTATTTTATTTCTATTTCTCTTGTTTGTAATTATATTCTTTATTCTGTATATTTAAATGAATAAATAAATAAATCTTTTTGTAATATATTTCAAAGGAGATACAGAAATTCGTTACAAAAGTATTGTCATCTCAGAAACCATGAAACATGACACCGATCCCTTTCACTTTTTTCAATCCGAAGCAATCAATTTCTTAAAGCAAGAATTCAACGATATGAAAAAAATCATCTACTTTTCCAATGGATCAAGTCCACAAAAAAAAAAAATTGCTTACATGAAGACGATTATGGAATTAGTGCTGAATGACACTTCTTTGCAACGTCGCATGGTAAAGGACCATGTGATGGCATTGGAATTACTGTTAAAAGATTTGCCACGAGAGTTATCCTATACAAGATCCTATAACAACACCCCCCCCCCAAAAAAAAAAACTGTTTGATTGGTCACAAAAACATTTCTAAAGTGTCATTTATATTTTGTCCATTGAATAAGCACAAAAACCATACTGAAAATTTGCAGGACAGATACCATAATCTAAAACCAATAACTGGTACATTAAAATTATATTCTTTCATTCCGTTGTCAAAAACTGAAGAATTTAGTAAAACAATTTTCTTTCAAGAAAGAAGGTAGACGAATGAAAATTTAAAGTGTGAATGAAAAGAAACATTTAAAAAGCATAATGTACAAATATTTGAAGATATCATAATAAGTAAATTAGCAGCGTTTCCTCGAGTGACTTGATCCGTACTGGGTGTAATGTTGCAACGTTCAATCATCCAGCGCCGATAAACCTCCCAGCGCGCTTTAACGCTTCCCGTCCACTGCTGCTGCACTGATCGCTACACATTGTGTAGGAAATAATTAAATTTCCATTAAACTATTGGAGATCCCATTCCGATTTTTTTTGGAATTATTAAAAATACTTCAGTGCACCTAGTAAGAATTTTTTTAGTTTTTTAGTAGGGCTATTTCACATTGATATATAACTTTTAAAAATTGAATTACAAAAAAAAAAATTGAAATAATTATATTAAAATTAGTTAGTAAATATTTAATAAAAGACAGTACTTTAAGCTTTTAAATGCATTTTTCAAAAAAATTTTAACATCAATATCGTCAGAAATATGACGCTTTAAATGTTGCATTGTGCGACATTTTTAACGAATTTTAACATGTAATATTTTAAAAACATGTGGACTTAGGAGGAAATAAAAATACACTTGTTGGTTTGTTAGACCCATAGAGTTGGTAAAAAAAATATAAACGCAATCAGAAATATGAAGGTCAAAATTTGTATAATTTTGTGCGATTTGACGTGGAATGACTCTTTTATTTCTCTTTTACGCATTTCGCAATGATTTAATTTCTTTATCATTCTAAGGATAATAGTATCGTTTATACTCGTAGTTTATTTTCTTGAAATGTTATTCAAATTACTTACATAATAGTACATTATGCAACGAGCCTATAATGGTAGTAATTAAGACGCGAGTATGTTTGTTTATGAAACGAGCGCAAGCGAGTTTCATAATTTTCATACGAGCGTCTTTATTACTATTATAGGCAAGTTTCATACGACTTTTTATGCTCGACTATATTTCTAACTTGAAATTATTCATAGGCATTCATGTTATGGTTATGTGAGGAGCGGAACTGACCTTCTAAATTGTGAGATGTGCGCAGACGCGAAAGTATTGATTTTTCCGAGGAATGAATGTCATTGACCTTGATATAATCTAGAGAATAACATGAATCTTGATATAACCTGGAAATTGATTTAGAATTGAAAAACGAGATGACAAATTGAATTTATTTGAATATTATTTACAATTAACGCTAATTATTATAGTAAAAGAACATAACCTTCTGCGACAGTATTGGATTTCCAGCCTCCGTGACGTCTTTCGATTGCATACCCGAGAATAATCGATACTTGTGCTTTTATAATGGTGCAATGGTGATTTCTCATTGGCTGAACAACTGAAGTATAATGAATAGGTGTACTTTAATGAGGTGCATTAAAGGGCTACTACCAGGTGTATAATTACTACATTTCGGCATGGTCGAGCATAATAGTAAGTATGCAACGAGCCTATAATGATAGTAATTAAGAAGCGAGTATGGATGTCTATGAAACGAGCGCAAGCGAGTTTCATAATTTTCATACGAGCTTCTTAATTACCATTATAGGCGAGTTTCATACGACTTTTTATGCTCGACTATATTTCTAACTTGAAATTATTCATTTTATTTGTATCTAACTGACCTTGAGCAATACCTCGTAAATTGTGAGATGTGCGCAGACGCGAAAGTATTGATTTTTTCCGAGGAACAGATGTCCACATTGACTTGTCATTGGCTGAACACCTGTAAGCTGACTTGTCATTGGCTGAACACCTGTACTTTAATGACTAGGTGTACTTTAATGACATTCATTAAAGGACTGCTACCAGATGTATAATTACTACATTTCGGCATGGTCGAGCATAAAATTAATTATTCAACAAAATAAGTAGATGAACTTTAGTTCTCTGGGGTTGCACATGAAAAGCATCGTCTGTAATAAAAAAAAAACACATTATTTATAAATTCCACACTTTAACCTCTTCCCTTACTATATATTTTACCAGTTTTGTGAAAAAAGTGTCATATTTTTTATTTTCGTAAAGAGGTCATTTAATATTGCAGAATCACTGTACATCACTAATTTTCTTAAATACCTAAAAATCACTATGAAATAGACATACATTCATACCTGAATTATTATCCCGAGTTATCTCGTGCACCTTGATTCCAGCTCTGGTAGTTGTCCCACTTTTATTTGCTCCTGAACTATTTACCAACTTATGTTTTTTTAGGGATTAATTTATGAGGTACAATACTAGTGCTGTTAAATGTTGCTTGTCGTGTGATAGACCCGAAAACAGGGTTTTACGCACAGTGGCACATTGCATTCCGGATAGTAGCATCTGCTCTCCTATATGAGAGCGTTTTGGGAAGAATGGTGTAGCAGTCATTGAATATTTGTACCAGTACATCTGTTCTTCAGGTTTGTGAATAATGTTCTGCAGTATCACTATGCCCAAAAGTACGCGTATTTCAGAGTCTGTAGAAGGCCGCCACGAATTCAGCATTCTGTGAACACTTATTAGCATGCCGAATCGTCTCCTCGAATATAATGTTGATGAGCTCATTATTAAAGAATAATTTAAAAAATTGAGAATTATCGTTATCAGAAACAATGTTAAAATTTCAGGGAATGGAGACCTCGGAGGTGCAGAGAATATGGTGCCAGATGTCTTCTATTCAAACCACTGTCGAAAAGACGCGACATCAACTAATTTGAATTTGTTTGTTGGTCTATAACTTCGTCTTCTGATACCGATGTTTCATTTCTTAATCTTCTACAGGAATATATTCCTGATCAAAAGTTTCGGAATCACTAACTTGATCCATCTTTACACAAAATAGGACAAAAAACACTAAACACAAACAGAAACCGCCAAACCTAACTAGCATCTACTCACGACTGTGTGTGTGAATGCTATATGAGCATAGAATTCCACTCGCAAGGAAGAAGTACAAAAAACACCACCAGATACAGCAATATAACTAACTTCTGTAGCCATCTAGTGAGGAAAAGGTTAATGAAAGGATGGAAACGTATATATTCGGGATATAGGCTAATCCTTAGCAGCGAAAATGGGACTCAAACGAGTTAACTCGGGTTAATACATTTTGACACAAGTTAGCAACCCGAGGTAACTCGGGTTAATCAGGGAAGTGGTTAAATGGTTGTTTAATTCATTTTTTCACAATTTCACATAAAATAACAAGCCTAAGTTAACTATTATCTTCCTACTTACAAAATTAGATATTTCAAAGTAATAATAATACTTACTACTTACTTACTTACTTACTTACTTACTTACTTACTTACTTACTTACTTACTTACTGGCTTTTAAGGAATCCGGAGGTTCATTGCCGCTCTCACATAAGCCCGCCATCGGTCCCCATCCTGAGCAAGACTAATCCAGTCTCTACCATCATATCCCACCTCCCTCAAATCCATTTTAATATTATCTTCCCACCTACGTCTCCGCCTCCCTAAAGGTCTTTTTCCCTCCGGCCTCCCAACTAACACTCTATATGCATTTCTGAATTCGCCCATACGTGCTACATGTCCTGCCCATCTCAAACGTCTCGATTTTATGTTCCTAATTATGTCAGGTGAAGAATACAATGCGTGCAGCTCTGCGTTGTGTAACTTTCTCCATTCTCCTGTAACTTTATCCCTCTTAGCCCCAAATATTTTCCTAAGAACCTTATTCTCAAACACCCTTAATCTCTGCTCCTCTCTCAAAGTGAGAGTCCAATTTTCTCAACCATACAGAACAACCGGTAATATAACTGTTTTATAAGCTTATATATATATATATATATATATATATATAAATTCTAACTTTCAGATTTTTTGACAGAAGACTAGATTATAAAAGCTTCTGAACCGAATAATAATACGCATTTCCTATATTTATTCTGCGTTTAATTTCTTCCCGAGTGTCATTTATATTTGTTACTATTGCTCCAAGATATTTGAATTTTTCCACCTCTTCGAAAGATAAATCTCCAATTTTTATAGTTCCATTTCGTACAATATTCTGGTCACGAGACATAATCATATACTTAGTCTTTTCGGGATTTACTTCCAACCCTATCGCTTTACTTGCTTCAACTAGAATTTCCGCGTTTTCCCTAATCGTTTGTCGATTTTCCCCTAGGATATTCACGTCATCCGCATACACAAGAAGCTGATGTAACCCATTCAACTCCAAACCCTGTCTATTATCCTGAACTTTCCTAATGGCATATTCTAGAGCGAAGTTAAAAAGTAAAGGTGATAGTGCATCTCCCTGCTTTAGCCCGCAGTGAATTGGAAAAGCATCAGATAGAGACTGGCCTATACGGACTCTGCTGTAAGTTTCACTAAGATACATTTTAATTAATCGAACTAGTTTCTTGGGAATACCAAATTCAATAAGAATATCATATAAATCTTCTCTCTTTACCGAGTCATACGCATTTTTTAAATCTATGAATAACTGATGTACTGTACCCTTATATTCCCATTTTTTCTCCAATATCTGTCGAATACAAAAAATCTGATCAATAGTCAATCTATTACGCCTAAAACCACACTGCTGATCCCCAATAATTTCCTCTACATATGGAGTTAATCTTCTCAAAAGGATATTCGATAAAATTTTGTACGACGTCAACAAAAGTGATATTCCTCGAAAGTTACTACAGTTAGTCTTGTCCCCCTTTTTAAAAAATAGGTACGATTATGTACTCCTTCCATTGTTCTGGTACAATTTCCTTTTCCCAAATTGCAAGTACAAGTTTATAGATTTCGCTAGATAATGTCCTTCCACCCTCTTGTATTAATTCTGCTGGAATTTGATCAATACCTGGAGACTTGTACTTTTTCAGATTTTCTATCGCAATTTCGGCTTCAGAAAGTGTGGGTTCCGGTATGAATGACTCAGCAGTTTGTATTTGAATTTCGTCCTGATCATTTCTATTTAGCCTATGTATATTTAGTAGTTGCCCAAAATAGTTTTTCCATCTGTTCAGGATTGAATGAGAGTCTGCAAGTAAGTCACCATTCTCATCCTTGATCACGTTTACCCTTGCCTGATATCCGTTTTTAAATTCCTTTATACCCTTATATAAATCTCGAATGTTTTTATTCTTACTATTTGTTTCTACCTCATTCAGTTTTTCCTTCAAGTAATCTGTCTTTTTATTCCTAAGTGTACGACTTGATTCCCGTCTTTCATTGAAATAATTATCTCTATTCTCCACAATTGGACCCTGTAAGAATTTCAATTTTGCCCGTGTCCTTCTAGCTACTACAATGGAACAATCTTCATCAAACCATGGTTTCTTTTTCTTAGTTTCATGATAACCTATGCTCTGCTCAGCTGCAATTTTGATATTATCTCGGATATTGTTCCACACGCTATTAACATCTAACTCTTCCTCAGCTTCGTCAGGAGTTGCTAAAGCAGCAAACCTATTTGAAATTTCAACCTGATAACGTTGCTTAGTTTCCTCGTCCTTTAATTTCAAAATATTGAATCTACTAATATTAGCTTGTTGCTCTACTCGCTTGGCTACTGATAGTCTTTCTCTTAATTCTCCAATTACCAAATAATGGTCAGAATTACAGTCTGCCCCCCTGAAAGTTCGAATGTCTACTATACTAGTGTGCCTTCTTTTATCTACGAAGATGTGATCTATCTGGTTATGAGTCATTCCGTCTGGAGAAGTCCACGAATATTTATGTATATCCTTATGGGGGAATGTTGTACTTTTGGCAATTAAATTTTTTGATGTGGCAAAGTTGACTAGCCTAACTCCATTGTCATTACTACTTATGTGTAAGCTCTCTTTTCCAATTGTTGGTTTAAAAATATCCTCCCGTCCTACTTTAGCATTGAAATCCCCCAATAAAACTTTCATGTGATATCTAGGTAACTAATAAAAAGTGTGTTGCAATTCCTCATAGAAGCTATCCTTTATATGGTCGTCTTACTCTTTTGTAGGGGCATAAGCATTTATAACTACGATATCGCACCACCTACCCTTAAGTACTAAATACGATAACCTGTCACTGATAAATTCGACCTTTTTTACTGCTGATTTTATTCTTTTATGTACAAAGAATCCTGTTCCTAATTGGTGATTATCGTTTCCTTCCCCATAATACAGTAAGTAATCGCCTATTTTTGATATGCCATTCCCATCTAACCTAACCTCTTGTACTCCCACGAAGTCTATTCTATATCTAGCTAGTTCTTTCGCTACTAATGTTACCCCACCTGTTCTATAAAGACTAGTTACGTTCCATGTACCAAATCTTATAACCTTTTTCCTTTGCTGTGGTCGTGCAGGAGAATCAGTCCCATTCCGAGGCTTATTGTTAGGTTTCGTAACAAGCTGTTTTTTACGGTAATAGGTTGTTAGCCATTCGCCCAACCTCCAAGCTGGAGGACCACCCCTTATCGGCTGTCCACGACTGCTTATTCAATACATTCGCACCTACCCTCCATATCTGGAGGCCGTCTCCTCTATCCGCAACCTGAGGACGAGCCATGCCGTGGTGTAATAATAATAATAATTATTATTATATAATTATTATTTTTATTATATTATTATTACTATTATTTTAAATAATAAAAATAATAATTATATTATTATTATTATTATTATTATTATTATTATTATTATTATTATTATTATAATTAACGTGAAACGAGCGGGCTCGGGTTCAAATCCTGGTTGGGACAAGTTACCCGGTTGAGATTTTTTCCGGGGTTTTTCCTCAAGCCATTAAGAGTAAATACTGGGTAACTTTCGGCGCTGGATCCTGGACTCATTTCGCCGGCATTATCACCTACATATCATCCAGACGCTAGATAATCATAGATGTTGATAAAGTGTCGTAAAATAAACCACTTTAAAATAATAATGATTCGTGGCACGACAGCTCATGAAGGGCAAAGGCCGACCATCCGGCTGCTGGCCTCACGTCCACATGTCTCAGCAGAGATGAACGAATTAGAAGTAATATAAATGTTAAAAAACTATATATATATATATTGGTTTATAATGCGATACCGAACATATTTCTCTCTTTCGAAATAACCAGCAATTTGTGACAAAATCAAATTGTGTTCGGCTCATTTTAAAGACACAGATTTTTGGAAAAGTAATGTCAATAGAATTTTGAAAGATGATGCTGTAGCATCCCTGTCTAATTTTCCAAGCCATTTGCAAAAGGAACGATATATTATCTCTGTTGTTACACTATTAATATCATTTAAAATCAATCAGTAGTTTACGACAATAAAGAATATTTAATTGTTAGTACAAGTATATCAGACTGTAGAGAAATCCCACTGAATGAATTATTTAGAGTTACACATCAGACACTAAACACAATTAGTGGAAAGATAACTTTTTGTTTTCATTATGTAAATTAATTTATCTGCAAGATAATAAACATCGATTCAAAATCTATATCAGTAAATAAATAAATAAATAAATAAACAAATAAATAAATAAATGACTATATAGCTAAGCCTACTTTGTGAACTTATGATTCAGGGTTCATGATCAATATGTACAGCCTTAATAGGCTAATAAATTAGCCAGCCGTGGGTTTGATCTTGTTGGAGAACATGCTACGTTTCAGATGTAAGGAAATGAATACATAAAACTTAACAACAGGTCTATACTGATTATCACATATTTATTTCACTTAAGAATTTGATTATAATAAGAACTTGTGCAACCAAGGTGCATATTATGTCCTGTCATCTAAGAGTAATATATGTTAATATAAGTTTAGATTCTCAATATGCTGATTTTAACGTAAAATAATACATTTTAAAATGTGTATTGTGTAGGCCTATTTATGGATGTATGGGCATGTTTTCTATAAATTGCTGCGTACGTATTTTCTTTCCATATCAATGATATTTTGAATATATTTATTTCGTCCTAATTTTACGTCAAACGTCGAAAATGGACATAATCTGTCAATTTTAGATCATCACAGCGTTAAATTGTGTGATTTACGTACTGCTATTATGCGTCTGCTCTCTATCATCATGGCGGCGGCAAGCGCAACGTTCAATTTCCCCCGGTTTCCTCATTTCGCGCAGCCGAGACTATAGGGGCTTTTTCGTAACTTGTATGTCTGATATTTTGAAATTATCTGATTTGACATCTTTTTCAAGTAATTTTCTAAGTAGATGGCAGCAGCATCGACGAAATATTCTCTTTTCCGACGATCATAACTCTTTTTGCTCTTTATTGTTATGATCGTTGCTCAGAGGTAGCTAGTAAATCGAAGATCGAGATGCGAATGTGAGTCTAAATAGATATTTTCTGTTCTCTTTAATAATTATAGTTCCCTTGACTTTCATATGTAGCTAACTGTAAAATCATTAGGCCTATTATTAAGTTTTTCATAATTATTTTGTAATAAAATAGATATTAACATAACTTTAAGTATGATATAAGCCTAAATCTGTACTGTAAATATTTTGTAATAAAACCGATATTGACGTAATTTAAAGTATAATGTAGGCCTAACCTTAAATCTAAGTGTACATATTTCTTGTCCTCTTTTTTAACATTGTCCTCCTTTTTGAAGCCTTGTGTTCTCTTTTTTATCGATGTGAATCTGGTCACTCTAATTTTACAACATTTTTGCACGATCATATTTTTAAAATTATAAATATAATATATTTTGCATTGAAAATTTAGGGCAATATTATTCCAAAGCCTTCGCAAAACTGCACTGTAATGGTAACTAAGTAACAATAAGTGCACTGTAATGGGTCTACTTCGGTATAGTTTTATGTTGTGGAGAATGGTTTCCCTAGCGACAAGTTTGTGTGGGAATTCTAACTAAGGTCTAACAACAATAGCTGTAAATACAACAAAAAAGTGCTTTTAGCATACTATAGTATGGCAGTAAATAAATATTAACACGCTTGTGTAGTATTAAAGATCTACTTTTAGGGATGGCTGTCTAAAACTCTATTACCGTGAAAGTCTCCAAATCGATTTCTTGCAGAAACACATTACTTCTCTTCATACATACATCACACAATGAGGAAGTAAGAGACAAGTTACTACTGAAGGATCGTACGTTGTGTGAGAATCCTTGTTTAATTGTGTATACATATGTGCTGCAGGAATAAGTGATATCGCCGTAATGAACCATTTAAGCAAAATCAGATTTCAGTGTGTTTGCTGTGTTGACTAATTTAATGTATTATGTTAATGGACTCGGTTTCAGGAAGATAATGCCACGTTCTTGCCATACCAATATTTCCGCGTTTTCCTGAGTCATCCAGGCATGTAATAACATATGAACAATGAATGCACGTCTTCGTAATATGTGACTAGTCGATGCATTCCATGTTGCCATTTCATAATGTCATTTACAAATTACTCATGATTAAACTATGCTGTAGTCAATGGAATCATTATTTACGTGACTTTCAGCACAATTTTGTTCAACCTTTCGCAAATAATGTTAGCTCAGATTATATACTGCTGGTTTCTTTAAAAAAATGAATCGGCTTTGAATTCCGCACAGATCGTATGAGATTTTTGTGGACCAAAAACTTCTCCTACTATCTTGCGTTTAGTGATAAAATTTGGTTCTGCTATTTCTACGATACAATTCCTCTTTCTGAATAACACCACCTGCTCTTGGATAACCTCCTTTAACTTCTTTTCCACTTCAGTGTATCTGTTTACTAATGTATCTATATCACTCTCTTTCTGAATAGTCACAACACCATTTTATTTATTTAAAAAATTTCAACATTTTCAATGCATTTATGTAGTCAGTAATAATGGCACCCAAGTGCTAGACAATTTAATCACACAATTATTCCAATAATAGATTTCATGATTTTAACACTTTGGAGAACGATTTCTTATTATTTTGAAACCCATTTCACGTTTCTGTCCGACATGTTCGATTAGTAGCCTATTTCCTAATAGCACATTATTTTGATTTTATTTCTTATATTGTAATATGCATTTTGAAGTTTATAGTTTAGCATGTGTATGTCATTTGATATAGGGCCGTGACATCGGTATATTTGTATTAGTTTGAGGTCGATTGAAGATGAACACACGACGCCGGACGTGTTTCAAGTACAGGCAGCGGAAGCGAATTTGACACACATCTAAGCAAGCACTTTCCGTGTTTTGTATACGATTATTGCGTATTATAAAATAAAGACAATACAATCATTGTATATACGCGTAAAAGGAGTCATACAGATCTTTGACGGAAACGATGCAGCTTCCATAAGTAATGCCCAAACTCTTCTTGATGACCCAAATATTAAAAAACAGTGTGAATATATTTCATATAATTTTGGATTTATCCCCTCTACAACCAAATGTCTCGAAAAGACTGCTGTGAAATTGGGGGAGCAAATTTCGATAATAAATAATCTCATCTCAAAAGTGAATGGTCTGCAAGATTATATAAGCAAAAAGGCGTGTGCGAAAATGAACACAGTAATACAAAAAAACGGTGGTTTCAATTCATTATGCAAAATTGCCAGAGTTTTGTCAGATGACAAATGCGATTGTTATCAACTTGATATAGAAATGGGTGATGTGAAATTTTTACGTATGTACCCTTGGTTTCAGCAGATGTTGAACGCAGTTTTTCCGCATACAAGGTTATACTATCCGATACTCGGCGATCATTTTCATTTGAAACTTTGAAAATGAATGTTGTTCATTGCAGCAGCAACCGAAACCAGCATATAACATGCAAGAAAAGTAAGGTACAGAATACATGTGATAAATAAATTAATGTAACAGTTAAATATAGGGAAAGCAAAACTGTACCTTTTTCGGCATTCTAAAACTGTAATCCGAAACTATAAATATTAACAAAAAAATCTCTTCAGGCTTATGTTTTACTACATTTGTGACAATTTAAGTGTGATTTTCAACATTCTCAACCTCGCCAACATTTTAGACCTTTCCGATAGTAACCCATATATACAATGATTGTATTGTCTTGATTTTATAATACGTAATAATCGTATACAAAACACGTCGACTACATTCTGTCCGACGTCGTATGTTCACCTTCAATAGACCTCAAACTAACACAAATATACTGATGTCACGGTCCTGCTCATATGGTGTAATATTTTGCAGCCCACCGAAAACAGATTGAAATGAACACGGGATTATTTAATTTCCACTGTTGCAATATACACTCTTTGACACAAAAAATGAGCGATCTCATGTAGCCTGAATTTCGGGACTAGGAACTAGCTCCTGATTGGCCCGCAGTGGGAAGCCCTACTATTGTATATATACCGGCTAGACATAGTCCCACATCACTTCATTTCCTGAAGAAGATGGCAGAGCTAGCCATCGAAAGCTTGGAAGCAAATCTCCAACTCATCTGGCTGAGAACCCGAGAAGAGTTATTCTAATTACTTAAGTGTAATAACTCAATATATTTATCTATTTTATATGCACTTAATTCAACCGTAACTTCAACTTTAATTTCTCTTAATCACTCTACTAGGTCACTGATTACATCATGGGTAACATAGGCTGTTCATGTAACTATTGAGTTATAACAAAAATTTGTAGCGTTGTTTCGCTGTGACGGAGCATCTATTTGAGATGAATTGAAGACAGAAGTTAATCAGTAACATGTTGTACTACATTATCTATGACTTTCTACCAATGCTGGGATAGTTTTTCGATGAAGAAATCTGCTGGTTTTTAGTTAAAGAAGTCGTCAAGCCAAGTTTGTAAAACATCTTCTTTATCAAATGAGTAGTCTTGAAATTGTTGGATAGAGAACGAAAAAGATGGAAATCTGAGGTCGCAAGATTGGAAAAATATGGGAGATGTGGAATAATCTACCAACCAAGCTCCTGGATAGCAGCTTTCGACGTCTTAGCGCAGTTCGAACATGCATCGTTGCAGCAGCACTCGATGTAGTCTTCCCGGCCGTTTTCAATTGCGGTCACAAGGCGTTGTTGGCACTAAATGTCAACAGTTATGGTCACATTCCTGGGGAGCAATTCGTAGTACACGATGCCTTTTTTTATCCCACCAGACGCATATCATCTTCGTAGTACACGATGCCTTCTTTATCCCACCAGACGCATATCATCTTGTGTGGATGGATACTAACTTTTATACGGGTGTTGTGTGTGGAAACGACAACCATTTTCTTGCAGTGATTTCTCCAATGACATGGGTAGCTAGTCGGTATAGCGCTGGTCTTCTGTGCTCGAGGTTGCGGGTTCGATTCCGGCCCAGATCGATGGCATTTAAGTGTGCTTAAATGCAATAGGTTCATGTCAGTAGATTTACTGGCATGTAAAAGAACTCCTGCGGGACAAAATTCCGGCACACCGGCGACGCTGATATAATCTCGGCAGTTGCGAGCGTCGGCGTCGTGAAGAAACCATAACTTGAATTTTTTGTTATCTCTAGTGTTTGTTTGATATCCAATTGCAATCATATTTCTTACATTCAATTATCATGTTTTATATTGTAACTGGTCAGTATAATTTGGAATGCATGGTAAGTTTGTAATAATAATAATAATAATAATAATAATAATAATAATAATAATAATAATAATCTTTTGCCCTTAAAACTAAAAAATAATGGTATTTTACAAAGAACTTCAAATTAGTAAGTAACTCTGAAAGTATTTGAGATTAGGACACATGTTTATATGACTTTTTTGCTCGAAATGTCTTCAGAAATAAGTTCCGTGAATCCTCGTGAATCACTCTTTCTATTATTATTTCCACATAAATCGCGCGATGACATCAGAACTAACTTCATAAAGAGGTATGAATTCTGGATGATGGAAGCAGAATCCTAAAGACGATTATGGAATTTTACGGAATTTTGTTGTCGCTTATGTCAATATCAGTGTTGTTTGTGTGGTAACACTGTTTTAAGCCGATTTCTGTGGCCCATCTCAGAGGTATGGCATTGCAATTCGTCGATCTGGCTCAGTGAAGTGCATACGTGTTCATTATCATGTCCTATCGTCCATTATTCATTTACGTTTTTTAAAATAGAGACGTGTGGGTGCGGTATTTCGGTAGGTACTCTTTACTCAGTTACATGTACTACATAATATAGCATTATATTAGAGAAATTAGTTGGCTACATAGGATCAGTAAATTGAACCCGAGGTCAAGAAAGAGAACAAAAAAGGAGTATGTGTCTGCCAAGTTACTTGTGACGATAAATTATATTGGGTCTACTTTAGAATACGCAGTGGTTACAAATTATTGGACGATTTCAGAAGGCTATATTTTCATTAACATTAAACATAAATACATTATCTTGCCACCATTTGAGAGAGGGAAGTTTGAAGTTATATACTGACCTTAGATGCACTTGATGTGAGCCCTACGTGTAAAACGCCAGACGTCCAGGCGGTGATCTCATTCTTGCAAAACTATCTCAAGCATGTCTTGCGTGACGTTCCTGATTGCTGTGTTAATGTGTCTTCTCAATTCGGCCAAAGTCGCTGGAAGTGGGGTATGTAAACATTGTCCTTGACGAAACCCCACAGAAAGAAATCACACTGTGAAATCCGGTGAACGGGTTCGCCATGAGCAGACGACCAATCCATCGACATGGTAGGTGTTGATTTCGGAAAATTGGCTAATGCCACAACTCACGGACGAGGAAGAACAGGAGGTCCGGAGGTACCTAAATCGACACCTAGCAGGTCGATGAGTTGATCGTGCAACGGACGCAAAAGCATCTTCTGCACATGGCCATCCCATTCATCGGATTTCACAGTGTGTGATTTCTTTCTATGGGGTTTCGTCAAGGACAATGTTTACATACCTCCACTTCCAGCGACGTTGGCCGAATTGAGAAGGTACATTAACACAGCTATCAGGAACGTTACGCAAAACATGTCTGAGAAGGTTTGGTAAGAATGGGATCACCGCCTGGACGTCTGCCGTATTAAACGTGGGGCTCACATCGAGTGCATCTAAGGTCAGTATAAAACTTCAAACTTCTCTCTTTGAAATGGTGTTAAGATGATGTATTTATGTTTAATATTGGTGAAAATATAGCCTTCTGAAATTTTCCAATATTGTAACCACGGTGTACAATACAGAATTACATATATTTTCTATTCATAATCTTTTGTTTAATGATTATTACGTTGGTTATGACGTCAAGAATTAGTACCTACTTTGGTTTATTTTGTGATGTGCTGTATATGAATAAGTTTCTGATGACAGTAATAGTGTGTCAGGTAAAATATTATGGTGTTAGTAGTAGCCTAATTACATTATTTGTAATTTATTGCGTGGATTGTGATGTCTTAAAATATGTTTTATAATGATTATTCTTGGTGCCAACCTATTTGGTGAGCTGTAATTTTATCATTTGTAATATTAATTGAGCTTTTAGTTACTACATAAATTTATATAGGCCTACAAGTACATATTTTGGATAAATTGCATTGTCCATGGCAGACTCAACTGTCAGTGACAAGGTTTGGTACGATTTGATGAGGAGAGAGTGCTATAATATTTTAGAAAGTTAAGTAGGGTCTGATGAGGAGATAAGAGTAGGTTAGGGATAAGTTACAGTGTTTTTCATATATCCAAAATATATTTCAGTATTTATATTTTTCGTATCGTATTCTAAAGTTGAGCGGTAGTGCTCTGCTGTATTTTACGATACTACGATTTTTATCTTTGAAATGTCTTCACTCAACACCTCTATTTACGACTGGTCTCGAATGTGTTTTGTTGGAGAAAATGTAATATTATGTAATTGGCGCCATTTTAGCTTCATTGTTTGTTGGTGATTATGCTGTTGTGTCTTATTCTTCGGTAATCCCAATGTATTTAAAATAAGTCGAAGGGTTCCACCCAATTTTGTACTTTCGAAAACCACCATATTTTGAGCAACTACTTCATATAAATTATTAAGTTTTTCTTCTGTTCACTAATGTTTCCTTTGCGGACCAAACCTAGACTTATGGTCGAGGACCGCATATTGGATGTCGCTGGTATAAACTGTAGTTATCAGTGAGCAATCATTGGAATTCATAACTCTGCGCGCTGTGTTGTCTCAAAGCCGAGAATTGGAATAGACTGATAGCTATTGAATCATTCACATGACTCATTGCATGGGCGCGAGAATCTATACTTTCTTTTCTTATTTGTTCACTTATTTCACTCACATGACAAGACATTGTTAATGTTAAGTATATACAGAGCTTTGAAGATAAACGTAACGTGGATTAGTTCATATTCCTTTGAATATGCCCCATCTCATTCCATAATTCATCTCTATAATGTCCGCCCTATCTTAGTTCCCAGAATCATAACACCTTGGTAACACCATGTCATACCTAGTTATTATTGAACTTCACGTGCATAATGATGATCCGAAAATCAATACGGAATACGTTACTAGACGAGAAATATTTACATGTGGTATGCATATCGAACAAAAGACTCGGAATGTTGTTATTACGTGCAATTGTAACAAATGTACAGAGCATATAAAATTATTTATTTATTTATTTATTATTTTGCTAATAATCCTAACATAAAATATAATATATACAGAAAAACTTTAGCTCGCCCCTGAAAGAGCAGAACTCGTGCTCAGGGGCGGATTCCTGAATTGAAATTAATAATTATACAATACAATTTGTCTTATGTCTACTGTGCAATTATAGTATATAAATTTAAATTTACAATTTTTCAATTTTTATAAAATCCATGCATAACTTTTTAAATTTAATACTAGAACTATTAGAATTGACAAGATTAGGATATTTAAATATAAATTTGTTACATATTCTTGGGCCTAAATTACTACTATGATTAAATACTGTAACAGTGTTGCATTTTGGTTCAAACAATCTTAAAGAATTCATACCTTTTGTTTCATAACTATGAGAATACAATTCAAAATTATTTCGATTTTTATGTATGAATTTTATTAATACAATATAATAAATTTGTCTTACGTTAAGTACATTAAAGTCTAGAAACAAATTTTGAGATGGAAAATCAATAGGTTTATGATGACATATTTTAATTATTTTCTTCTGTAATAAATAAAGTGGATTAAAATTTTATTTAAAAGAGCTACCTCATCCTATAATTTCATACATAATTACCGATTGAAATAAAGTTAAATATATTGTACGTAATAAACTTATTGACAAGTAATTCCTCAATAAAACAAAATAATATACCATTTTACGTAATTTATTACAAAGGTAATTAATGTGTTGGTTCCATTTTAAATGATTATCGAAAATTATGCCTAAATACTTAACTTCAGAGGACTCTTTAATAATCGGACATTTACACTGTATAAGACAACAATCAGAATTATGTAATTTAATACTTAATATAGATGTAGGAGGTTTGTCACATTTTTCAGACAATGAGAATGGAATAATTATGGTTTTATTTTCGTTGATAGAAAGATAATTTATGTCAAACCATTTTTTTATTAATTTAAGTCCATTATTTGAAGTATTATATACATCACACCAGGTTTTTCCACCAAAAAGTTAAACTGTGTCATATACATAAGAATAGTGAATACCATTGTATTGTTGTAAGTCAATTTTTAATAAGTCATTAATATATATATAATAATTATATTAATAATTAAAGGTTCACTTGAATAATTGTCAATTTTCGTTATTTGAATTCTGTCGTTAAGATACGATTTTATTAAGTTTAAAGCATTACCTTTGATTCCTAATAAGTCTAATTTCTCAATTAAGGTATCATGTTTCACTGTATCAAATGCTTTTCTTATGTCCAGGAAAATACCAATACATTTGTTACCTTGATCAAATTCTCTAACAATGTTTTTAGTAACTTGATATATTGCATTATCTGTACTGAATGTTTTTCGAAAACCAAATTGATTATCACTTAGTATATTATGTTTATCAAGATAATTCATTAATCGAACTTTAATACATTTTTCTAGTAATTTTGAAATACATTAAAGTAATGATATTGGTCTATACTTGTTCATATTTCTTTTGTCTCCTATTTTAAAAATAGGTTTCACAATTGCATTTTTAAATTTATTTGGGAATTTGTCATTTAGAAAACATAAATTAAAAATATGAGTTAGAGGTTTGGCAATATAATTTATAACCATCTTAAGTATTTTAGCACTTATGTTATCAGGACCGGGTGATACATTATTTTTTAAAGTTTTGGCTATATTGATTATTTCGTCATCTGTTATGGGGTAAAGATACATTACAAAAATTTACTGAAGTTACATTGCTAAGAAAATTGTTATTTTTATAGACGATACAATATCCAAGCCAATGTTTGTAAAATACGAGTTAAATTCTGTTGCAATATGTATTTTATCACTTAAGATTAAACCATTTCGAGGAACAATCTCATTAAATTGTTATTTTTTATTTATTTCAATATTTGCCGCTTCTCGCACAGTTTGCCAAAATGTTTTAGAATTATTGCTTATATTTTTCTAATTTGATAGAGAAATAATTAGCTTTCGCTCTCTTTATTACGTTAGATAATATGTTACGAAATTTTTTAAATTTGTTTTTTTAAATAATATTAAATGGTTCTTTTATTAATTTGCTTGCAAGTTTGTCTCTCGTACGGATTGATTTAACTATACTATTTGTAATCCATGGTTTAATTTTTTTAAACTTACTAGAAACTTTTTGAGTAGTTTTATTTGTGTGCTTTATAATATTTGCATTTAAAATTTGATTAAAAAAAATTCGATACCATTATCGGGATCATTACAACTCGTTACAGTATCCCATGTTTCATTACTTATATCTAACAATAGGTCATCATAATTGATATTACTGTTATATTTATGAGTCTCAGAGTCTTCAAAATCTACTTTATTAATAAATGTAATTAAAGCACTGGTAGTGTAATGGTCAGTAATATTGCTATGATAAACACTTGGTATAAATTCAAGTAGTTTGTTATTAGTTTTAAAGAAAATATGATCAAGACAATTTTTCGAATGTGGTCTAGTTACGAATTTTAATAACTAGTAAAAACCAAATTCATACATGATATTCATATATCTATGCCCTAAGTCATCCATAGAGTCATCTAGAATTTGAAGTCGACCTGGTTGGCGAGTTGGTATAGCGCTGGCCTTCTATGTCCAAGGTTGCGGGTTCGATCCCGGGCCAAGTCGATGGCATTTAAGTGTGCAGTTGCGAACGTCGTTAAATAAACCATAACATCTAGAATTTGAATGTTAATATCTCCACCTATAATGTGGTTATTAACATTTTTCTTGTTTATTAGAAAGCTTTCCACATCATTTATAAATTCAGCTTTGTTTAAATTGGGGGATCTATATACTGCCGTTAACTCAATAATAGTATTGTTGAAATTAAATTTAAAATGTATGCAATTTGAATTCAAAATTTCAATATCTGAAGCTGACACTTCAATATCATTTCTAAAATACACTACAATGCCATCACGTTTATTGTATTAACAAGGTTTAATAAACTTATTATAATTTGGTATGTCAAAACCTATATTGATACTTGAATTAAATTTTAGGATATATCGTAGCAGAGAATATTTTATTTTATAGTAATATATGAGGCCATTCAAACGTCATTTCAATCTTCAAAGCGTTACAGATATTGAGGTAGAAAAAATCACTATGTTGGGCAAAATAGTTATTTATGAGACAAGTTCGTAAAGCTTCTCTTCTTGGCGCGAGTGTAAAGTTTGTGAAACAAGGCGAAGCCGAGTTTCACAAACACATCAGGGCCAAAAAGATAACTTTAGGAATATGTGTCACACAATGTTTTTTCTACGATAGCACAAATTTACATTAGATAAATATTTCAAGTTAGAGAAGTTATAAGATCACAATGTCATGGCTGTCTTTACTCAGAACTATTAAGTAGTAAATAACCATGTTTATTCATGTTCACGATTTCATGGCCATCTAAACCGACCATATAATCAACAATTAGAAACGGTTGAATCATCAATTTTGTTACAATGAGTACTACATGTAAATTCAAAATAATAAAGGCTAAAATGTAGACATGAATGTTAAATTTGTTACTTATTTGTGTTACGTGTAATAATTAAGTAATGAAAGGTGAGGTAATTTATTAATTTCTTACTAAATGAAGATTGAACATTGAATATTACATTTTCTTTGGCAGTGCGTAAAATGAATAGCAGTGTCTAAAGTAATTACTTTTTTACGCACTAGTGTTTTAAAGACTCACTTTAGGCACTGATAACAGTGGGTAAAATGCAGCCTTACGCACTATCATAGTAAAAATTGTTTTCAGTTGTGATATTGATATTGATTGAAAGTTGAAGAGATCATGTTGACTCCTGAACAGCGAGTGGAGCTAGTACTGCTCTGTGGAGACAATCACAGGAAAACAATCATGAACACACCTCACCATAACAGGAAACAAGGCTTCGGACAATGACGGACACCACCTCGAAACTAGTCAGCTAGGTATGTTTATAAAATTAACACAGTAAAAAAGTTATTGTTAATCAATGATTATACAAGTGTTAAAAGAGTGTAGCAAACAATGAATACAAATAATTATAATTATTATGGAATTAATAGTGTTAGTGAGGTGACCAGGCGTCTTCAAGTGAGTTACAGGACAGTTTAGAGAATTCTAAGAAAACATCTTAGTCTGTAACCATGTAAACTACAGTAAAAACAATGTTCACACTCAAAAAAGTGACAAATAGAAAAGATATGGTTTTGCTTTCGATTTCAGAAGGTTCATAAAAATTCTTCATGGCAATAGGACATCGATTGTGTTGCTTCATATTTAACGGAAACAGTGAAATTGAATAAATACGGTTTGATGCTTCTGAAATGCGTGGTTGAGATATGATTCGTATCTTGTAGAACAGGCCTCCATACCAAACTTCGTCGAAAGTGTCTTCTGTATCAAGGAAAGAGAAAAACAAACAAACTTTCGTTAAGAAGTGTCAGAAATGAATCTACTATGTTGGGAAGTTGTTGCGGGCATGAATGATATAAACGAAATCCAAACTATAGTTTATACTTTTAATTGTCCTTGAAGATGCTTAACGATTCTGTGTTTTACACATTTTGGCGATACAGATGTGTACAATTTTTTATAAAACAGAAGCATTTTGCACTGAATAGTTTAAATGAAAATATTTCTTTTACTTTCTCTCTTTATAGAGTAAAGTTGCCTATTTCCGTGATACCACTAATCCTGTGATACTATTTTAAAATTGAATGTCAGTCAAAGCCTTGCCGTTCGACCATAGCGCCAGACATATTTCTCGAAGCAATGCATCTTTCGCCTACTTTTGAGACATCGGTGAACTTCCTAGCAAGATACCCCATCCCGTGGCATTCAGTGAAAAAAATCTGTCACAGGATTAGGAGCATCACGGAATTAGGCAACTTTAGCCTACATATTGACTTACAAACCTTGTAAGGGAGGACGCTTCTATGGACCAACACTACTGTTGACTCTCTCACATTGCGGGTCTCTCTGACCGTGTGATCAGCACAATACAAGGCCACCATAAAGACGTCATAGGACAAGGACAAGCAAAGAGGGAAACATTCATTCTCGTGAAATGAAAATAAATCTCCGGGAATCGTACCATGGACCGCTTGAACTGGGAAACGAACACATTATTCACAGAGCAAAGCAGTTTGACTACAATTATATATCGTGAGAAATTTAATAATTCTTAATTCATAAATACTGCCCTATATTAATTAACGCAGAGCAACTTTGTACTAGTATCATTTTCATATAATCTACGAAATTCTCCATTAATACGCAACCATTAAAGCTAATACACAACTAGCAGAAGAGCTGGCAGCAATTCCAGTGAAAACATAGAAGAAACGTATTCATTGTTTTTGTTATGACGTCAATAGCCTCAATTTATACTACCCGCAAGCAACCTTATTTTTTTTCTGCAATTGTGCTTTGGACGAAAAATTCAAGAAAAGATGTTTTTGATAAACATGCGAGAATAAATTTATTTGCCTAGTTCCTTTTAAAATCTTAACAAAAATTTAACTATAATAATGAGAAATAACGCGTCCTGTTATATTCTCCTGTGTTCCTCGAATATAAATCTCGATATGCATAATTAATCTAGTATCTAACCGTGATATAAATGATGCATAGCAGACACGTCCATCGCGGGACTCATTTTGATCGATCGCAGAGACCCACAGGAATATGTTATGAAAACGTGAATAGCTTACACATTTCTTTGCAGTGCAATATGATTTCGTTGAGCTTCCGAATTGAAAACTTAGATGATTACATAATATATTAACTATTTCCACTTAGAATTTCAACATATAACTTTTGTAAGCCATCTGGCTCCTCTCGTACAACCTGTTCTGACAGCCACTTTAAAAAATGACAAAAATGACTCTTACAAGCTTTGTTATTTACACTCTTCACTTATATTTATAAAGCCCATATTTTTTTAAGAAAACACTGACATTTCTGTTTCTATTGTAGAAACAGATGAAAATCCTTCTGCACTGCAACCATTCATAGATTTATTACAGTGGCGACTCGTGATATTTTTTGTATGTAAGATATGAGATTGACGACTGATGACCAAGACAGAAACATAATAATAATAATAATAATAATAATAATAATAATAATAATAATAATAATAATAATAATAGTAATAATAGTAATAATAGTAATAATAGTAATAATAGTAATAATAATAATAATAATAATAATAATAATAATAATAATAATAGAGCATGCAAAATCAATACAAGTAGGCCTATGTTAGTCTTTGACTCACCATTCTGGAACTGGCAACTTATTATTTTGTAGTAAAGTTCGATTCTCCTCCCCATTTTAGTTGCGAAATTGGCTACTAAGTCATTGTGCTGCCCGATATTTACCGATAGTCCGTTGTACGTTTGCGCAATTAATTTCTTGCTACAGTTCAATTCTTCTAAATGATCAAATACAACTGCAGACATTCTTTCGGCTGTCTTGTCATCCGAAAGTCCTGTTAATTCTTATATTTATTGTAGCTTATTTTATTTATTTTTATGTAATCTTGTTTTTTATTCATTTTATTTTTTATATTATATAATTTTAAATTATTTATTATTTCGTTTATTCTATTCTTTTAAAATGACCAATAAACTTCATTTAAGGAGGCTATAAGGATACTGAAAATTCTTATTGTAGTCTCTGACAGGGTCTCCATCACCCAGAAAGAAGGGTCGTAGTAATATGATACGCGGTCATATCCTCAAACACGGTTAAACTCAAGTCATACCCCGCCCTCCGCACCCTCCACTATCCACTATCCACTATCCACTAATTTCACTGTTAGAAATACCGTTCGCTGTAAGATATTTGGATGGTTCCTCGGAAATTATTTCTGAGCTGTGCAGTGGCGACAACTCACGGCAGAAAGTGGAAGCTTAAAGGAAATTAATACGTCGGGTAAAAAAGGTAAAGGTATCTCCGTAACAACATGCCATGAAGGCACTTGGGGGACATGGAGGTAGAGCCCCATGCTTTCCATGACATCGGCACTAGAATGAGGTGGTGTGGTAGGCACCACGCTCTGACCGCCTTTTATCCCCGGGAAAGACCCGGTACTCAATTTTATAGAAGGCTGAACCTTGGGGCCGTTCTGAAAGTTTGGCAACGAGAAAAAATCCTGTCACCACCTGGGATCGAACCCCGGACCTTCCAGTCCGTAGCCAGCTGCTCTACCAACTGAGCTACCCGGCCGCCCTTAATACGTCGGGACGCATTGAAAATCAAAATCTGTAATTAAAATGTTTTCGCAGGAGTTAACATATATTTTCCATCCTCAGAGGCATGAAATTAAACTGTAGGATCATCCTCATATCCTTCATGGAGGAATCGCCACTGTTTTATTATACATACAACTCTCGGTAGAAAAGTGTGAGGTAAGATAACTCATTGGGTCAATTTTTAATCCGGAGATGCAACAGAAATACGCTCTGGCAGTGCTCTAACGGTCACCAGGTCTTAGAGACTATCCCCGTATAACACCAGGTCTTCGTAAATGGACGTTCTCGACAGATTCTGTTACACTGTGTTTCCTCGCTTTGTAGACGATTCACGATTTTGAGTGTTGCACAGAGAAATACTACACGTCCATTTGGTATCACAGAAGTTCGTGTACCATCCTGCGACATAATTTTATGAGGTTAAATGACATGAGTTGACAATAAAGGTAAGGTGAAATGGAAAGTAGTGGTGGAGTAAAATGTGTAGTTTGGGAAGATTTCGAGAAAGTCACATTTTGTCCACTCGAATTATCACTCCTGTAAGCGCCTGACATCGGACATGAGTTCACAAAATGATATGCCCTCCCTCTGACATAGAGCTCCCAAAGGGATTAAGTAGCGAGATATATATATATATATATATATATATATATATATATATATATTCCGAAATTAATATTATATGTAATACCAAAATGACGGTTTATCAGTTTGTCGCATAATAATAAGATGTGAAACAACAGAATGTTTCAAATTACTTTCATTCGAGATCGTGATGAGTGATTTGACTTCGTTACATTTTCGGCTAGTATTGACATCCAGAGGAATATTCAGTTTAATAGAAGTCTATCATATATATCGAACGCATACCGCTCAGCGGAAACGGCAGAACTGACAGGATAAATTGTAGTCTTCTGTCTTCCATACAGAGTGACTCAAAATTCTGCGAACAAAATAGGTAAATGCAAATTTGTGCATGTGCATGAACAGATACACATATACTTTGTGTTAAAAAATCAATGTTTAGAAAAATGTAGTAGTCGAAACAAGAAAAAAGAAGTCTAATAAGCAGGAGTCCTAAAATTTATATCTTCCGAAATATACTTATTCGTTAACATCACAGGAGATATTGAAAAAGAAGTCTAATAAGCAGGAGTCCTAAAATGTATATCTTCCGAAATATAATTATTCATTATAATCACAGGAGATCTTGAAAAAGAAGTCCAATAAGTAGGAGTCCTAAAATGTATATCTTCCGAAATATACTTATTCATCAACATCACAGGAGATATTGAAAAAGAAGTCTAATAAGCAGGAGTCCTAAAATTTATATCTTCTGAAATATACTTATTTGTTGCCATCACAGGAGATATTGAAAAAGAAGTCTAATAAGCAGGAGTCCTAAAATTTATATCTTCCGAAATATACTTACTCGTTAACATCACAGGAGATATTTAAAAAGAAGTCTAATAAGCAGGAGTCCTAAAATTTATATCTTCTGAAATGATATTGAAAAAGAAGTCTAATAAGCAGGAGTCCCAAAATTTATATATTCTGAAATATACTTATTTGTCGACATCACAGGAGATATTGAAAAAGAAGTCTAATAAGCAGGAGTCCTAAAATTTATATCTTCCGAAATGATATTGAAAAAGAAGTCTAATAAGCAGGAGTCCCAAAATTTATATATTCTGAAATATACTTATTTGTCGACATCACAGGAGATATTGAAAAAGAAGTCTAATAAGCAGGAGTCCTAAAATTTATATCTTCCGAAATATACTTACACGTTAACATCACAGAAGATATTTAAAAAGAAGTCTAATAAGCAGGAGTCCTAAAATTTATATCTTCCGAAATGATATTGAAAAAGAAGTCTAATAAGCAGGAGTCCTAAAATTTATATCTTCCGAAATATACTTATTCATCAACATCACAGGAGATATTGAAAAGGAAGTCTAATAAGCAGGAGTCCTAAAATTTATATCTTCCGAAATATACTTATTCATCAACATCACAGGAGATATTGAAAAAGAAGTCTAATAAGCAGGAGTCCTAAAATTTATATCTTCCGAAATATACTTATTCATCAACATCACAGGAGATATTAAAAAAGAAGTCTAATAAGCAGGAGTCCTAAAATTTATATCTTCCGAAATATACTTATCCATCAACATCACAGGAGATATTGAAAAAGAAGTCTAATAAGCAGGAGTCCTAAAATTTATATCTTCCGAAATATACTTATTTGTTAACATCACAGGGGATATTGAAAAAGAAGTGTAATAAGCAGGAGTCCTAAAATTTATATCTTCCGAAATATACTTACTCGTTAACATCACAGGGGATATTTAAAAAGAAGTCTAATAAGCAGGAGTCCTAAAATGCATATCTTCCGAAATATACTTATTCGTTAACATCACAGGGGATATTTAAAAAGAAGTCTAATAAGCAGGAGTCTTAAAATTTGTATCTTCCGAAATATACTTACTCGTTAACATCACAGGAGATATTGAAAAAGAAGTCTAATAAGCAGGAGTCCTAAAATGTATATCTTCCGAAATATAATTATTCATTATAATCACAGGAGATCTTGAAAAAGAAGTCCAATAAGTAGGAGTCCTAAAATGTATATCTTCCGAAATATACTTATTCATCAACATCACATGAGATATTGAAAAAGAAGTCTAATAAGCAGGAGTCCTAAAATTTATATCTTCTGAAATATACTTATTTGTTGACATCACAGGAGATATTGAAAAAGAAGTCTAATAACCAGGAGTCCTAAAATTTATATCTTCTGAAATGATATTGAAAAAGAAGTCTAATAAGCAGGAGTCCCAAAATTTATATATTCTGAAATATACTTATTTGTCGACATCACAGGAGATATTCAAAAAGAAGTCTAATAAGCAGGAGTTCTAAAATTTATATCTTCCGAAATATACTTACTCGTTAACATCACAGGAGATATTTAAAAAGAAGTCTAATAAGCAGGAGTCCTAAAATTTATATCTTCCGAAATGATATTGAAAAAGAAGTCTAATAAGCAGGAGTCCTAAAATTTATATCTTCCGAAATATACTTATTCATCAACATCACAGGAGATATTGAAAAGGAAGTCTAATAAGCAGGAGTCCTAAAATTTATATCTTCCGAAATATACTTATTTGTTGACATCAAAGGAGATATTGAAAAAGAAGTCTAATAAGCAGGAGTCCTAAAATTTATATCTTCCGAAATATACTTACTCGTTAACATCACAGGAGATATTTAAAAAGAAGTCTAATAAGCAGGAGTCCTAAAATTTATATCTTCCGAAATATACTTATTCATCAACATCACAGGAGATATTAAAAAAGAAGTCTAATAAGCAGGAGTCCTAAAATTTATATCTTCCGAAATATACTTATTCATCAACATCACAGGAGATATTGAAAAAGAAGTCTAATAAGCAGGAGTCCTAAAATTTATATCTTCCGAAATATACTTATTTGTTAACATCACAGGGGATATTGAAAAAGAAGTGTAATAAGCAGGAGTCCTAAAATTTATATCTTCCGAAATATACTTACTCGTTAACATCACAGGGGATATTTAAAAAGAAGTCTAATAAGCAGGAGTCCTAAAATGTATATCTTCCGAAATATACTTATTCGTTAACATCACAGGAGATATTTAAAAAGAAGTCTAATAAGCAGGAGTCTTAAAATTTGTATCTTCCGAAATATACTTACTCGTTATCATCACAGGAGATATTCAATGTGATTTGCATTGAAAAAACATTACGAGAGGGGACAATAGAGTAGTAGTCATCAAAACAGGAAAAAGTCTAATAAATATCGGTTTTAAAATTAAACTTTGTACGAAACAAGAGCTTCGAAATTGATATTGTAAGTACAGCATATCTTCTAATATGAGTTTTTTTTTATTATTTCTTATTGGGTATACAATATAATATCGGAACTGCAAGAAACAACAGGGTGATAAGGTGTGATTCCTAAGACGTAGGACGGGAGAATGAGTTACAATGAATGGAAATCATGTTGAACATCTCCTATGGTATTGATGAACAAGTACTCATACCTCGGAAGATATTAATTTTTGGGGCCATGTTTATTAGAGTTTTTGCCCTGTTTTTATGAATATTACCATCACTCAGAACATTGAATGGTCTTTTTTAATGGAAATGACATTGCGCTCTGTTGATAAACAGTGTTATATCCCGGATGTTATTAATTTTAGGACCTATATGTTTATTAGACCTTTTCGTTTTGATTAATACTACTATTCTCATAATATTGAATGTTTTAACACCCTATATAGTGCATACAGTTTATCTTTCCACGCTCTCAGAGATAGAGCGAAAGCGGCAATAGACAGCGCAACTATATACATGCGAGTTTGGAAAGATAAAATGTATGCACTTCACGTATACAGTGTTTCAGCGAACATGTTAAAAATTTCTACAACTCATAATTTGAGATTAGAAATATCTAAGTTCAAAACCGTCTGGGTTTAGAGTTATAACTAAGAGTCCTGATTTTATATAGTCCACGGTACGTAGCTAAGATAAAAACAGAAGTATCAGGGAGTCACACCAGAACATAGATATCCAATATTGTAACTCGTACGAGGTAACTCCTGGCGTAAGCAACTCGCAGCGCATATTCTTTAAGGTGTCTTCCTATTTTGCATGGAAAATTATTGACCTTAGCAGAGCATGCTTGACGTGCAATATCTCCTGGTGCTATAGGCTTTTGGATACCCATGCACTAAAAAGGTCGTTATTCCGGAGTTTTAAGTTACATATTTTTAAATATTTTTGCGGTATATTAAATATGTTGATGTATGTTAAATATTTTGCTTTATATTAAATATTTTATGTATTTGAAAATAACACAAATTCTTTTTTTAATCATTTAGGTTACATGTTTTCAATTAATGTGTATTTGGAAATTGTTTTTACCGCCAGTCTCTTTACCGCTAGTGCATTCACCATTCAAATACATAATTTTGTACCAGAATAGATTTCTGACGATGAATGAACATCCATTTGCCATTTTAATACTTTGTAAATTCCTCAGGGAGGAATGGTAAATCATGGTTTTGTAAGGAACAAATCCAATGCGAACAGTGGGTTCCATTACATAGTTACTGTACTCCTACTTAATAGTATATTACGATACAAGGTGGGAAGTGTTTTTTAAACAGTCGAGGAAAGTATGAAAAAGAGCAGAGCGAGTTTGTAAATTTCCGAGATTTTGTAATGTAAGAGTCCATAATCGTACCTATTTTTAAAAAGGGGGACAAGACTAACTGTAGTAACTTTCGAGGAATATCACTTTTGTTGACGTCGTACAAAATTTTGTCGAATATCCTTTTGAGAAGATTAACTCCATATGTAGATGAAATTATTGGGGATCATCAGTGTGGTTTTAGGCGTAATAGATCGACTATTGATCAGATTTTTTGTATTCGACAGATATTGGAGAAGAAATGGGAGTATAAGGGTACAGTACATCAGTTATTCATAGATTTCAAAAAGGCGTATGACCCGATTAAACACAAATTTTATATAATATTCTTATTGAATTTGGTAATCCCAAGAAACTAGTTCGATTAATTAAAATGTGTCTTAGTGAAACTTACAGCAGAGTCCGTAAAGGCCAGTTTCTATTTGATGCTTTTCCAATTCACTGCGGGCTAAAGCAGGGAGATGCACGATCACCTTTACTTTTTAGCTTCGCTCTAGAATATGCAATTAGGAAAGTTCAGGATAACACAGAGAGTTTGGAATTGAACGGGTTACATCAGCTTCTTGTCTATGCGGATGACGTGAATATGTTAGGAGAGAATCCACAAACGATTAGGGGGAAAAAGCGAAAATTCTACTCGAAGCAAGTAAAGCGATAGGGTTGGAAGTAAATCCCGAAAACACTAAGTATATGATTATGTCTCGAAGATCAGAATATTGTACGAAATGGAACTATAAAAATTGGAGATTTATCCTTCGAAGAGATGGAAAAATTCAAATATCTTGGAGCAACAGTAACAAATATAAATGACACTCGGGAGGAAATTAAACGCAGAATAATGAGAAATGCCTGTTACTATTCGGTTGAGAAACTTTTGTCATCTAGTCTGCTGTCAAAATATCTGAAAGAATTTATAAAACAATTATATTACCAGTTGTTCTGTATGGCTGTGAAACTTGGACTCTCACTTTGAGAGAGGAACAGAGATTAAGGGTGTTTGAGAATAAGGTGCTTAGGAAAATATTTGGGGCTAAGGGGGATGAAGTTACAGAAGTGTGGAGAAAGTTGCACAGCGCAGAACTGCACGCATTGTATTCTTCACCTGACATAATTAGGAACATTAAATCCAGACGTTTGAGATGGGCAGGGCATGTAGCACGTATGGGCGAATCCAGAAATGCATATAGAATGTTAGTTGGGAGGCTGGAGGGAAAAAGACCTTTCGGAAAGCCGAGACGTAGATGGGAAGATAATATTAAAATGGATTTAAGGGAGGTGGAATACGATGGTAGAGACTGGATTAATCTTGCTCAGGATAGGGATCAATGGCGAGCTTTTGTGAGGGCGGCAATGAACCTCCGGGTTCCTTAAAAGCCAGTAAGTAAGTAAGGCCTACTTCACAAACGTGTATTCTACAGTATGTTTTGCACAATAGCATATTTTGAAAAAAATAAATAAATCTTAATGTACAGTACGTACGTTACACTATGAAAAGTTAACTGATGTTAGCAGTCTGGCCAACGCACAAACTTCACCATCAACTTCAACGTGAGTAAAAATGGTTGGAATAATTTTTATTTCTTTTCGTTAAGTGAAGTTTAAATTGTTGAAACAAAGTTCAGTGCATTTCAAATGCAGTGATTTGTTTCCTATAATTTATATTAATTAACACTCTTTTGCGTATGAATTTTACATGCATTGTAGCATACATAAAAGGCAGTGGTTTTCATTACAACACTAGACCAACTATTTGTAATATTTCAACATACTTATCTAGGTTGGCAACTCTGAATTCAGTAAAATCAACTTTCAATCGTGGCGGCCGTTTGCTGTAACGACGTGAAAACATACTATCGTGCAAAAATGCATTTAACTATTAATTGTGCCTCCAAAAAATCAACCGACATTTATTGATGTGGTGATTGCTCATTCTTGTCCTGTTCATTATATATTTTTTTTGTTCCCTTTTGTGAGCATAGAGGTTCTTGTAGACGTGGATACATCTGTAAGTTCGGTCCAGTAGTAACGTGCCATCCCAGAAAGACGACTGACACATTTTTAGGCGAATTTTGTTGTGTCCATAATTTTTAAACTACACGGCATAATCCAAAGAAGTAAACGGCGATCGACTGACAAAGTAGCAATGTAGTATCCAAAGTGGCCTTGAGTTGGAGCGGGTGACATCATCTAGCGATACCAGGAAGGCGAGAAGTTGAGACACGAATTGGCTTGTCGCGCGGCAGCCGAAGCAGTGTGACTCGAGAATTCGAACTGATAGAACGTTCGCAGTGATGTCAAACGATTCGTAACGAACCAGGATACAATCTCAATTGAGCAACAATAAACAATCAACAAGGTAAATTGGAAAAATTTGCGAGTGAAATTGAGTGAAGAGAGAAAATTCACAATGTCGAGGCACATGCAGCGCATAGGGAGCGAGTGTATAAGCAACGGGCAGAAAACAATTGAGTGCGATGGTTACTAGGCAACCGACATGTTTACTTTCAATGCATACAGGATGGCTACTCCCAGGATATTATAGATTTGTTACTAATATGAGGATAGATAGAAAAATGCAATGATAGTATATTACGATACAAGGTTGGGAAGTGTTTTGTTTTATAAAATCGAGGAAAAATTTGAAAAACGAGTTCAGCATCTGCTTTGGTTCATTCATCAACTTTGATTACTGCAGAGGTTTTTTTTATTAATTTATTCGTTTTAGAGTTGTTTTAGTGATTGACTAAATATTTTCCTTTTACTTATTTCTGGTTTAACAATATTCATGGCTGGTCTAGGGGGTAATTTTCAGTATGATTTAAAAAAGAGTTTTCCAGTTTCAGAGATTTTGTATTGCACTTCACAGATGTTTATTTTGCAACATTTGTTGCACGATTACATTTTTAACATTTCAAAATACAATATATTTTGCATTGAAAATTTAGAGCAATATTATTCCAAAGTCTTCGCAAAACTGCACTGTAATGGTAACTATAGAGGGTACAAACAATAAATGCACTGTAATGGATCTTTTTCAGTATATTTTTATGTTATGAAGAATGGTTTCCCTAGCAACAAGTTTCTGTATGGAAATTCTAACTTTCAAGACCTAACAACAATAGCTGTAAATACAACAAAAACACGATCGTGCAAAAATTAATATTACCGTGAGATAAATGTGAGAATGAATAGGCATCACAAGATGAAGTGTGTTAAACTCTTTCTTTTTCCTACATGCGAGTCAGCGTAAAATAAATTGATTTAATAAACAGAATAAGCGTAAAATGAATCCATTTAATGAAGCTTAGATTTATAAGTTACATATTTTTTAATTCATTGCATATTTAGGCCTACATGTTTTTTTTTTTAATTTTTACTAGATCTACATTTTTATGTAGAGAAATTTTTTTTTTTATTTTCATATTACATGAAACCTGAACTCTGCATGTCATTAAATCCCAGTAAGTCAGGTAAAGCATTTTGCTTGCGATGCCTTATCTACAGACATACTTTATTAACAACTATTTCGTTATCTTTATGATGGGTTTATTTCTGGCTTTTATGATTTTTTTGTGGTTTTGATTGTGGTTGTTGACTGTGGTTTTGTTGGCTTTTATTGTGGTTGTGTTCAATTTTATTGTGGTTGTGTTGACTTTGCTTTTGATTGTGGTTGTTATGGCTTTGATTGTCTTTATAAAGACTTCGATTCTGAATGTAGTGGTTTTGATTGTGGTTGTGTTCGAATGTATTGTGGCGATAATTGATTGTGATTGTGTTGATTTTGATTGTTGTTATGATGGTTTTTATGTAATTCTGATGCCTCTGATTGTTCTTGTGTTGGAATTTATTGTGGCGATGATTGGTTGTGGTTGTGTTGACTTTTATTGTGGTTCTGATGGCTTTTATTTTGATTGTGATGGCTTTGATTGTGATTGTAGTGGCTCTTATTGTGGTTGTGATGACTCTGATTGCGATTGTGTTGGAATATATTATGGAGATGATTGATTGTGGTTGTGTTGATTGTGATTGTGGTTATGATGGCTTCTTCGATTATGGTTGTAATGACTTTGATTGTGATTGTAGTGACTTCGATTGTGTTTGTAATGACTTTGATTATAGTTATGTTTGAATTTGTTGTGGGAATGATTGTGGCTATGTTGACGTTGATTGTGGTTATGACGGTTTTTATTGTGGTTGTGATAACTGATTGTAGTTGTGTTGCAATTTATTGTGGTGATTATTAATATTGTGGTTGTGTTGGCTTTGATTGTGGTTATGTTGAATTTTATTGAGGTTGTGTTGACCTTGATTGTTAATACAAATAGCTTTAATTCTGGTTGTAGTGGCTTTGGTTGTAGTTGTAGTGGCTTCGATTGTGATTGTGATAATTGGTTGTGGCTGCAATGACTTGGATCGTGGTTGTTTCGGTCTTTGATTGTAGTCATGATGGTTTTTTATTGTGATTGTGATGACTCTGATTGTGGTTGTGTTGGAATTTATTGTGGCGATGATTGACTGTTATTAGGCTAATATTGGCTTTGATAGTGGTTATGTTGTCTTTGATTGTCTTGTGTTGAATTTGATTGTGGGTGTGTTGACTTTTATTGTGATTATAATAGTTTTTATTGTGTTTGTGATGACTCTGATTATTGTTGTGTTTGAATTTATTGTGACGATCATTGATTGTGGTTAATGTTGGTTTTGATAGTGGTTATGTTGGCTTTGATTGTGAGTTTGATGGCTTTGATTCTGGTTATAGTGGTTTTGGTTGTGGTTTTATTGGCTCTGATTGTGATTGTGGTAATGGATTGTGGCTGTGATGATTTTGATTATGGCTGTGATGACTTTTGTTGTGGGTGTGATGGCTTTGATTGTGGTTACGATGTCTTTTATTGTGTTTGTGATGACACTGATTGTGATTGAGTTGGAATTTGTTGTGGCGATGATTGTGGTTATGATGACTCTGATTGGTTGTGTTGGAATTTATTGTGGCGATGGTTGATTGTAGTTATGTGGGCTTTAATTGTGGTTGTATTGCATTTGTGGTTGTGTTGAATTTGATTGTGATTGTGTTGACTTTGATTGTGGATGTAATGGCTTTGATTCTAGTTGTATTGGCTTTGGTTGCGATTATAGTGGCTTCGATTGTGGTTGTGATAATTGGTTGTGGCTGTGATGACTTTGATCATTGTTATGATGGTTTTTGTTGTGGTTGTGGTGACTCTGATTGTAGTTTTGGTGACTCTGATCGTGATTGTGTTGGAATTTATCTCGGCGATGATTGATTGTGATTAATGTTGGCTTTGATTGTGTTGTGTTAAATTTTATTGTGGTTATGTTGACTTTGACTTTGGTTATGATGCTTTTTATTGTGGTTGTGCTGACTCTGGTAGTGGTTGTGTTGGAATTTATTTTGGCGATGGTTTATTGTGGTTAATGTTGGGTTTGATAGTGATTATATTGGTTTTGATTGTGCTGTGTTGAATTTGATTATGATTGTGTTGACTTTGATTGTGGGTGTGAGGCTTTGATCCTAGTTGTAGTGGCTTTGGTTGTGGCTGTGTTGGCTCTGATTGTGATTGTGGCTGTGATGACTTTGATTGTGGTTGTGGTGACTTTGATTGTGGTTGTGGTGACTTTGATTGTGGTTATGATGGCTTTGATTGTAGTTGTGATAATTCTGATTGTGGTTGTGTTAGAATTTATAGTGACAATGATTAATATTGTAGTTGTGTTAGCTTTGATTGTGATTGTGTTGGCTTCGATTTTGGTTGTGTTGAATTTTATTATGGTTGTGTTGACTCTAATATTTATGGTTACTGTAATTTTATTGTTGAGATGACTGTGTTGTTGATTATGATGGGGCAATATTTATTGTGATTACAATAACAACGATTATGTTGATTGTCGTGTTATAATGATGATTTTTATTTGATAATGATAATTTTTGTTGTATTTACAGTCTGTTGATGGAAAGATAATTACCTTGCACAGTACATAGAAAGCTGTTCCAACAACCGATTAGTCATTCAGATGAGTGTTGGGTTAGTAATAGCTTTGTTCTGGACAGAGCATATAGAAATCTTTACTGGCAATACTAAGAAGCTTTGTAAGAATAATTTAACTATAGCCTGAAGTGCGCTCACTTCTTGACAGTTGATTATTTTCGGCTCTGACTTTTCGGACACGCTGTGCACAGCAGAATGACCACGCCCTTGTCATTCCCACAGGAAATGTAAACAAAGCTACTACCCTAAAAGTGATATAGTAATAATGCTGAAAGCTTTCTCCTGTATCACGACAGGGCGCATATGATGATCAACTAACTAGATGTTCTCGTTGGCCGCAACGCACGGCATGGCGGCACACGTGATTGAGATCTTCTAATTTATTTATATGATTTCGCTTTAGGAAGCGTGTTCGCTATAAAATTTGAAATAGCTACATCTGCATCACTAGATTTAGACGCTGACCTCCTCTTGCCAACACTTCATTTCATGAACTCTCATGAAACTACGGTGAACATGTTTAACTTTTTTTGTAATTAGCAGTTCTTAATATTCTCTAATATCCTCACCTCTTTTAATTCTTCTAATGAGAACTCATATTTCATTAAAACTCGTTACATTCTAAATTATTTTGGAGAGAAAATGTATCTATGTTCTTCCGTAAAAAATAGTTTATTACTAGAATCGGCGTTTTTAAAATATAAGTGTTTTCATGAAGACAACACATTCTTTTCCACTCATTTCGTAACAATTCGGTTCTAAATTTATGAAATTGTGATAATGTTTGTGTTTCTATTTCATTTTATTTTATTTTATTTTATTTTATTTAACAATCAGAAATGCATACGTAAACGGATCCATGTAATCATCATCATCATCGTCATCATCATCATCATCATCATCATCATCATCATCAATCTCAACTAATAATAATAATAATAATAATAATAATAATAATAATAATAATATCTAAATTCATTGATAAATAAAATTATACATTTTAAGCAAATCATGCAACTAATTTTGCATAAATGTACCAAATTCAATGTATGACCAAGAAATCTCACGACTTGTGAATGTTCATGTTGATTCACAAATTGTTAGTTAATATAGGAAAGAATAGGGCAAAGGACCCAATTCTTGAAAAGAGACTATAATAATAATTATTGTTATTATTATTATTATTATTATTATTATTATTATTATTATTATTATTATTATTATTATAATGATAATGATTCTAAGTATGATGATGATAATGATTATGACGATATTCCGACTGTATTATTAGTAGTGTCAGTTTCTTATAAGGATTTTATGTTTGAAGTTTGCTATTAAATGCATTTTGTATTAAAGGAAGCTTATTCAGATTGAAAGATGCCAGACATCCTTCTCGTGTATTGAATTGCGCACTGGAATATTAACAAGCAAGGCATCTACTGTATACGCAGAAGAATTTCATAATTTTTTTCGCCTCCCAAGGAACAAAGCCAGAATCGATTACTTTTTACTTACAAGACTTATAAGGCCGTTTTGAAGTGAAAGTTTATTCCACACCAATTGTTAACATTGAAGTGTTCGCCACTGTCTGGAAGAAGACTTCCAATGAATGCAACAGACACCTGGCATCTTTTGAGCGTTGCCAAATTCCAGTCTTTTTTTCCTGAAGGACATTTTGAGCATATCCTGTATACTGTAAGTAAATGGACATTTGCGGGAAAAGAAAACAGTTTGAAATAAAGAAACAAGATGAAGTCTATGTTTATTGGCTCTTTATCTTGGCTTTGCGTGATAGGCATAAATCTATCCTAGACCTTTACTCCCACTTCTTATGATACACTCACTCCTAAGGTTTTATTCGTCATATTCACTTTATCTTACTGCAATGTGAAGAACATCAATTAATCTTGAAAATCCATGTTGAATCTTTCGTACACTACTTTTAACACTTGAATATAAATAATTGAGGATGATAATAATAATAATAATAATAATAATAATAATAATAATAACATAATAATAATAATAATGTTTTATTTTCGCTGGTAGAGTTAAGGCCATAAGGCCTTCTCTTCCACTCAACCAGTAGCACCGAAACAGCTGTAAGCTGCACATGCTTACATAATTAACACAAGTAAGATCGCCATTTAATCAATTAATTTTGAAAAGCAAAAATTCAGACATTTTGTGACCACATCTGTATGCTGTAAGTGGCGCTCTTTAAAATTTTAAATATATTACTTTAAGGAATATTTTCTCAAACTATAGTGAGGATCACGTAAGTTCAGTTCCCAAACAGCAAATATTTCCGCCTTGTCAGTGTTACCAGATATCACCACATGTAGTAAAATCACGATCCTATGTACTGAATGACTTCTTTACTCACCGTACTTTACCTTAATGTTGGAAAGTTATTCTAAATAGTTTCAATAATAATGAGAATAATAATAATAATGAGAAATGTATTGCTATGTTCTATTCTTTTATTCCTTTACATTATTATTAGTATTAGCATTAATAGGTTACTATATAAGGGACAAGGACATTAAAATGTTACATATTATCTTTTTCCGAATTTTAAAATTACAATTAATAAAATATAAAATTCTCCTTTTTAATAAGCCAATGTATATTTTAATTCTGCAGAAATGTTTTCATTCTATAACTTCTGAAATCTTTCTAAAAATTGTATTTTTAAATGGTCATTTTCTTTTTTTATATAAAAAAGTGTAAATTATTGTAAAATGAAGTGATTATCCACTAGGATAGGAGAAAAGTCTGTGTCTTAAATGTTATTCTTACCTCCTTTGCTATGATTTGAACCCTGAACCTTGTAACATAGGACAATATGACAAATGCGGCTTTCGTTAAAATAAAATCTGTATGTCATGTGAAAGAATAAATTGCAATAACTTACGCCACTATCGCCGTAGAGCATATTTTAGTAATTATTTTCACTTATAAACTATAATATTTTGTGTATAATAGGCTACAAAGTTCACTTACAAAGTCATGGCAACTATTTATTTTAGGCAAATGCGTTGTTATAAAAACATTTCATTATACACATATGAAAATACATAGTGTACTTTACCAATCATGTCTGTTACATGAGTTACTCAAGAAATATTGTAGACAAGGGAGAAGAGTAAAAATTAAGAAAATGTTATCTAATGTCATAATGTTGAGAACAATAGTTCGCATGCACATTAACACATTAAAAAAAAGTCTGCACGCACATTAACACATTTGGAACACATTAAGATCCTTCGAAGTAATCTCCAAGGCAATCAACTTTTCGCTGCCAACGATGAGGAAGACGACCATCAGGTGCTCCATTGTCCAATATGGCAATCTCGCGTCGCACTACGATATCAAATCGAAATCGCATAGTGATAGATCGGGGGAGTAGGGAGGATGCTCTAGTACTTCCCATCTTCAGTGCTCGGTTTCATAAACCCTGGTTCAGGTTTCGTCAATGGCAATAGTCCTGTTCAGCATTATGTCTCCTTCACGTTCGTATCGTTCCAGGTTCACACGACACGTTTCGGTCCACTTTGTTATTCTGTTGGTACATGTGGCACCCATTTAGCAGCAATTCTGCGCATATGCAGATCGTGCCGTAAAATTTTATGTACAGTTGCCTGGTCAATACCTGTTTCTGTTGCCAACTCCTGCAGAGATCATCGTTCTGTAAGCAATGTTCTATCGCGGCATGAGCAACATCGGTACGAAGAGTTCTAGGGCGTCCCGTACGAGGTTTGCCGGTACTTTTTACTCGTCCACTTTGGAAAGCTGTTATAGTCGGAGGCACCGATTTTGGCAGATGACCTCGATGACATTTCCAGTAGGCGAGCCAATATTGTTTGTGTAAGCTGCGAGAATGAGATGCGATATCATTCTGAGTCGTTCATATTTTCATAACAGCAGCTCATATCAATTATCCTTATTATGAAACACACCACGGTACAGTCCTACTCAAAGAATACCTTTAATAAATGTAAATGACTTCCGTTCGCAATGATTTTACAATACGTCTCCTACATTTTCTAAATTAAATTAATTCTTAATTAAAAGGAAAAAGCATTGCATTGCGCATATATATATATATATATATATATATATATATATATATATATATATAATCCTACCCTTACCAGATCAATATACAAGATTTGTCCAGTAATAATCTAGGGATCATCTACTGGTGGTGCGACAATTCAAGTTAATAAAATTACGATTCTTCTTAATAATCAAAATATAATTTGGTTAATTGGGTAAAATTGCATGCTGCGGAAGTTAGATTTATATAAGAGTATAATAAATAGGATTGTAATGGATATTACAAGGGCAATAATTTCTTCACACGCACATTGTGAATAAAACGGAGAAGAAAGCATTTTAAAATATTCGAAATCGTACAAAATATCGGAGAAACCAATTTTCCCTGCACAAATTGCACCAATTGAAAAATATAATTACCATTCACAATAAATACTGTATTTTATGGATTCTAAAAAGTTTTTTTTATTAATCTAGAGGTATTGGCTGATGACTATACTAAATTCCAGCACAACATTCATTCAGAATATGTGGAAATTACACTTTGGATTTTACTAAATGTATAGGCCTACTATCAAAAGGTGTTGCATACCCCCTTAAATACTGTACATGTTTTACCTGTGCGATATCCGTTGTTTAATTTTTTAAAATATAATTCATAGTACTGAAACTGCCATATTGAATTCGCACGTAATTTTCGTCTCGAAAACTCCTAAGATATATAATTTAATTTTTCACCCATTTTTGTCCCACTCCACCACTTTAGGGACAAAGTCGGACTAAATAATACCTTATTCGTATTCTGTGATCGCAAAGATCCCCAGATATCGACTTTCAACGAGATCGGATGACATGAGATTTCTCACTCCCTTCTGCCTTTTCATCAGTACCTTAGGATATGGTATTTAAAAAAATCTAAGAATGTTTAACCAATATTGTACAGAGTAACCTTCATTTTAAATTTTACGTCTCTAGTTAAATATAGTTTAGTGAATTTTCTAAATCGTCTACTTCTTTCTCTCTCCTTTCTGCTCGGAAGTAAAAAAAAAAAACTGAAGTTATTTCAAGGGAGTAGCCTACATGAAATTGAATTTTTTTACTTTCCTTATACATTTTAGAAACAATTCTGAGAGATGAGATGAATAGTCAAACCCAATTTTATGAGTGAATCTTTGTTTTAAATTTAAAGGCTGCACCTCTGATGGTTAAAAAAAAAATAAATCGGTATAATTATTTTGATCATTACTGCCTCCTATTTTCCATCCCTTAATGTTCGTATTTCGTAAAACTCAATCTTATCTATTGACTAAGGATTAACATATTTCCATATATATAACAGATTATGTTTCCATTTTGTACAATATTCTGGTCACGAGACATAATCATATACTTTTTCTTTTCGGGATTTACTACCAAACCTATCGCTTTATTTGCTTCAAGTAAAATTTCCGTGTTTTCCCTAATCGTTTGTGGAGTTTTCCTAACATATTCACGTCATCCGCATAGACAAGAAGCTGATGTAACCCGTTCAATTCCAAACCCACTCTGTTATCCTGAACTTTCCTAATGGCATATTCTAGAGCGAAGTTAAAAAGTAAAGGTGATAGTGCATCTCCTTGCTTTAGCCATCAGTGAATTGGAAAAGCATCAGATAGAAACTGGCCTATACGGACTGTGCTGTAAGTTTCATTGAGACACATTTTAATTAATCGAACAAGTCTCTTGGGAATACCAAAGACACCTATAGACTACTGTAATATTTGTTTAGTTTTTGGAGGTGACTGTGCACAGTTCAATAGAATACTCGGGCGTGCATGTTTACTCTTATGTCCTACCCATTCCACTGCGACAGAGATAACAGCCGATCTTGCAGCGGTGAGGACTCTCTCTCCAGTTCACAATAAGAAAATCCATCTGCCAAAATCCCTGGCGCGACCTTTTATACCCATCTTGCAACAGTTCTGTACGGCAGAACACGACCTCCAACAGCTTCTACGAGTAGTGCGTGACATTCTCTCGCGTTCTGACCGCGAAGCACTGCTATTTTTACGTATGCACGTTGTTCTAGCCGTCTCACATTCATACTTGATAAACTACAAACATCAACAATGAAGCGACTGATTTGCGCGCATCCCTCTTCTTCTGTCCTTGAACATCTGCACCATCTAGCGGCATCCATAAGTAATATACATCCTAATGTAAATGTTGCATATCAAAAAATGTGGATTGCGGTCCGGGATTCCGCGGGAAAAAAAAATAGTTGCCATGACTTAGTAAGTGCCCCTCGTATATCAAATTGAAGCTAAATCTCTCAACAGTAATACGTAGACAGTGGATGCGGGATGACTTAGGGAAAAGTGAAGTTGTTTCGTATCGGAGTATATGGCACGTGCCGCGTCGTTCGCCTTTTGTGTACCTGGCGAGTACAGCAGCTTACATAACGAAGGAACCCCGGTCCACATTGCAACGCAATGTGTGCAGTTGAGTTATCCTGCTCAAGTATTTAGTACGAGTTGAATAGTGTAGTGCTGATCCATTCATAATGTCGAAGTCAAAACGTTACATTCGCTTAGAGATACCGGTACGAAATGCAATTAAGAAGTATGAGAGTGACATTTTATGTATTAACGAAGACAATGTCGTGTGTAATGTATGTAAAATTGAAATAAAATCCAGAACAATTCAGGCTATAGAGAAACGTTGCAACAGTACATCGCACAGGAAATGCGTTGAACTGAAATCTGAGGAACCATCATCATCATCATCATCATCATCATCATCATCATCATCATTTAGTTGTGCGTGTCTAAACGATTCAGACGACGATTCAGCTTCGACAACTTACGAGAATATATCGTCGTTTACTGCAACGCTGGTAATTGCATCAATGATGACGTGGACTGAACCTTGCAAGGTATGTACTACAGTACGTTATTTTTCTTTTCCTTCTGTCTGTACGGAGATACAGTAGCATGTTGACGTTGTCTGTTTACGTTTAAAACCTGTTGAGCCAGAATGAAAAAAAATGTAACATATAGTAAATGTGCACCTACATTCAACGATAAGTCATCCCGCATCCACTGTCTAGTAATATGCAACATAAAGCGAAAATGCAAATTTCGAAATAAAAGAATTCCTTATAAGAGTCAATTAAGCTTCTCTAAAAGATAGTCTCCAATATTAGATTTCTTAATAAAGTAGCAAATCCAAACAAACTAAAAACATTGCGTTCAGGAAAGTGTCTTAAATTGAAGTTATTCTGAAAAATTTATGTTATTAGATCGGATTCAATAAGTATTATGTTTTAATATTGCTTCTAATGTTATTACTGAGGCTAATATCTTAACTGCTGTCAATATTTCTATTCTTAATGGTACCTCTGTCGCTGCTGGTACTACTACTCTATCACTGCTACCATTACCACTGCCACTACCACAACTAGCACTATCTCTACTATTACTATTACTAATACCAACTCTGCTACTGATGCCAGTACTGCTGCTTCTAGTAATGGTAATGTAACTTAGGCCGTGTCTCAAAGCTCAAGTCCATACTACACACTAGTGACTAGCAACTAGGTGACTTGTAAACTACACACTAGGGAGCTTTGGACATGTATGCTTGAAACATGGCCTTCTTCATAGACTATTTTTCTAAAAACCATGACATCGCGGTGCAGCACTAAATTAAGAAGGCAGTGTCCTAATGCAGTTTCATTACGAATTATGTGGGAAAGATGAGGACTTAATATATTACAATAATGTTTAAAACATTGTACAGAATATAGTAAAAATGCCAGTGTTCAAAGTTAACGTTATTCTACATTATATTTACATTATTTCACTTCCAAAGCATTTTCAGATTTCATAAACCCAATTGCTGATGAGGTATCCATGTTTGTTTAGTGAACAAGTCAACAATCAAGCAAGCATTTTCGTTTACTAGCTACTACGGACTTGATTGCTATGCACTATGTAGCTTTGGATCATGACTTCTGACGTCACATCCGGCTATTTAGTCAACAATCTAGTTCACTTCAGCTGAAAATGTAGCTTTGGGACACGGCCTTATTAGTACAATAGTAGTAGATAGATAGATAGTTGGATTTATTTAGTAATATTATACATACAGATTTTATATTATCATAATTTTCTCTAAAATCCAATGCACGGGTCTTCTGACCATACGTGCTTTGTACCTAAAACAAGTCCTGCTTTGTAGGTTTCACCCCCATCACCTATGATTATATCCAACTACTCTCTAAAATAACACACATATTAAAATGAAAATGGCACAACAAAACACATTATATAATATATCCTAACCTAAAACAGACATAAAAGTACAATAGTAGTAATAGCATAGCAACTATATTCAAGTTTGTTAAAATTTGACTTAAAACATCACAAATTCACTATTATAAGTCCACCTTTTAATCAGGGAGGACAATTTAGGTGTTAACACTGTTTATAACCGATATTTTAATAACAAAATTCAGTACTATTAGTAGGCCCTTGCTAGTACTGGTGATATATAATGTTGTGAAACTAAAATGTCGAAAGAATTGCGTTGCTCGACAATGTCTTCTGTTGTGAGTCATATTACAATGAGGTCGCATCTGACCTATCGGAAACAAATTGAGGAACAAACTCAAGGAGAACTAGTTATTTTACCACAGATAAATTCAATGATAAATTGCTGGTTCTGGTCCTGTTTGTCATGTTGAGCCTTCAAGACAATTGCATAGTAATTCACAAGGTTACGATACTGCCAGAACGTGACGGAAAAAAAAACAAAACAAAGAACTTTCAGGTCAAAGTTTCTAAACACACAAGCAAAGTTCAATTTAGATATCACATAACAGTCCTTAAAGAATCATATTATCGAACTCTTCTTATGATAATAATTAGTTAAAACTGTAATCGTATATAAATATTAGGAGTGAAATAAACGAGTAAACATCTATTTCCAAAAATATCCAGCATACAATCTTATTGGATTTCATATGGAGTACCTTACTAATATCTTTCGGGAGCGCGCGATAGCGTCGCTGTTAAGGCATAACGCTTCCAACCCGGCAGGAAGTGCGTTTGATTGCCGATGAGGTCGTGAATTTCCTCCATTGATCTATTCCTTAGACCGCACTATGGTCCTGTGGTTTACTACGCCTTCAACAGGAATAAGTACCAGAGCATTTCCTTGGAGGTAAAGATGGCGGGCATTGGCATCCCTACTGTCATTAATGCCAATGGGAGCCTTAACTTCCCGCCACCCTTTGAGCCGATATGGCCTGTTATGAGGTTGGTTAGCTTACTATTCCCTTTTGTATTGCTTGTTAAACTGTGTCAAAATTAAATTTATTTTATTTATTTACCTGTAAGGAAAATGAGTACAAATTCAAAAATATACAACAAAAATGTTTCTAGCCACTACCGTGAGAGCCAGGCTCGTTTTGGTATGGTCTTAGCCAATAATACAACATGAAATTTACGAAGACAGTTTACTAAATACACGAATTAACTTAATTCAGACCGAAAACTAACACACAAGATAAAAAAGAAAGATAAAAAGAGAGATAAACACATTTAAAATAAAGTGACAATCAGGCAGAAACCAATGATATTCAATAAAAACATGAATATAGTCGACAGAGATAAAAAGGTAAAAAATACACTATATCATGAATAATTTTATAAATTCCTTTTTTAAAAGGTTCAGTTTTAAAATATTTCAAATTCGGAAAAAGATTTGTAATTTTATTATAAAATCTTAGTTTAAGTGCTGCTGTTTAAGTTTAAATTGATTTAATTTTTAGATTCTTGTTGCATTTTGAATACTCAAAGAATTTTTATTTTCACTGTGAGTGCAGATGTTTGATAGACATTGGTAATTGGTCGAATATAGCGTCATTTTCACCAACAATATAAACATCAACGCGGACTATGTAGAAGATCTTTTCTGATAACACAGAGAGACCTTGATATTTAATCGGTCGAATATAGCATCATTTTCATCAACAATATATACATTAACGCGAAATATGTAGAAGATCTTTTCTAATAACATAGAGAGAGTCCTTGATATTTAATTGATCGAATATAGCATCATTTTCGTCAACAATATAAACATCAACGCGGACTATGTAGAAGATCTTTTCTGATAACATCACCTCTATATTTAATCGCTCCAATATAGCATCATTTTCATCAACAATATAAGCACCAACGCGGATTATGTAGAAGGTCTTTTCTGATAACATAGAGAGTAAGTTGATAATTTTCCAGTTTCTTTGGACGTTCCACTGTCTCTCTACCGCCTTGCAAGTTTACAATAAAACAGTCCGCCCATGTTGTGACAGACAACGAACGGCCAAGGCCGATCAGTCGACTGCTCGCCTCACGTCCACATGCTTCAGCAGAGGTTGAACGATCATCCAACCAGTGCGGATGTGTCGTGTGATCAGCAGGATTTCGCTACTTATTGTAACTACCTAAATTCATCACGATGCTGGGTATGCACCGGTCCCATAAACTGGCCGAAATTTCATGAGGAAATTCCTTTTCTATGAGAATTCGAACCAGCGCTTATTTCGTAGCGCAAGTCCAGGCAAGATGCCTTAGACCACAACGCTACGGCGCGGGACACAATAAAATAGTATAGTCTATACATAAACATAGTAATGCATCAGTGGCGAAGCTTTAAAGAAGCTTTGGAGACTTAGTGTACCCAACAAATTTGACTTATTGTATCTAGTAACAGCAGGCCTATAAGTTCGTAATAACTATGTATCGTTAACACTTGGCTTCACTCCGATCCTTTCAAATATTAAGTTCACTGTTGGCAGTCATTCCTGGATGGAGAGTTCAGTGCGAGAGGTTTGTGGCAGAAGCCTCTGCTGACTACGACGGCTACGACCTTGACTCGCAAGCGTGAGGGAGAACCGGGAAGGGGGTATCTATTCGCGACAGCTCAATGCGAAACGCGGCTAGCCTTAATACTTAGTTCTATATTGGTATTCTGTGAATGCGCTTCGTTGATGAGTGTTAGTTTAATAATGTGTGTATGTTACATATCAATTTTGTGTAAAATGGCTCATACTGAGAGAACATTAAGGTCAATTTTGTAGGATTAAAAGAGAAACCGTTTTGAAGTTGAATGTATGAAGCAAAATATGCCTGTAAAGAAAGGAGATTGACACCATATTTACATATTACAATAGCTAATGGAGGAAGACAAAACAGAAATTTTCAGTTTTCATCGTATAAGAAATATCCTTGGTTGACAGGGTGCTCTGAGACAAATAAGTTATATTGTTATACCTGTATTCTGTTTGAGGATGAAAAATGAGTAGTCATCATCTTCTTGTGGAGTCTGTGTCACAAAAAAAAAATATATAGAAAAGCTGAGAAACATCTGCTCTGTAAAATATACAAGGTAACCAGATTTTTTCAGCCTACCCAGAATTTACACCTTAGCTTCGCCACTACAATACGTATGCATGCTTTCTTAAAATAAATTCTTTCCTGTTTCCTCTACATTATTCAATAGCAAATGTTGACTATTAAGACAAAATTCATGTTTGACATTTTTATGTTTTACACATTTTAATTAATAATTTATTACTAAGGTTTTGTCTTAATGATTACGTTTCACCTTCAGTTTGATTTCGGTTTTTTGTGGTGATCAATATGGTGCTATATTTGTGGGTATTTTCACTGTGTCATTTATGTATATACAGACGTCCAACGTTTCGGAGTTAAATATGTGCTCCATCAACAAGGGAAGCAGGAATAGAGAACGGGGAATTCTGACTGTTGAATCGGTTGCCAATAGCTATTCACCAGCTTCTCTAAGTCTTCTATTGTGAAATTGATATCCATGTCTCTCAATTATAATTCGGTGAGAGAATTATTGCCACTATAGAGCTTCGTAATGCTGTCTAATCTATATTTTCATCACATGGTCCTCTTCATTGCACCTAATATTTACTGCAACATTCAAAGTTTAGAATAAACATCCATTACAGTATATTATGCAACGAGCCTATAGTGATAGTAATTAAGACTTTTGTTTTTGTTCGACCATAATTAACTGTCTAAGTTTTGAGTATTTACAAATATCTTATCTTGTTACTTTATGATAATGAAATTTTATTGTGAACACGCATGTATTTCCAGCTTGTTCTTGACTTTTGCAACACATGGCACGAGTGTCTTTTCATCCTGTTCCCGAGTAGTGCAACAGATGACAGGCATTTACGCCGGATTTATTGATTTTTTGCAGGGCTTGAAACGGAGATTTTAACCTTAAAGCAACAAACATTAAAACACAGGAAATGAACTCAGTTTATTAGAATAGGCTATTAAAATTAACATGAACAGAATTTATTTTATTTTAAATACATGTTGTTGATTGTGCACTTTGTGAAAATTATCTGGAGAATAGCTCCTAGTGAAATGGTTGAAGTTGGGTTAAAATTTATTTGACTGATTCGATCAATGTATTTTCAAGACTCCCGCCTGCCATTTTGGATTGGTGCTCTCAAGACAATGTTGACAATGTTGAGCGTACGACATTCATCAATATCGCATATGCTTAGTTGTAAATTGATAGTTGCAATACCATAATGAACACCAATACTTTATGTATGTCATAAAGATACAGTTAAGTCATATGTAATGAGCGTATTATAGTATAGTTAAGCAAAAAATAAAAATACTGACAGGTGAACATAAAAAACATGCTGTAAAAATTTTCAATAATTTAGAAATCTTGTCTTTAGGTTGTGAGTACATTCTTGTCCTGATGATGTTTTTCGTTTAAAATCAAGATAACTTTTGTACTAATCAGAACTTCAGTAATGTAATGAAATACACGAATCGCATCTCCATCTACTCTATTAGCCTCGGATGTTATAAAAAAAAGTTTAATATTCGTGTATTATAGTCTTCAATGCGCTGCCTAATTATCTTAAAGCTTTGAAGGTCCAAAAGTCAAAATTAAAACAGAATTAACAAAATTTCTGCATATCCATACCTTTCACTCAACAGATGAAATTTTTAAGCTCGTAAATTGAATTAATTTTGTTCATATTTCTATGTTATGTTTTACTTGTTTCATATCTCAAAGCTACAAAATGTATTTATTTATTTATTTATTTATTTATTTATTTACTTGTTTATTTATTCCTTTATTTATTTACTTATTCGGTTAATTAGCTAGCTAAGTTAGCTTAGTCTGTCGGGCTGGCTGTCTGATCTGACCTGACCTGACCTTACCTGACCGACTGACTGACTGACTGAGTGACTGACTGAGCGGGTAAAGTGAATAAGAGATGACTGATGAAATTAAGTGCAGAAAGTTCGAACTAGTGCCATTCAAGAGCATAAATAATGGCATGAATATAACATTTGACAACTTTAAAAGACTGCACTGATTTGTTTGTTGATCTATCATTCGTAAAATATTGAGAGATAAAAAAGCATCTTGAAACTTCGGGAACTACATTATATAAAATTATAAATAAAATTTCTTCACCCATTGTGCTGTAAAATTATTTCCAAATCTAGTTTCCATGTAATTGCATTATGACTTGACAGCATAGCAAGTTATTGTTTCCCTGTCACCTTGTTTTGGCTCGTGTTCTGCGGATCCACCTCAACTAAACTAATCGCAGCAATAGGAATAATAAGCACTGTCCCAACCTTGAAGTTGGTCCAAGTGTTGCGAAAGCAATCGTAACACCACAAGGTCTGCTCAATCCTGTAATTGAATGTTAAGGATGACTGTCGGCAAATAACAAGGAACTCTGGTTTGATGGAAAGAGCTAACGTACAGTACGTACCTTTCTGAAATTTTCAGATTCAAAATAAGTCAGCTCAGGCAGCTCATTTTCGTTTCCAAATAAGTTAGGAAAGTTATCGGTTAGTATATTCTGGCGTAAATGCTTACATCAGGACTCTACGAAAGGTATAACCTAGCTTGGGTACATAAAAATAATAGGGCATGACAACTGTAAGTGGGATTGCTACTAAATTGAAATGGTCTTTCCAGCTACATTTTAACCATAAACGCACTAACACTGCGAAACTAGGAATATTAGTGCTACATATTACAGAAAATATAATTAGATCGATAATAATACTGAACTAGCATATACAATATATATTACAGAACATAATACTAAACATGATACACATTAACTGTAATTACTCTATATATAATATATACAATTAATTCATTTAGCGAAATCAACTCCGTTACGGTGAACAAAAACATATAACTTATTCTGAGATTATGAAATTCACATCTTTTACTATAACTGCCAGTAAAAATTTGTTTAAACTAAGAAAATGTTCTTCCTACTTCACATGACGTTACAGGGACAAAATAATAATTACAAAAATCAATATACAAATTATCAATACTTACATTTTATATAATATATACAAATAATTCGTTTATCAAAACCTATCCCGTTGCAGTGAACGAAAACATATATTCTCAGGTTATGAAATGTAAATCTATTACAAACATCACATAAAATTTGTTTAAATTAAGAGAATGTTCTTTCTACGTCATATGGCGTTACAGGGACATATTTATAATATATTACATCATTATTATTTAATGACCTCCATGCGTACCTGCTTGCAATTTTACTTTGTTTATGCATCAAAGTGACGTAATAAATGTAGCTACAAGAAGAAATTGCTCAATCCGCTGTTCGTTTTGGAACGAAAATGCACTGCCTGCTCATTATGCATGTTAAGTTATTAGAAGTGAGAGCATTAAGAAAACTACGTGAAGCCGTTTCGCCAGTTGATAAAAGTAAGGTTTTCAAGCAGGAATATATTTAAGATTCAAAGAATTACTCTGAAGTCCTCGATGTAACTTTAATTTCCCGACAGCATCGTATTTAATTTGTGTATAAGATTTTTTTATGATTCAAAATTCTTTTACTGGAATTTTTCGATATCTCGAAGGATATTTCATGCTCCAGATGTAAAAAAATTTACTTGAAAATGTGCAATAATGTACAATAGAATGAAAGGGATCAAGTGCCATTCCTTTAACAAGCTTTGTAATGAAATTACAAATTTTCTTTCAATGAAAACGTCCTTAAGACGTGAACAATTTAATTTCTCCTATAAGTTACTGCAAGCTGAGGACAAAACATAATTAGTTTTTTTTTTTACAGGAATCAGAACTAATACTGTTTCTGTCTTTGAATACAGTTAAGAAGTGTGACAATAAATACAGTACACACAATAGGAACAACCATTGCAGTGGGGAAGGATGTTAAGATGTCAATATTATTCTTTTAAAGCGATTTTCTTTGAAAATTAATATTGAAGTTAGTTTGTGTTGATAAAACGATAAAATCTCAACCCGGATAATAGAGATGAGATCTACAGAGAATCTTGAAGTTACAGTTTTAAAAAATATAACAGATCATAAATCTGTTGCTTTTAGCTATGTAAGCTTTACCGTACTACACTATTTTCAACCTTAGTGCGGCAATTTTGATCTACTGCAGTATCTGTAACGGATTTAGTAGTGTGGGGATGGTAACAACAAGTCGAAATATTTTATAGTAGAGTTGATTTAAAGTAAGACATTAATTTATTAATATGAAATTGAAGGGAAATAAGTACTGTCTTTTACTTAAAACATTAAAATTGTAGTTGGTCATGCAGTAGTAGTAATGGTAGTATTAGAACATAGCAGCGGTTAATTGCTAGGGAGCGGATTTTTATGTGCTAAAAATGTAAATATTATTTATTTTTATATGGTTAAAAACTCAAAAAATAATTTAGACCTACCAAAATATTAAAAATATTTAGTCAAAAATATTCAAGCATTCTTCTTTTATAAAAGAAAAGTACGAGTAATTTGTACTCGCTAGTAATAGCAAAACATTAGTTGCTGGTAGTTTAGTTAGAGATGCAGTATATAACATAGGGTACAGTTTGGTAATATTGTGGTATGAGTAATATTGTGATAGTTCTTTTTGATAATTTATTACAATTTTACTGAGCGAGGGAAAGATAGTTTTTTTTTCGCGTCAACATATTAAGAGAATGTTCGTGGATAAATTGCTGCGGAAAACCGGTCCTTCTTTCGCTCAGTAAAATTGTAATAAATTCTCAAAAAGAACTACTACAATATTAGTCGTAACACAATATTACCAACATTTACCCTATATCATTTCCAAATGTTCGAATTCAAATGCTTGTTGATTATCCCAGAAAAAAGTTCCACGCCACAGGACGCCAATCTTGAATATTTAAAGAACTGGAGGTTAAAAACACTCACCACGTCAATTTCACTTTAAGTTGTACCACAGTCTAGTACGCGTATATACAGTCACAAAGCTTGAGTTGTTGAGGGTACTAAGAATAAAAGACTGTGCCGGTACTATTTCGCATTGTCTGTGATGAGGTGATAGTAGCGATCCTAGTGGTTAGCAACTATCTATGGATGCATATTCCCTACGTATTGAGCTTCGCGGCTGTATATACTAGACTGTGGTTGCACCCCCCCCCCCACCCCACCAAACTTGAGCAGTTTTACACATCGTTTTATATCCACTGTTTTTTAGTGATTTGAAGGTTTATTTTTTAGTACTTGTACTTTTGAATCTGGTGCTGAGTTCATTTCTTCTTCGACGATCATCACCTCCTTGTCAGTTTTGCAAAGAAAGTTTTTATTTTGTCACATAAAAAGCTTAGGTAGCGGTAATGAACACTATAATTTTTTTAACAATCGTATTTCAGTAAATCTTTTTCAATCGATGATACATCGTTCCTGCTCAATTTATTTTCAACAGACGTATAACTTCCAAAATGCTTCTTATAGTATGTACCGGCATTTAGCCAGCACCCCAGCGTGTTACTACGGGTAGAGAAGGAAGAGGAACTTGAGGATTTTTCCCTTTAAAGAGATCAATTCTTGAAGTCGTTTTAACGAACAACACTATTTTCTCATTTGATACTAAGCTGCTCACTTTGGAAAACAGAATTCGGCTATTTCTCCCATAATATATATAGAGCATGAACTACACAAATGATGTATATTACAATATGGCCAGAATAAAGTATACCGAAATTAAAGAACATGAAATTTAATTGAGAAACATACGGTATCGACCAGTAATGTATGTATACATGTAAAAATTCTCCATTATCCCTTAGACATGGTTTGTAACACTCCTGAAGATTACTGACCATTTTAATCCGTCACTGGCTTTTCTTAGAAGAATTAACAATTTGTCAAACACCATACTCATATGTGCATTGTCTGTAGCCGCTTTTCCTCTCCAACTTCTTTCTTTGCGTTGACATAAAATTGAGCCAGTTTGCCTGAGTTTACTCACCAAGAGTAATATTGCTCGCTTTGATTGTGCATCTTTATGAACCTTCTCTTCATAAAGTTCACATACCGCTTTCTCTCACACTAGCTCCACCAGCTCGACAAATTGCGTATAAACGAAAACAACGCTCTATGAGGAATTCTTTTTCTAGATACCGAGTACCATTTTGATTTGTGTTTTTTTTTTCCGCAGCCTTCTTTAGCAACAACTAAGTAACAATTAACAATGCTGCCAATAATTTTTTCTCCCTGAGCTGCGAATGCAACATAATCAAACTTCGGTATACTTTATTCTGGACCATACTGTATTATTTTTTTTAAGTTTACTGAAATAATTTTGGCTGATTTTTTTTCATTTAAAATGTTTCTCAGTGAAACGTACAGCAGAGTCCGTATAGGTCAGTTCCTGTCGTATACTTTTCCAATTCACTGCGGGCTAGGACAAGGAGATGCGCTATCACCTTCACTTTTTAACTTTGCTCTGCAATATACCATTAGGAAAGTCCAGGACAACAGAGAGGGCTTGGAATTGAACGGGTTATATCACCTGCTTGTTTATGCGGATGACGTGAATATGTTAGGAGAAAATCCACAAACTATTAGGAAAAACGCGGGAATTTTATTTGAAGCAAATAAAGAGATACGTTTGGAAGTAAATCCGGAAAAGAGAAAGTATTATGATTGTCTCGTGAGCAGAACTTAGTACGAAATAGAAACATAAAAATTGAAAATGTAACCTTTGAAAAGGTGGAAAAATTCAAATATCTTGAAGCAACAGTAACAAATATAAATGACACTGGGGAGAAAATTAAATGCAGAATAAATATGGGAAATAGACCTTCCGGGCTAAGATGCCGTGGTCTACTGGTGCTGACGTTACCAGACGTTTCGTCTACTTCTACGGCAGACATCTTCAGTGGTTAGGTATCCTCGGTCGAAGTCTTCTGCTCGGGATACCTGCATGCTAAGATTAATATGGGAAATGCCTCTTATTATTTGGTGAAAAAAGCTTTTGTCATCCAGTCTGCTCTCAAAAAAACTGAAAGTTAGAATTTATAAAACAGTTATGTTACCGGTTGTGTTGTATGGTTGTAAAACTTAAGACTCTCACTTTGAGAGAGGAACAGAGGTTAAGGCTGTTCGAGAATGAGGTGCTTAGGAAAACATTTGGGGCTAAGAGGGAGTTACAGGAGAATGGACAAAATTATACAACGCGGAACTGCACGCATTGTATTCTGCATCTGACATAATTAGGGGATCATTAAATCCAAACCTTTGAGATGGACAGGGCTTATAGCACGTATGAGCGAATCCAAAAATGCATATAGTGTGTTAGTTGAGAGACCGGAGGGTAAAAGATCTAGGGGAGGCCGAGACGTAGATGGGAGGATAATATTAGAATGGATTTGAATGAGCTGGATTATGATGGTAGGGACTGGATTCATCTTACTCAGGATAGGAACCGATGGAGGGCTTATGTGAGGGCGGCAATGAACCTCCGGGTTCTCTAAAAGCCATTTGTAAGTATACCTGTTTTTTTTTTTAAGATGGGACATGACAGGAGCGTTGCGATCGGAAAAACAACTGAATGTCACATAGAGTGGTAGGCCTGTTGCTATGGTAACAACGGATGAGTTGCCAAACTTACCGTTCCCACATGGCGAGTGCTTAATAGCTCTCTTGGCGACATTTGTTGTGCACACAATGTTAGCATTGGTACGTTTCGTCTTTGATTCTCTCTGGATTTTTTATTTTATTTTACTTGGTTATTTAACGACGCTGTATCAACTACTAGGTTATTTAGCGTCGATGAGATTGGTGATAGCGAGATGATATTTGGCGAGATGAGGCCGAGGATTCGCCATAGATTACCTTGCATTCACATTACGGTTGGGGAAAACCTCGGAAAAAACCCAACCAGGTAATCAGCCCAAGCGGGGATCGAACCCGCACCCGAACGCAACTTCAGACCGCCTTAACCGACTGAGCCACGCCGGTGGCTTTTCTCTCTGAATTTTTGTATTGTTTTCTTACCTTCGCGTCAATTGTCGATGAATGTTTTAATGTCAGCCATCTTAACGTCAATTGCTATAGTCCCGACGCTGTTATTTCCGGCGTGACTCCGCCTCTTTGCTTACGTCTTAGAAAGTGAAGGCTCTATAAAGTCTAGGTAGGTAGTATCGTTCGCCATTTTTGTTCTTACGTTCCCCAGCTACCATACGAGGAATCTATTTGCCACACCGTTAAACATTATCATGTCGTAGCTCCTATGATAATAAATCAAACGCAATGTAATTCAGCAAATAATTGAGCGACAAATAACGTCTTCGTATACTTTCTGCGAACGCCAACGAAAGAGCTAAAATGGCGGGCGATTATATTAAGTATTTATCGAGCCTTAAGAAATGAATCAGCGAATCACAAGACGCACACGTTTAAATGTAGCCGCCCTGCAACGCGATTGGCTACCGGAAGTTAGAGCGACGGGACTATAGCTTCCTTCAGCTGACAGAGTGGTAGTCCATATTGGCAACATAGCACTGTAGTTCCAAGCTCGGTCGCTTAACTGTCATGTCCCATCTTTCAAAAACACAAGTACTGTATAAGTAAGGCCTATGCTGCACAGTCTTTAAGGATCAACAATAAGTTATCATATGTCACATCCTTTGGTCATAGCAGATGCTTGAAGAGCCTAGCATGATTTTCTGCAAACAATTCTTCATAAATTATCAAACACGAATGTTAGCAAGCATTTGTATCAACTTTCAAAACACCGACATTTTCTATTTCCTACTACTAGAATCGGTGGTTTCGTCAATATTCAACCAAATGATTTACCTACAGACTTACTAAAGGCTTTATCAATAACTACAAATGTTTTTAAAATAGGCTTAAGGATTTCACTAATAAACGGCAGTATAATATGCTTATTATTTGTTGGATTTATAGTTACAGTGAGTACGCATAGCTTAATAGAGAAAGTGCGGTGAGTTACAGTGTGTGCGTGCAGTGCGTTGTAACTAAAGTGCAGTTAGCTACAGAGCCAATTCAATTGTAGTGATCGAGTGAAGACTTAGATTTACAGTGAAAGTGAGTGAATTTTTTTTAATTTTTTATATTTTATTTAACGACGCTCGCAACTGCAGAGGTTATATCAGCGTCACCGGATGTGCCGGAATTTTGTCCCGCAGGAGTTCTAAGTGAGTGAGTTATAGTGAGTGATCAGTGCGTAGTTGTGTAAGTGCAGTGAGTTAGTGTGTGTGCGCGTGCGCGTGTATGTGTGCATTTGTAGTGAAAGTGTAGTGGGTTACAGAGCCAATTCAGTAAGTTTTATTAACAGAGTAATGAGTGCAGTTAATGTGTAGTGATTAGGAAATGTATAGAGGATGTTGAAAATGTTAGTAGTCAAGAGTGTATACAGTAGTATAATACATGTTATAGACTTTTGATTATACAGGATGTTTAAAAAATACGGGGCATAATTTCAGGTATGTATTTCCCACATGTAGACAATCAAAATAGTTCATTACAACATCTGTCCGGAAATGCTTTATTTCCGAGTTATGGCCTTCACAACATTGAAATTCACCGGAAAGTTTTTCTTTCCGCAGGTCGTTGCAGTCAAAGGAGACATTAAGAGGGCACTCTGACAATTCATTCCGAGGCGAAGGTTACATTCAGTGTTGTGTAGGCGTTAGACTGTGCGACATGTATTCAAATCAAGAGCTGGCAGAGATACACTTCATGTACGGTAAGGCGGACGGCAATGCTGCGCTGGCTCGTCGTTTGTACCAGGAGAGGTACCCACAGCGACAATGTCCAGATCGGAAGACATTTGTACGTCTCCATTACCGTCTGTGCGAGTATGGAAAATTTAACTCTCCTGGTTTGGGAAGGGGGCGACCAAGATCTACAACTCCAGAAGTACAGGAGGAGATTCTGGAGGCTGTGAACATGACTCCTTCTATCATCACACGAAGGGTAGCGTTGCAAGTCAATGTTCCTCATACGACTGTCTGGAGACTGTTGAAAGAGTATGAATTGTATCCTTATCATTTACAACGTGGACAGTACAGGCCCTGTCACCAGCAGATTACCCTGCACGAGTTAGGTTCTGCCAGTGGTTCTTGCAGCAGTGTGGTGTAAATCCGAACTTTCCTGCCTTAGTATTATTTACAGATGAAGCACAGTTCACACAAATTTCCACAGTCAGCATGTATGGGCGTATGAAAACCCACGTGCAACTGTTCCATCTCATCACCAGGTGCGGTTCTCCCTCAACATGTAGGCCGATATCATTGGTGATCGATTAGTTGGACCCCATGTATTTGTAAACAGACTTACGGGGCAGGCGTAGGCCTACACAAACTTCCTGGAAAACACCATACCTCATGTTTTAGAAGACACTCCACTGATCAATCGTCAACACATTCACTTCTTGCATGATGGCGCTCCTGCACACTTCAGTCGTACGGCTCGCCGGTACTTGGATCGGATCGAAGGTTTCCTGATCGATGGATAGGTAGAGGTGGCCCAATTGCTTGGCCTCCACGCTCACCTGATCTGAACCCTCTCGATTTCTACTTGTGGGGCCATTTAAAATCATTGGTTTATTCGTCTCCGGTGCCTGACTTGGAATCCCTTCGCAATCGAATTGTGGCATGTTCTGAGGACATACGCAATACTCCTGGAGTTTGGGATCGTGTTCGCAGGTCAATGAGACATCGATGTGAGGTCTGTATTCAAGCAGGAGGTGGACATTTTGAACATCTTCTGTAATGACAACGACCTGCGGAAAGAAAAACGTTCCGGTGAATTTCAATGTTGTGAAGGTCATAACTCGGAAATGAAGCATTTCCGGACACATGTTGTAATGAACTATTTTGATTGTCTACATGTGGGAAATACATACCTGAAATTATGCCCCGTATTTTTTAAACACCCTGCATAGTTCCTTGTTCTTTCCCTTATTTACTGTTCATAATTTGTTTTGTTTATATTCCTCTTCTGTATGGGCACATTTCTTTAGTTTTTCTGTCAATATGTCTTGTTTGTATATAACGTTATTTTTCCTTTATTTAGCATCGGATGAAAACACATTTGTAGTTAGTAAATATTCATTCATTCATTTCAAATTGTTTCGTTTTCACAAAATGATCTAATTTTTTGTAAAGTTTCTTCATAGCATTTTGGGAGATAGTTCTTTCATCAGGAGGATCAATGTCAATGTAAATAATTAGAAGCATATTAATTTACCTGTTCTTCAGTTTCGTAAGTGGTAATATTGGCTGAAACAAATACAAGGTAGTCCGAAAGTTTCTCACCCCTATTGCATTTTTGCCAATGAACTAAATTTATCAATAATTTAAAACAAGGCTCTTTCATACTGTTCTAATCATATCACCGTTGGCAACACGTGATGTAGCAACAGTTAGAATCATTGTTATTCTTGGCATTAATGCTTTGAATCAACAGCACACATGTGAAGAAGTGGTATTTGAAATTGCATGATTTTTCTTCCCCTCTCTGCTCCATTGCAGTTATTAAAATTGTTATTTTCTTAATCTTCGGAGTCTGAAGTTTGGGATTCAGTACATATAAGAAGATTTTTAATAATTTAAAGCGTTTTAACACTCTGTTATTTAATAACTAAAAGTTTTTCATCCCGAGTGAGGAACTTTCGGTCCATAGCTTCAGTTCACAACAGTATGTCAGTTAATCATTATTTAGAGCAACATTCTTTGCCACTAAGGCTTATTTATCGAATTTTTGCAGATGTCACCCATACCATGAAAGCATGCAAGGCATAAAAATTAATATTTTTATCAGTCATCGGAAATATCAGTCGAACTTTGGAAGTTGACAGAAACACAGTCAGAAAATGGAGAAGGAAGGACGATGGTGACGTCAAAGACACTAAACATATTACGTCTATTGTTACTCCTAAATTCTCGCTAATAAAGATTATGATGCTGAGGGAATACCTCGTTACGTTAAGACAGAATTGCTTACCGTGTCTCAATAATAAACTGTTGGTGGACACTACTACCGAGGAAAATTTCTGCCCCTCTACCAGAAATACATGGATGACCCTAGACAATTTCCACTTCATTCACTTCGAATTCTGGTACAAGAAGGTGTAACAGCACATATTGCTAAACAAACTATGGTTGTTATTCGAAAGAACTTCAATTATGTCTGGATTGACAGGCCGGGAAACTCTCCGGACTTAAATGTAATTGAGCATTTGTGGGCTAAACTGCAGACTGCATTTAGACAACATAGACTACGCATCTGATGAAAGCTCATGGAAAGAGTCAAGGAATAATGGGAATTCATTGACCAAGAAACAACTATGACTTTGTTGAAGAGTTTCCGAAAACTAATTTTGGTGTGTCACAGCAACAATTATCTCTGATTGAGGTTTTGGATGATATGTATATCTATTACCAGGCAATACATCTCACTTGACGATATATGTCAGAGGAAGAACGATTGTTTGTATGCATCTGAAGTCTGACTAGTGTAATATGTAGCCACCATTATCTCCTGGCCTAGTTGCCTCATAAATGGTGTCGTCTTGGTGTCACTTGTGAGATTCAGACCTGTCTTCGGACAGTTGACTAAACAACAGCAACAATGGACGTCACATAAATGGCTGAAAATCATAGTAGATTATCAAATTATATATTTTTTTACAATTCTAAATTTAGATCAGATACTTAAAAATATTGGAGGGTAAGAAACTTTCGGATTATCCTGTAATTTGCACAAATCTAAGTAATATTTGGAATATTTCGATTGCAGTTAGTTTGAAGATAATGATTTACGAATTAGAACTTTCAGCGAATTAACACGTGAAGTAGCAACTGAACTGCTTTTACTGTTAGCTCGGTTGGCAAAATAACACCTTCCCATCGATAGTAAATACGTTTATGACTCACTTCCATATTGGTAAAGCCGCGAACTTGTACCACTCACAATCAGTTCCATCTTCGAAATTTTTAATGTTTGGCAACGTCAACTTCACTGATTGCTTCTTTATACTAAGTATGCTGCTGTAAATGACAAAGGTATCATATTCTCACAACAAGCGAAAACTCTCACACACTGCACATACATTCACACTCTACTAGACAATAAATGATTTAGTAGCATTGTTATTTAAACATATTTACATTGAAAGAAATATGACGAGGACTTAATTTTGTTTTAATTATAGTTTATTTAACTGCAACTGCAACTGCAGAGGTTATATCAGCGTCGCCGGTGCCGAAACTTTGTCCCGCAGGAGTCCTTTTACATGCCAGTGAATCTACTCATATAAGCCTGTCGCATTTAAACACACATAAATGCCATCGACCTAGGCTGGGATAGATCCCGCAACCTCAAGCACAGAAGGCCGGCGCTATATCGACTACGCTAACTAGGCAGACGCGAGGACTTTGCTAGTAGGCTCTGAGGATGGTGTCAAGTAGCACCGAAACAGCTGTAAGCCACACATGCTTACATAATTGACACGAGTAAGATCGCCATTTAATCAATTATTAATATTTTATTTCAAATTTATATATGTTTAAAAATATACACAAATTAATAACTTTGTGGGATGATGATAGAAAAATCGGAAAACGCATGTTATATTAAATGAGATTTGGTTTAAATACACAGAAAGGCATGTCCAGAATTTTTAAGCAAACGAGGAGCGCCGATGTTTCGAACAAAAAAAAATATTTGTTAATATTTGTTAACATAAGAATCTTTTCCGTATATAATTACAGTACCGGTACTTGGCTTGGCTTTACAAAGGTTGACATTTAGGCACGATTTGACCCATTGTGCGCCCAATATATGTGATGATATCCAAGTCCGGAGTGCCATTAGTGAATCCAATGCTGACAGGTGGGCCATCCTGTCTCAGTGTCTGATATTCCCAGACGAGTAGCCTGATAAGTCCCAGGGGCCCGGAGTCCCAAGCCCTTTCTGTCATCGTCGGCTGACAGGTGGGCCATCCTGCCTCAGTGCCTCAGCTCCAGATAGAGCAAGGTCCCAACCACACACGAATAGCCTAATACCCAAGGGGCAACCCCAAATCCATCCATATCAGCTTCGGAAATCCGAGATTTCACCTCAGCCTACTTGCAGATGATAGGTGATATGAACTTTGCGAATAAGTCAAGCGAAGCGAATAGAAGCATTTAAAATGTGGATATGGAAAACGATGGAGCGTATGAAATGGACAGACAAAATAAGAAATGAATCTGTGTTGAAGAGAGTGGGGTGAAGAAAGAATGATTCTGAAACTGATCAGGAAGAGAAAAAGGAATTTGTTGGGTTACTGAAAGGATGTACTGAAAGGAATAATGAACAGGAGAAGAGTTTGGGGCAGAAAAAAAATCAGAGGATAGACAACATTAACGCTATGGATTTTCCGAATCGACGAGTGCGACGTGCGACGTGCGAGGTGCGAGGCCCGCCTCGCACAAATCCGGACTACACGAGAGATACTGAGTGATTTCTATAGTTGTGAGGTGCGCAGACCTCGCATCTCGCAGTTATAGAAACCACTCACTACTAGTATCTCTCGTGTAGTCCTGATTTCTGCAAGGCGGGCCTTGCACCTCGCACGTCGCATGTATCGGTTCAGAAAAACCTAGGCTTTAAGATTATATGGATCGTATGCGGAGACTAAGAGGAAGGGGGAAAATAGGAAAGACTGGAGAATGCTCAATTTGGAGTGAAAGAGCTGCTATTTAGCAGAAAATGTAAATGTATGTATGTATGTATGTATGTATGTATGTATGTATGTATGTATGTATGTATGTATGTATGTATGTATGTATGTATGTATGTATGTATGTTTGTGAAGTGTTCACTGCAAGAATGGTGGATGTCACTTTCTTGTCGAAAATGAACCAAGACTGCCAATGCATAGCTTAAGACATATAGAATGTACATAGAGAGTTATATGACGTTAACACTGATAGTCATTGTCCAGTAATGATCGGAAAATCTCAGTTAAGTTTTGAGCGCTAAGCATTTCAAACTTTCAATTGCTTCTCCTGCAAATTGTATTCCAAATGACATCCATCATTCTTGCAGTGGACTCTTCATGTATGTATGTATGTATGTATGTATGTATGTATGTATGTATGTATGTATGTATGTATGTATGTATGTATGTATGTATGTATGTATGTATGTATGTATGTATGTATGTATGTATGTATGTATGTATGTATGTATGTATGTATGTGTGCGTGCGTGTGTGTGTATCTATTTGTATGTACGTATGTATGTATGTATGTATGTATGTATGTATGTATGTATGTATGTATGTATGTATGTATGTATGTATGTATGTATGTATGTATTGTATGTATGGTAGGTGAAATGGGAAGGTAGTATTGATGAAATGATACAGGGAAACTAGAGTTCTCGAGTAAAACTCTCTGCAACGTCCACTACAAATTTCATAACGATCTGGCAGAAGATGGAACCAAGGCCGCCTGGATGGAAGATCAGCGCGCTAGCTCTTAAACCGCATATGCAGCACTACCGGTACTACATACAGTTTATGCAGTGATGATAGTTGATAAGTTACTGCTTTTGGCATATCATCTATGTCTCGAATTATCGATTACTCGAAGCTTTACCTATTTCCGAAAGCACTTCGAGGTATCTAAGTTCAACTGTAGTGTCATGGATCAAAACTAAAAACTACAGTCTATGCGCATTTCTGGGTTCACTTATACGTGCTACATGCCCTTCCCATCTCAAACGTCTGGATTTAATGTTCCTAATTATGTCAGGTGAAGAATAAAATGCGTGTAGTTCTGCGTTGTATAACTTTCTCCATTCTCCTGTAACTTCATCCCTCTTAGCCCCAAATATTTTCCTAAGCATCTTATTCTCAAACATCCTTAACCTCTGTTCCTCTCTCAAAGTGAGAAAGCCCTTTTTTATGATGATGGATTGTTAGCCTTTCGCCCAACCCCCAACCTTGAGAACCACCTCTGAAAAATGTTATCATATTAAAGTTTAAGTTATTTTTAACTTGGAATTACAAGTAGGGCCTACAGAAGTAATAATAACAATTAATTTATGATAATAAGTTACAAGCGGAAAAACAAACAATAATGTTGTCATCTCTTTTCTTCTCTTATTATAGAGGCACGGCATTGACAATAGGGGGGGGAGGGAGAGAGAGAGAGAGAGAGGTATAGAAAATGCTGATTTCAGTTAGAAATGTGACTTTTATATAACTATCATGTAGGCTTAGGCCTATAACAAAGTCGATTTCTTCTAGTTTTCTCTCACTTCAACATGATATATATTTCTCCAAGAAAAACGTGTAATTGAGGGTTTTTCTATAATTCAAACGAAATATATTATTTCTTGATGGTCATTATAAGTGTGACAGAGTTTTTCCTTCCTTCACATTAATTGAATTATAAATAATCTAGACACTTTCAGGAAATTTCTACGTAACTTTCAATAATCCAGTTGAAAGTCTATTTCGAAAAAATGTCAAATTCGAAGTGCCATAAAGGCTGTTCTCTCGGCATTTTCCTGAAGTAATTTAGTAATATCATCAAAATTTTTGAGAGCGATATTTCTGTGCTCGATACCCATATCTCTCTTGTAAAAGACAATCTCGAGTAGACCTATTATCATTGTAGCATGTTTCTCTTAATAACTACCTCTCATTGCCATAAAGGATGAAGTGAAAACATGTTCTCCTCATTGCGCCGTATCTTCAACATTTATGAAAACAAGACCAGCAACGCTGAAGGCGTCGAAGTTCCTCGTGACGTTGGGATTACAAGGAACTTCGCAGCGCAGTCATGACGTATCGTCTTTGGATTGCCTCGATGATCTAGCTGGCTTCGTTCCGAATAGTGAGGTAATCATAATACTCTTCGAATTGACCTTGGCCGCCCCTTTCAAGGAAAACGAAGGCCGTTCAACAATAAAATAATTACTGTGTGAAGTATCTTGGATATTATATAAATCTATGGCGTAGTACTTACAGAATCATCATTTATACTCACAAAGCCAGTGTTCATTCCAGTGATGTCAGCTGCAAATTTTTGAAAAAAAAAAAAATCCATGGCCATCTGAAGGTCTAAGAAGACCTCCCAGGCATTATACCATGGAAAAATCTGTTCTTCACTTCACAGTTGTTATGTATTGATATCATTTACTTTCTCAAATTTGTGCATGTACAGACTTGGCCAATTAGTTAATTCACTCCCTCACTTTTTTATATTTCCCTTCCCCCCTTTTCGTTTCTCTTTTTCTGCTTTCCGCTTTCTTAAACTACACGTAGTACGTACACAACACCCATGCCCAAGGCGGGACTCGAACCCACAACCTTTCGGATCAAGCGATAGAAACATGCCGTGCTCCTACCGCTTGAGCCATCCAGGCCGACTCACTCACTCACTGATTGATTCGTTTATTTGTTTATACTTTCATTCATTTGTTTGTTTATTCGTTTACTCATTCGTTTATTTATTCGTTAATTTATTCTTCATTTAATCATTCGCGTATTCATTCGTTTATTCATTTATTTATTTATTTATTTATTTATTTATTTATTTATTTATTTACACTGTGTCCACACTAAAAGTATACAGAAATAATAGCTTATAATTTCACAACCGTATATTATAATTCCTTAAAATACAGCTCAATCAATAGAAAAACTCTCCAAGATTTCGTTTCATACCTTTTCCATGGTCATTGTTGTGTGCAATATTTTGTTTCAAGCTTATTGTTGCATGGCCATTGTTGTGTGAAATGTTTCGTTTCAAGCTTGTTGTTGCATGAATGAAAATTTGCATTTATCAGCAGTGTTGCCAAGTCAGCGGTTTTGTAGCTAAATCTGGTGTTTTCGGGACTATGGTCAGCTACAGAATTTTACCGTCAGCGGGTAGCTATTTATTTGGCGCTCTTTGATGATTCCGACAGAGGGAGACGATATTTAAATTTTTTTCTGTAAAGATGTTAGAATTGTTTTTATATATACTTGCGGACAACAATATTAGTTAATCATAAAACACAGATTAATTTTGATTTCGTACAACCACGTCCATTTCTTGCCTCATCCATTGTTGTACAAATAAGGTACTCTTAGTGTCTTAGTCTTAATCATGTATGCATTGTTTTTGTAAATGAATTGATAAATGAATTGATATGTTTAATCATAAAGAGTAGATAATAACTGAATTATTATTTTCATTTATAACTTATATTATGATTCATTCATTCATTCATTCATTCATTCATTCATTCATTCATTCATTCATTCATTCATTCAGTGTTCTGCCCATGAGCAGGTCTTTCACTGCAAACCCAGCGTTCTCCAGTCTTTCCTACTTTATACCTTCCTCTTTGTCTTCTCATATGATCCATATAATCTTAATGTCGTCTTATATTATATAGGGTAAACATAGGTAATTTCGTGATAATTTCATGAAAACTAATTTAAAATTCAAATGTGTAAAATATACTTATTCCGATTTTTTCATGTAAAAGACGATAACTTGCTGTACAAATCTGGAGACATAAAAGATTGAATACGTTCTTGAATATGTGCCAAAAAACACTTTTACAACTTAAGCTGAAAGGTTGGTTATTTCGTGATAACCTTGGTAATTTCGTGATATTGCATTGATAATTTCGTGAGAGGTAGAAGAATTGTGGAAAAATTCATTAAAGTCAAATGAAATTCTCATTTATTGTTACAAGACTTCAAACATAGTAATTCCGTCTAATATTCATAGCAAGAAAACATAGAAATACATATCAACACATAATAAGAATGAAATCAAAGTAAAAATTGAAATTGAAAAGGGATCTTCTTTGCCCTGAAAGGGTGAACACTTTTATTACGGACTTTACTACAGCCTATATTACTAGGGTAACTCCAAAAGCAATGCATAACGTTTGTTTAAAAATTATATTTTTATCCTACAGCTTTGCTATTTTCACAGAATGTAGATGCATCCTTAAGGAACAAAATGTCACTTTTCCACATGATCCCCGTTCCTCTCAATTGCCTTGCGTAACCTAGGAACGAAGGCCTGTAGACCAGCACGGTAAAAGTCTGGACCAACACATCTGAGCCACTCTTTAGCAGCGTGCACAAGGGAGTCATCTTCTAACCTCGTTCCGCGAAGGGATCCTTCAATTTACCAAAGAGATGGTAATCGCACGGTGCCAGTTCAGGACTGTAAGGCGGCTGTTTCAGTGTTGTCTATCTGAATTTTCTGATCTGGTCTGTGGTCTTGTGACTCACATATTGCTGTGCGTTGTCGTGCAATAGCAGAACATCCTGCTTCTCCCGATGTCGTCGAACACGACTCAGTCGAACTAGAAGTTTCTTGAGATTTGCAATATACCCGTCAGAATTAATGGTGGTTCCGTATGGCATGATGTCCATAAGCAAGAGTCCTTCTGAATCGAAAAACACAGTAGCCATAACGTTTCCTACCGAAGGTGTACTTTTGAATTTCTATTTCTTTGATGAATTTGCATGATGCCACTCCATTGCCTGCCTCTGTCTCAGGTCCAAAATGGTGGAACCATGTTCCATCTTCTGTCACAATTCTTGCAAGTCATCTGGCACTTATCATTGACACTTAGCATGATAACAATTCAAACAGAAGCTACACTGAACCCATTGTGTGTCCGTTTTCTTTTTTGTTATCACTTCTTGTCTTCAGATTTCTAAAATTCCTATTGTAATACAATTTTTAAAATAGTATAAAATGTAACACTTGATGCTCAACAAAATTTCGCCTCAAAGAGCTAAGATTTCTATCAGTAAAGCTAAGCCTATATGGCGACTACAGATGTATCTAAAACTCCAAAAACATTTCCTAAAATTTGATGAAGGTACAATAAATCTTAGTACCAAATATCATATGCTTACCTTTAGTAATAAGCCTGTAATGTAATTACAAACATCCAAAAAATTTGTACGCCTGAGAAGTCGACGCAAACTTGCTCTCTCCAAATATAAAAGCTCACTGAAGCAACTACAATGTCACACAAAGCTTAGCTGTATGTTTCTGGAAACTGGACAACATATGCAATCCCTTGGCGGAAATTTGGATCTCGTAACACCATTGGTTAGTTCACAAAAGAGCAAAGAAAAAGTATCACGAAATAACCACTGCCACGAAATTACCAATGTTTACCCTATTATTTAATTTATTATTCCGTATTGTAGTTCATGTAACACAGACATACTTAAAACCAGACACATTGTTGGCAGGCACGTCTCCAGCTCAATGTGAAATCAGATTTCGAACGGACTGGTGTGATTGTGAATGTGATTGTGTCCGAAGTGTCCAGTATATTATTTTTGATCTACTTCATTCAATTTTGAAGAAATATGCCGCGTAAAACTCCATATGTACAAAAGTTTATAGATGTGTGAAAAAACATACTGTGTTGAAAGACTGGGTGGAAGAAGTTGCCGGTGATAGTTGGAAAGCTCGATGTAAATGGTGTAAGGTGATATTGAATGTAAAATATTCAGTTTTAATTGTCCATACGATTTTACTTAGAACATAGAACCTACGAAGTGATACACACTTTCCATAATTTAGTCTACATTTTTTATAAAATTCTCCAGTTCCTAAAATTGTATAGTTTGCATTTCAAAGAGGGAAGTGATCTGTTAAGAAAAATCTGGAGTTTTTCAACTACAGTTTAGTGTTTTTTTAAGCTTGTGCAGCGGTAAATGAAATTCTGAGTTGGCAACACTGTTATCAGCTTAATTCCTTGTCAACAGAGATGTGAACGGTACAGCATCTCAAACCAGATGCAAGAGAGATAATTTCTGTGATGAGATGATTCAGCGCATCGATGAAAATCCCAGGTGTGTCGATTTGTTACTATTCAGTTATGAAGCAACCTTTCACGTTTGCGGGAAGATTATTCGTCATAATTGCCGTGTAAGGGGTTCTTACAATCTCTACAGAGTGACTGAACATGAAAGGGACTCGCCAAAAGTCAATGTCTGGTTGGGAATGCACAAAAATTAAGTAGACCTAATTGGCCCATTCTTTTTTATGAAGCCTACAGTGACAGTGACGGGAGTCACGTACCTTGATATGCTGGAGAACTTTGCTATTCCGCAATTTCCGCCAGGTTTAACATTTCAGCAGCATGGTGCTCCACCACACTTTCATCGAAATGTTAAAACGTTTTTAGATGTAATTTTCCCAGAAATTGGATTGGTAAGGGTGGGTCAACTTTCTGACCGCCTAGATCTCCGGATTTAACTCCTTTGGATTTTTTTGCGTGGGGATTTATTAAAAATTTTGTGTACAGGAGAAAAGTTCGTAATTTGATTGATTTGAGACAGCGTATCGTTCAAGCAGTTGAGCTTATAACACCTGATATGTTGGTGAACACCTGGCGAGAGGTTGAGTATCGTTTTGGTACCTGTCGAGCTATAAATAGTGGTCATTTTGAAGTGTACTAGTGGAAATAAAAACTTTTTCAGTTTCGCTATACAATGCAGAAAAAAAATTATTTAATAAACCTTATCCAAGTTTTGATATAAGCTGTTATTTCTGTGTACTTTTAGTGTGGACACAATGTATTTATTTATTCATTTATTTAATTATTTATTTATGCCACAAATCCCCAAGGGGCGAGACTTCCTATAATCATTGGAAGCTCGTAATACATCGATTGCACAAAATATGGTCAAAAATCCTCTCAGGTGAGTAGTCAGGGGATACCAAACATATCTTAGTTCTACATAACGGTCAATGTTGCCAAATTATTATTTTCTTACCGATTTCTTGACAAGAATAATTTAACTTGTTTAATATTCTTACACCTTATGTAGTAGGGATTCGGAAAGATTAACAAAAGTAAATACATAGCGGAAGTTGATGAGTGATAAACATCAGAGCGGTCCGCACCTAGTTGTGAGTTTGAGCGATGCAAGGGAAGATCGTTCTGTGTTGTGCTTAAGCAAAATAGTTTTTTAAGTTCCACATGAAAAGTCTGTCCGAAGGTATGAACTTTTGGTTTATATAAAATTTAATTAGTTTATTCCATGTTAATGCTGTAATAATAATGTTCGAAATTACTGAACTGAAAATTTTATTTTCGGTCATGAAGTTCATTTTTATACTGAGATTAAAAAATAATCGGCACATACTCGCACGAAATTTGTTTTTACCAAGATACAAAACAACATTTGAGTTTTAAATCCCATATTGCGGTTTAACGGCAAACGCACGTCTTTTTTTTATATACCTTCTGACAGACTTTTCTCGTAGAATTTAAAAAATATTTTGCTTAAGTACAACCCTAGATCATATATGTAACAGATAGATCATCCCTATGTTAAAATCGGCAGCACTTTGAAGAGAACAACCGCCAGGATGGCCACCCGTCCGCCGTAAACGAACACGACATTGGCAGTACAATCACTAATGCAATTCAAATGGGAATTATGACGTGACTCCTCATATTAACAACTAGATGGCAGCATAGTAAACCTGACAAAAGTTGTTACCGTCAAAGCCTATAAGGCCGAGCTATCTGGGTATAATTATGTAATCTAGGGTACAACTCAGAAGGATCTTCCCTTTCATCGCTCCAACGCACAACAGGGTGCGGACAGCCCGGATGTTTATCAGTCATCAACTTCCGCTATGTATTTACTATTGCTAATCTTTCCGAATCCCTTTCTGCGTTGCGGATTTCTGAAGTGCAGACATCTGGTTAGTGTTTACAGTGTAGAAACACCAATTTCAGTGATTTTGAGAAATATAATTTTTCCAACTAGATTGAGATTCTGGTCCACTATGCGTTTATATGGGCCAAAAGCAGAAATTCCCCCCCCCCCCACACCTTTCCGCTACCAACCGCTACTTGCAACCGCGATCTCACGGCGCTTCGCCGGATTAAACTTAAGTACTGTGTTATATTAATAACATTCGACACTCACCTCCTCACAGTAGCTACTGGAAGTGTTGTGATAACGTAATTCACATCACATTGTTCACAGGACCCGTTTCATTATACATATTCACTAAATCTAGTTATTGTTATCTACACGGAACTGGAGAGCCAGGAAATGTAATTATGTCTAAAGTTTTCTCTTCTTATGCCACTATATTTCTTTTCTTGTTAGTAAATTTTCAAAATTGAACATTCTTCTTCATGACTAAACACAAAAGATGCCAATTCGACTATTCTCACGTGTTTATCTCCCCTTATATGTATGGCTGATGAATCCCTTAACACCTAGCCTATTTAATCACTGCTGACTGGTGTTATGTTATCCTTGAGGCATCAGCTTTTTGTGTACGTGTCAAGAGAAAGGAAAAGAGGGAAATAAAGCTAGAGATCATGGTTGGTGAATCCCCGTCCCCCGAAATTAGCTGTACCATAGTCTGTCCTTCACAGCCAGTAAAGAATAACTGAAGTTAATTACGTTGTGTTGTGTTTTGCAATGGTTACATATTCAGTGCGTGAATGCACAGACGCATTTTGAAAACGTACATACGGAAAAAGAAATCTTGTGGTAGAACGAACAAGAACTTTAGACGTAAATTTTCTTCCCGCCCAGTTCCGAATTTAGCGAATAGGTTTAATGAAATACGTTTTGTGATTGATGTGATGTGAATTATGTATCACACGAGATGGGCAACACTTCAGCAGGAGGGTGCATACCTAATGTTAATATAGTGGCACACAGTGGCGAAGCGTGAGGTCAAGACCAAGGCATGCACTAATCAATTACAGGTACCACAATTTCTCTTTGAAAGGATGGGACATTGGTAGAGATGTTTATTATTATTATTATTATTATTATTATTATTATTATTATTATTATTATTATTATTATTATTATTATTATTATTATTATTTCGTATTAGCTTATTTAAAAGTAATTTCTATTTCGTATAATAGGAGAAAAGTTAATTATTTTCATTACTCGCCGCTCTATTTATATAAGAAATCCAGCTGCCGCTCCTTCTTGACGAATTCCTCAATAACTGCATCATAAAAAGTTGAAGTTGAGATCGTCTTAATTGATTTTAACATTTCCTTTTCAATGGAGATGACTGCAAGTCCACTTAAACGGTCTTCACTCATCGTACTGCGGGCATAGGTTTTGATATGTTTCAGTGTGGAAAACGATCGTTCTATCACAGCTGTTGTTACAAGAATGGTAAGAATGAGATTGCACAATTTATACAATTCGGGCAACACTTCTTGGAGTCCATTTGAACTTATATGGTCAAGAATTTCGCGGATACTTTTCATGTTCTGAAACGTAGGTTTCTTAAAGATGGCATTACACTCACTTCGAAGGGAAACAGTGTCAAAATAGCTCTTCTTGAAGACTGGTTAAAGCAGACGTGGGAAACTCATTTTTATACTGCAAGAACTTCGAAGAATCAAGAAGTTCAATGAATTTTAGCGACACAATATTTTCAAATCGAGTGTTTTTTTAGTAGGTTATTTTACGACGCTTTATCAACAGCTTAGGTTATTTAGCGTCTGAATGAGATGAAGGTGATAATGCCGGTGAAATGAGTCCGGGGTCCAGCACCGAAAATTACCCAGCATTTGCTCATATTGGGTTGAGGGAAACCCCCGGAAAAAACCTCAACCAGGTAACTTGCTCCGACCGGGAATCGAACCCGGGCCACCTGGTTTCGCGGCCAGACGCGCTAACCGTTACTCCACAGGTGTGGACAAACTGAGTATTCATTTGCATGGTAATGTTGTCGAGAATTTCGACATAGAGTCTACGGAAGGAAAATGTTGGATCTGCTGGGGTGTCAAGAACAACTGCCCTTTTTTTGGCAGCCGCGATGCACCAGCCATCACAACACTGCGATCATAGCGATAGTCGAAATTATTTCTCATATCCGACAACAGTTTACTCGTTCCCATAACTTCCTTAGAGCAAACCTCAATGTCCATATGTTTGGTTTGGAGTATCTTATAAAGGTGCCCCGTAAAATAAAGAAATATAGGAAAAACCTGTGAGAAGAAAACAATTTGTGAAATCCTCTAATAAAGCAAGGAAACCCTTGGGTTCAAAAACGGAATCACCATGCGAACGAATTGGATTTTCTAGAATTGAATTACAAACTGCAATGAAACTCTCATAGTCGCTTTTGATTACCCTGATCAATATTTCATTATAGTTTCAACGAGCTGGTGCTACTTTGGGTAAACGACAGCCGGCAATTTCGTCCAAAAACTGGGTTCTTTTAGTAGAATGTGAAAAGAAAGACGTTAGACCGCTAAGGGTACTGAAAAATATTTTACACTCTTTTATGTAGTTAACAGATTGAGTGAGAACTACGTAGATTAAGCCTATGTGCTAGGCAGTGGGCAAAGAGGGCATTTGCAAAAGACTGTCTAACAAACGCTTGTGTACTACCCAGCATTCCAGAAAATACTGCAGCCCCGTCATATGCCTGAGCTGCAATTTTCTTGGAACAATTCAGATCATTAACTACTGTTATGACATGGGTAGCTAAATGAACTGCTGAACGATCTTTACTTACGCCCGTATAACGCAGAAACCTCTCCTGAATGTCTCCAGATGGAGACACATATCTGATAATAGTAGAAAGCTGTGACTTGTTGGACACATCAGAGGCTTCGTCTAACAGTATGGCTATAAAAGGAGTAACTTGAATTTCCTTTCTGATGGTCCCTAATAAAACGTTACAGGCACATTGTATTATATCGTTTGAATGTCGCTGGACAGGCCAGAAAAAATTGTTGAGCTGCTAAGGTGCTCAGCTAACAAACTCAGCTAACAAATTGTCATACTCTGCTATCAAGTTAATGAGCTCAATATAATTTCCACGGTTAAGTGAATCGAGATTTTCGCGATACCCGCGAAATGGAAGTTCCTGAGTCGCGAAGAAACACACGACATTTATTAAACGCTTCGGTACTTTGCGGTTCCTCTTCACTTTTGTATTGTGGTTTTTAACCGTCAATCGTCTATGTTCATTTAGTGCAAGATCTACACGTACTTTACCAAAGTCTTTATATGTAAGATACGCATTAATATGACTGACAGATTTTTCATGCCTGCTGATAGCAGTGTGTAGGTTGTTGAGGTCACAGTAGCCGGTACTGGTCCATGGCGATTTAACGTCCGAAATTTCGAACAGTGAACACGGCCAGCAAAATAGTGTTTTAAATCCTTCGCACTATGTCAACCACTTGTGTTGTTCACAGAATTTTGTATTAAAATGACGGCTTATTTCTCTCTTATTACAACTTATTAATTCGTTAATTTAGGTATTGGTCTGTCCCGAGAAAAAATAATTTGTTTTTCTTCGAAGTTCAATAATCGAAAGGGTTTTGACTTCAGTATGCAAATGTCACATTCACATATCTCGTTACACTCACCCATCTTTACAAAAAAAAAAAAATAACAGTACACCACTACAAGAAAAACACTTTAACACTGCACTGTGCAAGACTAACTGAATTCAAATTGTGGATAGACACAACTCAAGGTTTCTAGAATGGTGAACAATAGTCCCGTTTCGGTCATTGTACTGAAAGTGTCAGTGTCGGGATAACCATGAAATTGTATGGTGTAACTAGCAGAAAAGTGTGCGTTATTCCACAGCATGCAGGGTGGAATTTGCTTTTCTGACGACAAGAGTGACGGGTTCTCACACCCTTACAAATTCCTTCCTTTTGTATTGGCGAAGGTCAAGCCTGTAGATAGTAACACACCTCGAGGCTATAAGGCAGTTTTGCCAGAGATGCATGCCTTGCATATAACGTAATCAATCTAACCTGGGCGGACTTCAGCGTCATTCATACATAAGTTTGTAGTCTAACATGGGCAACTTTTAAACTTGATATCAATATCTGTATGAAAAAAAAAATAAATAGCGCACACGTTGTCAAACAATATAGGGCATGCACTGCATGCGTAGCAGCTCTAAATATTCGCCACTGGTAGCATAGTACGTATGTTTTTATCCGGCGAAACTCCGTGAGTTCTCGGATACAAGCAATGGCGGAAGCGGGGAGAGATCTGCCGGTGGTAGGCCGACAGAAACACCGGGAACGTTTCTCGGGCTCACTTATACGTATTTAATACGGTGAAAAGCCCGAGAACCTCGCATCACCGCGTGCAAGATGAGCCGCTATTTTATTTTTAAGGACTCTCTTACGTTGACAAAGAGTACATTTTTCTTACATTTGAAAACTTTATTTACGTTGAAAATAATAAATATGTAGAATAATTAAAAACGTAATCGATATTGTTGTTGCTTAGTCAACTCTCCGAAGACAGGTCTGAATCTCACAAGTGATACCAACATGCCATGAGTGGTACATGAGACCAGAATGCAAAGAATACAAATTTTGCTTAAAATTAGAAAAAATGTTATGTTTTATTTAACGACGCTCGCAACTGCCGAGGTTATTTCAGCGTCGCCGGTGTGTCGGAATTTTGTACCGCAGGAGTTCTTTTACATGTCAGTAAATCTACTGACATGAGTCTATCGCATTTAAGTACACTTAAATGCCATCGACCAGTCCCGGGATCGAATCCACAACCTCGGGCATAGAAGGCCAGCGCTATACTAACTGCGCCAACCAGGCCTAAAAATTAGATAATAACAAATTACTAGATCACTCGGTTGTGTTAGTTCAGTGCAATTAAAATCAAAATGTAATGTTTGCCTAATAACTTGGTCGTCTGTATGTCATATTTGAAATATCATTATTTTCCTCATTCATGTCCTTTACCTGTGTTTTACGCTTTTCATATTCGAAATTAGTCCCATCAACCAAGAAATATTTCCCAATGAGTCAATATATAATTTTAATATTGCTAATTAAAATAAAATACCATTAAGTGACAAGTACTCGTGTTTCTTGCTACAGTTACATATAAGTACAGTATAGCATTAATGACCTTTGCTAAATGTATTGACAGAAGCAAACAAAGCGTCAGACGACTTTGGAGGTGAGCGTTTTGAAACTAGATAAATATTGCGCCCTTGTTTTTTTTAGTAGGTTATTTTACGACGCTTTATCAACATCTTAGGTTATTTAGCGTCTAAATGAGATGAAGGTGATAATGCCAGTGAAATGAGTCTGGGGTCCAGCACCGAAAGTTACCCAGCATTTGCTCATATTGGGTTGAGGGAAAACCCCGGAAAAAACCTCAACCAGGTAACTTGCCCCGATCGGGAATCGAACCCGGGCCACCTGGTTTCGCGGCCAGACGCGCTAACCGTTACTCCACAGGTGTGGACGAGCCCTTCGTCATATTCTTTTGAATCAGTTATTGAACGATGCTGTATCAAATACGAAGTTGCCTAGCGTTGACTTTCGTCTTATGCATGAGGAAGACTTTAGAGAGAACCACATTATCGGTCCAGCAGGACTCGAATCCATGCGTGAGCGCAATATCAGTTAAAGTCGTGCATGTTACCCTAGGCTGCGCCTGTGGTCTCCGTTACGTTGCGGTAGCTCAGACGGTGTAGTACATATGTGCTCAGGTGGGCAGGGATTGGGTGCCCTGGGCTGGGTGGGCGAGTACTGGGCAGGCGTTGCTCTTAACATGAGGCAAGAGGAGTTCAGTGGCGGCCACTCAGTCGCTAATCTCCTAGTGTAGGGGTTTTAACCTTGGTCCACGGACCCGTTTGAGGTTCTTGGATGTGCTTCAAGGTCACATAAAAGTCACATAAAAATTAATATATTTATTCATTATATTATTTCAACATGAAGAGCAGAAGCGTATTTAAAATTCCTTCTCACTTTTTGTTACATTTTTTCTAGTGAGGTGTCCATAGCTTTCACAGATTTTCGAAGGGATCCGTGACAAAAGATTAAGAACCACTGTCCTAGTGGGATTGACAAGATTATTTTATCACTTATACATATAAATACGAAAATTTCTTTCAGATAACCGGGATTCGAATTTCGACGTAGGTCTTACAAGCCATACTTTTCCGGGATTCGAATTTCGACGTAGGTCTTAGAAGCCATACTTTTTACCACTCATGCTTAGTAGATCTATTGCTTACCGTGTTTGAATGAAATGCACGCTTTTCCGTTGACCATGACTGTAAGCCTTGTAGTTGCAGTGGGAGTTTTAATGGCGTCTGCCCAGTTCAATTTTCATTCATGGCTCGAAAAATCCTGGCATATTATTTCTCGGGCGGTGAATTGGACGAGGAGGGCCGGTAGCTTGGCCATCCGGATCGCTTGACTTATCTCCAAATGATCTTTTTTGTGTGGACGAATTAAATCATTTACTAAACGCGTCAAACAACAAAGGAAGATTTAAAACAAAGAATTAAAGCAGCCTGTGGGTCTAACAGTAGAACTGAAGTCCTCAGAGAACCGAGAACGTAAGAAAGCGCTCAAAAGGCGGTGGACATTTTTGTCACCCTGGAAAGTGTTGCGTGAGAATGTATTTTCTCAATATCACAATAACTAAGATAACATAGTAATAATTTATTTTTATATTTTGATTATGAATAGCCAATGAAAGTTTAAAAAAGCGTTTCAGTAAAGTTGTTTGTTTTTAAATGTCCTTTCCAAGATAGTGTCCTGTAGGCCTATTGTTCGAAAATGAGAGAGGCAACTAAAATATTAAAATTAAAAGTTCATCTTATTTCATATGAAAAACTAACCCCAAAGTCTGTGCTAAAAATCATAAAAACATGAAGGGATGGGAGTGGAAGGCAGCCAATATTTTTATAACAAAGTGGAACAAATACGACAGGTTTCTTTCTACAAAGCGAACTTCGCCATAAATAACCTGTGATAGCCCATATTGTACATAGTCATTTATATTTATGTGTTTGCTCAGAAGATAAATAATATTAGTAATCAAGGAGTGATATTGTGAATATTTCAATAACAGATTATAATCCGTTTACATACCACCTGAAGTGGCCTTCCATACAAACATGTTTACAACATAGACAGGACTACCTTTTTCCTAACAAGTTTTCCTGAATTAGTTCCTATACAAACCAGCAACAATTATCGAGCTATGATATACTTGTGTCACTTATATTGTGTTCTGTTTCCTTTATTCGTAGGTTACGGTTTTATCTCCACAGTGTACTTCCTGTCCTGTGCTTTATCCATGAGATAATGGCTTCACGGAACCAAACCGAACGTTTCTTCCGTGATACTTTTCTAAAACATTGCCGATTTTTTCTTCCAGTTCTGAAGGTTTTTATGAGTTTTCTGCAGTTAATTTTCCTTGATCCCTATTTTCTTTTAGTTTTTTGTTATTTCTAAGTTCAAAATGGACATTACTGAGCATAGACCCCTTCCATTTCCAAACCAAAGACAAAAATACAACATTTAAACCAACGAAACTGTAGTTTCATCCCTTACAATCGATGATGTATTCCACGTGTCTATATAAGCTATCCCTGATACAGCCCATTTTTTTTCTTTTGTACGAATGTATTTTCTTAGTGAATTTTCTCTCAAGTAATGCCAAATATTTTTAGTCCTAAAATCATATTGATGTTACAAGTTACTCATGAGTGCCATTATTATTATTTTTTTCGTATTTTAATGATATGGTTAAGGATGCTTTCCAGTTAAGACAAAAAATGGATAATAATTTCAATATTTTGTTCATGATTTTTTCAAGATATCGATAAATCCTCTTTCATAATGCTTACGATAAAATTATCAGTACCGACTTAATAACGTGACATGCATTCTCAAATTTTACAGTTTGTAAAAATCCACACCAATATGCAAATAAATGTAAAGGACGCTCGAAATTTCTGAAAATCGTTTGTTTATAAAAATAAAATTTTGAAACTAAACAACAGAATAAAATATAAAAAATAATGGGGAACTGTAAGTGAAAATAGTTTTAAAAAATTGGGTAAAATTCTGTTAGGGTTTGATGAGAAGAGAAAGTGAAGTTATAAACTTTGCATTGCTGTAGGTTACAAATAAAATATTGTATAGTTGTATAGAAGTTTCGTCGCGTTAGAATAATAACTAAGTAGTGAAATGAAAAATATTTTTCATTCCATTTTTGACCTCTGTGGGGTGGGGGGTAGACGGTAGACAGAGAGAGTAGCTGCTATGTGGCGAGCGTGAGGCGTGCAGCGAGAGTGGGGTTAACTTCCCCTACTGGCGATCTGGTCTCTAAACTTTTCTGGTGGCCATTTAAATCCCAGCACCATTAGTACGTTTGCGAATAGGGATTTAAACCACGTGTAGCATTTAAAAACGAGCAAGATATATAAAAATGCTTGTATGTCTTATAAATTTCAATATTTCTTTCATGGAATAAAAAGTGATGTGTTACCGAACATTTTCGACTTTAAATTAATTAAACATTTATATTATTATTTTAATGTACCGAAGTACATATGATATTTCCATGCAGATATACTGCGTCATCATACGATGAAAGAGTAATGGAACGGAGAAAAACTCTCTCCGGCGCCGGGATTTCAACCCGGGTTTTCAGCTCTACATGCTGATGCTTTATCCACTAAGCCACACCGGATACCACCCCGGCGTCGGACAGGATCGTCTCCGGTGTGGCTTAGTGGATAAAGCATCAGCACGTAGGGCTGAAAACCCGGGTTCAAATCCCGGCGCCGGAGAGAGTTTTTCTCCGTTCCATTACTCTTTCATCGTAATTAAACATTGCTCTTCTATGTGATAGAGTAACGTGTGTGCGTGCGTGTACAAGTTGCAGCGTCCAGTCGATCAGTCCTAGTGAAATGGAGGAGTACACGAGAGCGGAATAAGCATACCTGATTTTCGAATACGGATGAGCCAATGGGAACAGTAGACAAGCTCTCAGATTGTATCGGTACAAGTACCCACGTAGGAGACATCCGGCCCATACCATTTTTCCACAACTGTTCCCCTGGCAGAGGGGAAGAGAAGACCTGATGGCCTTATCTCTACCAGGTTAAATAAATAAATAATAAATAAAGGTTAAGGGAAGGAGGGCACGTGGTGCCAAATTCCAATTCCATTTCCACACAACTATTTTTGCTTATAACTTTCGACTCAGTCATTTCCGGACTATGGTTCCTTATCTCAAATTGATACATGTGCCCTTCGCCATCACCCCTGAAAGTTTGTAACACCACCTCGGAAACACCCTGTATACACAATACAATTACACACAATAATTACAATTAATAATAATACATCAAATAACCTAATTAATAAGTGAACCTAATTTTACATTACAACCTACATAATTATGTATAGGCCCTACATAAGTTTCACATTTGTACTGATAATAATTTTTCACTTTACTCTCATCTCACTCACTGTACTGCCACTATGATACATTTCACTGACACTTTAGAACACATTTCACTGACACTATATAACACACTTCACTGACACTATAGAACACATTTCATTGACATTATAAATTATCACTGATCGAAACTATTCACTGCACTGTAAAACCATAACTTCACTGACTCATCACGCTTCACTGATACAACAGCTCAAATAACACAAACAATTACACTCTTATTCATACTTATAAACAGAACTACATTTAAACTAAACATTTCTAGTATAAGACCCTCTTACAAGCCATTTTCTGTTTCCTATATTTGATTTTAAAATCATGATCATTCCTACCACAGTACGTTGGCTTCTCTAACCGAGCAGTTATGTCTACCCATGCATTTTGACCTAGATTTTCTCTGTATAATGATGTTATTCTAGTTTTTCTACGTCTGTTTTCCAATGTTTCCCATTTAAGTTTTTTTGTCGTATCGTTTCCGTATTCTCTTTCACCTTTAACAAATTTAGCTGCCCTATACTGGATTCTTTCTGAGGAATTTATCTGATATATATCCTATAGGGATCGCAACATGTAGTTCCGTATTCCATACTTAATCCATGCTTATTGTTCACCCAGTTAATTATTATCTTTCGGTGCATAATAAAAAAATGTAATTCTTCTCTCTCTTTTGGACAGTAGTTCAACCAAATAAATTGCAAACTAAAATATTATTAGCAATGAGATAAAATAACTTAATTGTTGAGAAAAACACAAAATCTATAGTGAGAAAATAATCTATGCGACATCTTGGTGACACAAATATCTTAAAATAATAAATAGTCATTCTTTATAGAGGGAGAGACAAACGCCATGTACAAGGTGCAATTTCCATTAAGACTTTCTATTTTTTTAGGAACCACAAGTTAAATATTTTGTGCTGAACGGAACGTAGAGATTCCGAAGTCTCTGTATGAATGTGCTTTGTCACAACTTACTGCCTTGCAGATGTACCAACTTCATGTATTGAGTCATTATACCCCACTGTGTGAGTAATATCTATGTTTATTGTTTACCAGAATTGTTCATGACTACAGAATATGTTGAAAATCATAAAAACCCATTAGTTCATACCTGCCTTCAATGCCATTCTTGCGTTTCGTCACAGCAGTAGCAGGAAATAGCTGGTGAATGATTTTGCAGATTTATATTAATATCTATATGATTTCGGTAAGCGTGTACGTTCCAACAAGAATACAGTTGTTAATATTAAAGATAACATAACCGCATTTAACTCGCCTAATTCCCCTTTTTTCTTTTGAAAATTTGGACTCTGAAAATCGAGTGGGGTGGCGGAAAATACGCGAGAACTACAAAATATCGAGAATAATCTAGTCATAAATAACATCAAACAATTCATGTACTAATCAAATAAATATTTAAAATAATAGCTACAAATATATATGTACGATTTCAGTAATTATGGTTATTTTTGTGGCTTTCCCTTATACCACTGTATGTCACTTCTAATGCCTGTAGCCTTTCCTTGATTAATCTCATATCATAGCGTCAAACGTCGCATGCAAACTGTTCGTATTAAAATTAGTTCGTTAATTACATAAATAAAATAAACGCACTGCACTACTTTCAACAGGCAACAAATCTAAATCATCTTCTTCGTTGTCAGAGGATGTTAATGTTATGTTTTATTTAACGACGCTCGCAACTGCCGAGGTTATATCAGCGTCGCCGGATGTGCCGGATTTTGCCCCGCAGGAGTTCTTTTACATGCCAGTAAATCTACTGACATGAGCCTGTCGCATTTAAGCACACTTAAATGCCATCGACCTGGCCCGGGATCGAACTCGCAACCTTGGGCATAGAAGGCCAGCGCTATACCAACTCGCCAACAAGGTCGACTCGTCAGAGGAATCATAGTCGTTTTTCACTATAAACTGGATAAATGAAGACCTTGGATTTCCCGTGCTTGTTTTTTTCGATACTTAAAATCTTGACGAAAGAGCTCTTGAAGGAAAAAGAAGTGTCCAGTTTTTTTAAGCAAGAGGGAGAAATTACGCGAAGAAAATAGAATTTTGACAACTATTTCACAAAAATATTCGGGAGGAGGAGGAGGAGGAATTACACAAGGCGGAGGGAATTACGTAAGTAAATACGGTACGCCAACATTGTTCTGTGGTAGTTAATATTATAATATAACGACTGATCATTTTAGTGTATTTTGTATTTGTTTATTCAGGTCTGTGTTTGCATATTAAGGGGGAAGATGGGTGAATATTTGGTCATTTTCAGTCAAAAATCGCATATTCGTTTTCTTCTGAAAAATGAATCAGCAATCTCTTATTTATAGGCTGAGCAAGTTCCACTGCTCTGCGGTGCTCCAAAGCATAAAAATTATGCAATATATAAATGGCTGCATCCTTGAATTTTAATTCCATGCAAATTTTACAACCTGTTTTCTGACACTTTTTATTTTTCAGCACATTTCGTCAGATTCGAAGCGTAGGCCTAAAGGTTGTTACAATTTTGATTATAGGAACATAAACTTTTTGCTGCATATTCTATTTACTGATGTTAACGAAACAGCCCATGGGTTTTATGATTAAAGGAGTACTTTTTGAAATAAAAAATTAAATATTTACAGTGGCAATGGAAAATTTCTATTTTTAGGTATGCAGCGGATATGAAATTTTTTTCCGCCTTTTGTAGTAAAGATGTAGGAAAACTAATATGTGATGTTTTTACACATATGCCACTGGTTTTGCAAAGAAAATTTCAAACATCTTACTGAAAAAGTGAGCGACACTTTTCATTTTGAAATATGCAGTTTTTTCAAAGCATTTTTGTTAATAACTCAGACACTAATTGACTCGCAGAAATGAAACTTCACCACATCATTATCTATCACACGTGATGAAGTGTACAAAGAATCAAGGAAATAGCTTGAAAAATTTAGAAAATAGAAATTTCACCCATCATTACCCTTAAGAAGCAAAAATTGTAATAAATAAATATATTACAATTGAGGCGCTGCGATCAAAAACGGGATTTGTCTCCACTTGTTGCCTATCCGACGCGAGTGAAGTCTCTCCCATATTATATGAGCGACCTTTAATTGTTTAATTAAAAATGGAAGTTGTCACCATTGTAGAATTCTAGGGTTGAGTTGAAGAATGGAACTTGCCAAATGACTATTCCCCTTTTTTCTAACAAAGTGTTTCACGCACTTCGAGATTCAGTGTTAAACAAAGTGAACCAGCATCCCAACATTGTGAGAGTGAGTTATAGGACAGTGCAGATGATCTAATTAAATACTGTGTTAATGAGGTGTCAACTTGTTTATAAATATAATTTTGTGCTTTAACGTGTATATAGCAATAGTAATGTAATATAATACCAAAAATGATGAGCCAACAAGACTACAAAGAAAAGCTAAACACAATCTAATACATAGTACAAGAAAACGGATACAACCCCAACATAATAGACAACATAATAAGAAAGACAAAACATAATCACAAAAAGTATATGAATACAACACAAACACAAGAACACAAAAAATGTATCACACTAACATACCTCATTCAAGAAATTAGATTACAACTTCGCATACAGAATAAATAATGCTCTACAAAAACATCTCAACACACAAACAATACAAACAAACAAATACAACCACACAGGCGTATACAAACTCAAATGCAACATCTGCAACAACTTCTACATAAGACAGACTGGCAGATCATTTCAAACACGTTACAAAGAACACATCACAGCCATAACAAAACTACAAAACACTTCCACATATGCAGAACACATCACAAATGCTAACCACACCTACAGAGACATCAACACAGACATGAAAATTCTACATTAAAAACACTAGAACAATACGAAATATATAGACACACAAAAACACATCCAAATGAAATTCTCAACACACAACTCAATTTCAGAACACACAAACTCTTTAACTCCACATTACACTACACAAACACATCCCCCAGGAAACATAAACAAAAGGCGCCAAGACCAACACCAACCAGTTCTGAAGATGGCCGAACCATGTTAACCAGGTACGGTAAAATTTAACACGAGAAAGACATAGAATACATATTCCTTGTAATAATAACTGTTTTTGGGACATGTAGATGTGGTCAAGTGCAAGATAACAATACCAAACACAAAACTTTAAAGCAAGTACAATGCAATTCATGCAGTTTTTTGTGTTTTCCTCAGTGTGACCCCTGCATGACTAGTCCCGTTTTTTATCTCAATGTCTCAGAGTGCTTATGCCCTAAATCGTTCGTGTCGCGACATTATATTTGCTTTATGAGTATTTATTCGATAGAACCTGTGTTCCTCTCATTCAAAGAGGCAAAGATAACATTATGTAGGCCTACTTTAATAACGAATTCAGGATTCACACAAAACAAGTCAAGAATAGGTGGAATCATAATAGTTCGTCAAATATTGGAGTTAAACAATATTATAACAGAAATAATGTCTGTGAACTAAAGAATTCAATAAAGTGGCTGTAAAATGTAAGACCATCGTTTTTTAATTTGTTACTGGCGATATGTTTTAGAACAATACAATCAGGGTGAGGTTACCGACCAAAAATCTCAGATTACTAAGCAGACGACTTGGTTAGCCTATAATTTCTGATACAGAAAATGGTCTCTAATGAATTTTTCATACCTTTGTTGATGTTCTCAAAGTACTAAAATACGTTGAAAATTTTTTGACTATAATTACAAAGAGGTAAGTCCCTTTCATCTGTAACGGATTGCCTCGAAAATAATATAGAGTTATGACACTTCATCTGTGGGTTCCAAGACCGTTATTGTGCGAGCGAGACAGGGATGTCAGACTCTATGCAAACGTAGAAAAGCACTCCTGCAACCATATCGCATTTCGAGAAACATCAATTGTTAAAATTTAAATAATAATTTAAAATTTTTAAGTATCAGACATAATTAGATTAAAATCTAAAGACAATAGAGTAAGAAAATCCAAGAATAATTTATAAAGCCCACTTTCCTCTTACAAATAGTTCAACTTGTCTTCCGAAAGCAATGCGAACCTTGAGCGCTTGAACTGACATTTTTAGCGTGAGTTGTAGTTCTATTTCTGATTTTAAAATGTAACCCATTAGTTTTAAGTATGATACATGCATTTTAGTAGTGTACTGTAATCATTGGTTCTATTATACAGAATGATTCACGAGGAAAGGTAAAAAATTTAGGATACGATATCTTAGGCCATTTTGAGTGAAAAAGTTCATATGAACATATGTCCGTTTTCGAACGATGGCGGAGCTATATGGACTTTTTTGGTAAAACGTCTCGCCCTAATGTGAATTAGACGTTACCATAATATGCTGCTGACGTGAGACAAGGTTACCGATTGCAATGAATGACGTAACATTGGAATCGACAGTGTGAGCGATGAAGATAAGAGACGTTCATTCACCCCACAAACCGAGTGATAGGGCATTACAAATGTCCAATCGCCTGCCCTTGTCTGATGTAATGACATAGAACCCACACATAACACACACTATCACTTATCCGTTCACAGCAGTTCAGTCAGCTACCTACAGTACAGTAGTTATACGGGTACAGTTATCGGAAATTTTAAGTTGTGTTTTTCAAGGTACCTTAGAAATTTTCGACTGCAGAATACACCGATATTGTGTATGGTTATAGTTTGTGCGATGGAAGTTCCTTGCGTGCTGTCGCTGAATATGAACGACGCTTTCCGAACAGAAGGGTACCATATCGAAGAGTATTTACTGTCTTTGGGATTGGATGACAGACTTGGTATACCAAAGGAAGGTGGAAACGAGAGAGGCGTTAATCGACCGCATAAAGAACAGCTACGAGCAACTCTCCCGAGAGAGGAGCGCGATTCACGCCCGAGCGCAACAGTGCATTGAAGCAGAAGGAGGTACCTTTGAAAATGTGCGAAACATCGACCCTAACATCTAGAATATTAGGTATGTATGCATACATGAATATAAACTTTAAATTTGTCCGTTATCTGTCTCTAAATGCGAGTTAGTACATTGGAATCTCAGAAGTTTTTGTGAAATCAAAGAACCACATCTCCGTAACCGTTCGAAAACGGACCTATATTCATATGAACATTTTGACTCAGAATGACTTCAGAATTCATATCCTAATTTTTTTACTTTTTCTCGTTAATCATTCTGTATGTAAGAAATTTTATTTGAACCGTTAAATTATGCTGATTAAAATAGTAGGTTTATAATATCTTTAATACGAACTTCCTGATTGACAAACCAGTAATGGAACTGGAATATAGTAAAGGGGAGAGAAACTGGTTACTAGATATAGTCTAGGCATACCTAACTCTTGTTGCCGGCGTTATCAGCACTGAGCTTTTCGACACCAAAATTCAGGAAAAACGTAACACCTATGTTGGTGCTACTAATGGTGGAGTAACAGAAACATGGAATCGCAACTCCAATGCCAATCCCTGCGTTCTCTTTATATGCAGCAATTTTCAAAATGTTCGTAGGCTTCTTTGAGTTATAATCAATCGATATAGTAACAATAGATCAGTATCTATCAGTGGCGTGCCCTACATGGAAGGCAAGGAAAACATTTACATTATTTTAATGTACCGAAGTACATATGAAGTTTCCATGCAGATATTCTGCGTCATCGTACGATGAAAGAGCATTGCTTCACCTTTTCATGAAGCAAAACAGAAGAAATTTATTGAAGAAATTATATTTTAATCGCAAGAACTATGAATTCTCTAAAATGTCACAAAATTCTTTCTCTGAGCGCCTGTCTTGGTCAACGCGGATGATAGATTATCCAAATTATCATTACTTTCTATAAAGAAGAAATTATTGGAAATCATTCGCTGTAATGAAGACTTCTATGCGCAGGTCATCGATGATTTTGTTGCTACAGAGAGAAGAATTCCTTTGGTCTTCAGATATATGTAGGTGAGATGGCTGCAATCAGTTTTGTACTATTCAACTTATGACTTTTAAGGAACCCGGAGGTTCATTGCCGCCCTCGCTTAAGCCCGCCATCAGTTCCTATCCTGAGCAACATTAATCGAGTTTCTACAATCATATCCCACCGCCCTTAAATCCATTTCAATATTATCCTCTCATCTACGTCTCGGCCTCCTCAAAGGTATTTTTCCCTCCGGCCTCCCAACTAACACTCTATATGCATTTCTGTATTCAGCCATTCGTGCTACATCCCCTGCCCATCTCAAACGTCTGGATTTAATGTTCTTAATTATATCAGGTAAAGAATACAATGCGTGCAGTTCTGCATTGTGTAACTTTTTCCATTCTCCTGTAACTTCATCCCTCTTAGCCCCAAATATTTTCCTAAGCACCTTATTCTCAAACACCCTTAACATATGTTCCTCTCTCAAAGTCAGAGTCCAAGTTTCACAACCATAAAGAACAACCGGTAATGTAACTGTTTTATAAATTCTAACTTTCAGCTTTTTCGAGAGCAGACTGGATGATAAAAGCTTCTCAACCATACATATAAAAATTTGTGTTATTGTTTCCCTCACATAAAGTTGCACCGCACGCCACTGGTATCTATATCTGTACCTAAAAGCGAAAGTATCGTAAAAACACCGCCGTCTGGATTGTAATATTATTGCAATCCAGACGGTGGTGGGTAAAATCCAGAGAACCTGTAAGATGCAGATTACTATTGACAATTGAAGGGTTCAGAGCCATATTGGGCCAAGCGCCATATATTAAAAACGGAGAAAACAAGGGTTAAAATTGAGTGATTACCATAATATAATGAAACTTATAGCAAGTAATATAAAGTATATCCATTAAAGCTAAATGATATGACAATCTTCATTAAATTATGGTATTAACTTAACTTTAACTCTTGCTTTCTCCGTTTTTAATAAATGGTGCTTGGCCCACTATGAATCTGAACCCTTCAATTATCCTATTGAATAGATAATGACATATGTACCCTATAAATGATGTATAAGTTTTTGTACGTTAATGTTTTATCGTTCCTTATTTTCAATTCATAAGGTAGGCAGTTTTAAGTCATATTTTGCTTTATGAGCACACAACTTGCGTTGCAATGTCGCGGCGAAGGATCACTAAAATTAATGCATTATTAAACTGATCTACATAAAGACTAACTAGAATACATTGAACGGATACAAAGCCGTATTTTAGTCTGTTTGATTACTTACACGTTACTTTATTTATTTGAACATTGAACCGAGTTAACATAGTTTAGATGTAGCTTTGCTACTGAATTTATGTCAAATTAAATCTCACTTTCTCAAAAGCAGGAGACTCCAACAAGTTGCATAACCAGTACACTAATTATTATGGATTAACGTAGACTGCTAACGTGTAACAGATGATGATAGTTTAGCATCAAGCACAAATTACTGCAAATATTCATTACAGGCGTAAGTAATGTTGTAAAATTCAAAGTAAAAATTGATTACAACGTAATAAGTTATGAAAAGCTTGAGTGTTTTCTTAATTATGAAAAATTAATATATGATCTAACATGCCAATCGACTGAAATGAAAGTGTAATGGCTCACGGATCTGCGGAACTGGCCATTGTCTGAGAGAGATGATGTAGATAATAAACTATAAAGAACTTTTACAGCGACTATAAAATGTATCGAAATATGACAGATTTAGTACTTCAAGTTCAAAAGATCCCATAAATTATGATGTAGAGATGTTAAAGCGTGTATTTTTTTTTTCTTAAGTTTTATCAATCCAAGACTTCGATGGACAATTGGAATGAAAATTCTCTAACCAAAGTCTTACTTTCTAACATAATTCTCTGGCTTCAGTATATGCATAACAAGAATAGTTCTACACATGAAAATATACATACATCCGTCCTAAAATTCTGATGTTTTAAATTTGTAGTTCGTTTAATGTCAAACAACAGGTTCTCACTGAGGGTGTCTGTTATAGATACTGAATAATTTCCTTGACTGTGGTGAAACATTTTATTTCTTTGATGTGCCGAAACTGAATACAGTTTCCATCCTCAAGGTAGAATCATCCAAGCCCTGGTAAGGTTGTCTACTATGTACTTTTATGCTTGGCTATCAAAAAAAACCAAAATCGCTAAGCAGTGGCGACTCGTGATATTTTTTGTATGTAGCATATGAGATTGATGACTGATGACCAAGACAGACAATAATAATAATAATAATAATAATAATAATAATAATAATAATAATAGGGCATACGCAATTAACTTCGTGCTGCAATTAAATTCTTCTAAATGATCAAATACAACTTCAGATATTCTTTCGGCTGTCCTGTCATCTGAAAGTCCTGTTAATTCTTGTATTTATTATAGCTTATTTTATTTATTTTCACGTAATTTTATTTATCTTCACGTAATTTTGGTTTTATTCATTTTATTTTTTATATTATATCATTTTAAATTATTTATTACACTGGTCAAAAAAAGTTAAGCATATTTCCAGTTTACCCAATAATACCTGATATTTATGTTTCTTTTGGTTTTATGTGGTACGTGTTATGTTTACCAATTCAAACTCTTTCATTTGTTTTAGTCTGCATCACTAGGTAACGTCCAAATCACGGCTAGTAAAGAAAAGCCTGTAATTCGAGCAAAATTCAGTCAGTGTCATTTTGCTTCATAGTGTTTCATAGTGCAGTAAACAAAGTCTGTAATTCAATCAGTGTCGTTGTGCTTCATAGTGCAGTACAATGGTTCGGAACACCCTTACAATGGCAGACCGCATCAAAATCATCACTTTGATGGAACAAAACATGAGACAAGTTGATGTTGCTAACATCCTTCATGTGAATCAGAGTATTGTCTCCAGACTGTGGAGAAAGTTCCAGGAAACCCAGTCAATAGCAGATCGACCTCGCGAAGGCCGTCCATGCAAAGCAACACCAGGTCAGGACCGGTATGTAAGGTTATCTACACGTAGGAACCCTATAGCCTCAGCTACAACTCTGCGCCATGACCTGCGCGAAGCCACTGTGTTGTTGTAAGTAGCCAAACTGTGCGCAATAGACTTCATGACGTAGGGTTGTATGCTCGAAGACCACTCAAGACTCCAGCACTCCGTCCACATCACAGGAGTGCTCGTGCAAGATGGGCTAGAGCACATGAGAATTGGACACGAGGCCAATGGGCCAGAACTTTATTCTCAGACGAAGTGAGAATGGGCCTACACCCTGACAACAACTCTATTCGCATATGGAGACGAACAGGGGAACGAAATCATCCCTCAATGACCGTGGAACGTCACCAACAGTTTGGTGGTTCAATCTTGTTTTGGGCAGGTGTCATGTTTGGCCGCCGCACACCACTGGTTTCAATAGAGGGAAACATGACTGCTGCCGTGTATGAGAACAACATCCTCCAACCCATAGTAAGTGGTTTTGCAGAGACTGTAGGAGAAGGGTTCACTCTACAGGACGATAATGCTCGGCCTCATCGTGCTCATAGTGTGCAGCGGTATCTTGTAGAACATGGGATCCGAAGAATGGATTGGCCAGCATGCTCACCGGATATGAACTGCATAGAGCATGCATGGAGCTTTCTCAGGAGAGCCATTTCCAATCGTCCACATCACCCATTAACGATTCAAGAACTCAGGAATGCTGCCTTGGAAGAATGGGACAATTTGCCTCAGGAGAGCTTAGATGCATTGGTACTGAGTATGCCCCGTCGCATACAAGAGTGCCTCAGGGTTCGTGGAGGAACAACACGTTATTAAACGGGGTACTGAAAGCACCATCTCCTTTTCTTTGATGATGTACGAATTTCAACTTCCCTTATCTTTTCCGTTGTTTCCAAACAATGCAACTTTTTCATTTCATATTGAGTCCATTGTTAACAAATAGTGTATTTCTACTTTTAAGTTTATTCTGTGGAACCAAGAAACCCAATTATAATTTATCTATTTTATTTTAATTAATAAAAACAGTTATATGCCTAATTATGCTTAACTTTTTTTGACCAGTGTATTTCGTTTATTCTAATATTTTAAAATGACCAATGAACAGCATTTAAGGAGGCTGCAAAGGTACTTGAAAATTCGTATTGTAGTCTCTGACAGGGTCTCCACCACCCAGAAAGAAGGATCGTAGTATTAGGATATACGGTCACATCCTCAAACGCGGTTAAAGTTAAGCCATACCCTGCCCTCCGCACCCTCCCCTGTCCATAACTTCACTGCTAGAAAAAAAGTTTGCTATAAGATATTTTGATGGTTCCTAGGAAAGAATTTCTAAGGTCTGAGATGTGCAGTGGCGATAACTGACGACAGAAAGTGGAAGTTTGAAGAAAATTATTACGTCGGGATGCATTAAAAATAAAAATTTGTAATTTAAATGGTTTCTATCCTCAGAGGCACGAAATTAAACTGTAGAATCATCCCCATATCCTTCATGGAGGAATCGCCACTGTCGCTAAGCATATACTAACACAACAGAATGGGCAACCTTCCCAACTCTTAGACAATAGGCCTAGGCCTACTATACTGACGTGAGGATGAGTCCACCGCTATGAAGTAACGATTAGCACGTCTGACCGTGAAACGAGCGATTCCAGGTTCAAATCCTGGTTGGGAAAAACTAACTGGTTGAGGTTTTCCGAAGTTTTCCCTCAATCAATTGAAGCAGAATTGCTGAGTAAATTTCGGCGTTGAACCTCGGACTCATTTCACCATCATAAGTACATTTCTCCTCTTTCTTCATCATCTCCGTTTCTTCTCTGTATTTCGAGCTTGCTTCGATGTAAAGTCAGCTGAGGGTCGCCACCGAAATTGGACCCCATGGGTATAAATGGTCTTTCGTTGTTGGTGCTAATGCTGTGTACCTTGGCCTCGCCACTGGGCTCGGGGTAGCGGAAAGGTAAAGGGATCATGTAAGTAACTAGAATGTCATTGTGTAAACCAGTGGTCATCAACTGATTTGCACTGTGCATCTCCCTAGCTCGTTCGCTTGCCCTGAACAATCGAGTGTGTGGTAGCGGAGCAGAGGTTCTGTGCAGTGGCGGTTCTCTGTTTTTTAATGAGCAAGATATTGTACATGATTTGAATGAAGGAACATTAACTTTATTATTGCATTCGAATATTTATATATTACATAGGCTATACAAACAGAATAAGACATTAAATAGTGGCAGCACAATTGTTACATATTACTGGCACAATTTCAGTTCAATACTTGATATTCAAATTAATAAAAATCCTGTATGTATTTCTAAATTAAACACTGATTGCACTACGTACATAAATATGTATTAACTAAACCATGAACATAATGAATGGTACTATTTTAGGTTTGAAAGGAATAAATAATTGAAATGGGGAACTATAACTTGAAAGAAACAGAGTAAAAATAAATATTGCTACTATTTGTGAAACACGAATAGAAGTTTACTAAACAATGGCAGCGATTATTCGGAATTTCTGGATCCTCTTTTTACCCATCAACCATAATAGTTCCAGCCAAAATGTTGTCCTTGAGTGTACTGTAATTCCTCCACAGGTGAGTATGATTCGGGGGGGGGGGCGACATTCTTAACTCTAATGAATTTGTAGGGCCCGTTTCATTATTAAACATTCAGTCTGACTGGCTAATCAGCTTCACTTACATGGTTTTTTTTTAAAATATAGTAACAAGAATAAAAGAAATTCCAAATTTTTGGATTGTGTATATTATTATTTTTTCCCAAAATCATTGTCTTATTATATCCTATTAAGAAAGAATTATACAAATTTATATAGCGTATTGTATTGTATTATAAAATTTGTATATGGTAACATAATAATGCAAATTTAGCCCAACTAACCTCAATGTTTATTGCAAATAAAATAATGAAAGTTTAATACAGACTAATATCACGTAGTACTGTAGTAATTTCATTTGTTTAGCAGAAGGAATTATCAAACCATTGCGACGTTTTAAAGTATGTATAAATTACATACAGCTTACACCTGGCTCTAACAGCTGCCGAATACATTATAGTCTAAAATTTTTGGAAACGGAACTAGTTCCGAAACAATATAATATTTTGGTGATTATTACGTTGTCAGACGCTTGCTATTATTTCGGAACTGTTCTTTGGAACTAATACTTTCTTGGAACCGGAACACTCGGAAAAGTTACGGAAAGAGAACGACTTTTCCCAACACTATGCTATAAAAATCTTAAATTCTGACTCTATACGTTCAAGTCTTGAAATCGTGAATGAAATTCCTCCGGAAGGAAACAACGACCGCTGAGGCATACTACTTCTATTCAACAATGCAGCAAGCTTCTACCAAGAGTCGCTACTGAACGAGCGATAGGATTGCATAATTCCGAGGATGAGGTCATGCTCGCTTGCTCTGCACGGGAGCAGTGTTGAGCGCCCATGCCCGCTTTCGGCCGAGTTGATGATCACTGATGTAGACTGTAGAGGAGTTCGGAGTCGGCGCGCAAGAGGATCTGTAGCACGGGGCTCATGCGCACACCCTAGGTAGTAAAATGGGCCCATCCGAGCAACCTGCGTGTTAAGAAAGTTCCAGTCCATGCCCTCTCCTGAAAAGGGACTAATAGATAAATACTGAGGCTGAAGTAATTAAATCTCGAAACAATATTGTAAAGCCCTAAATTCCAACATATTAAAATCGGCGTAGAAGTCTGCAATCTCATGATGATGATAATGTTTATGATGATGATGGTGGTGTGGTGATGGTGGTGATACTTATGGTGTACAAAGAATCTGTAGAGTGATTGTATTAATCCAGTGACATAAGCGTTTGTCTAAGGACATTTTTCAATAACAATATCAATTTTTACATATTCCTTATGATTTTTAAAACTTAAGTGATTTGGTGAAGAGGAAACTTTTATGATAACTATTTACAGTAAACCTAATTATTTTTTATGATTATTTTTTTAATGCGATAGTTAAGTGTAGTTTCCTACGATAAAGTTAATATTATAAATAAACATACTCAGATTGATCATAAAAGTAATAAAATGCTAGTTTACTATTCCGTTAAGCAAGAGTGCAGCAAATTAAATCTCAGTAAAACAGCATAAATTATGGTGTTGCGCTGAATGTATGCTAATGATGATGCTGCTTTATTTATTTTTACTTCTGCGGGTGTTGATGATGACGACAACTATGATGATATTTATAATATATCATTGAGCCCCAAATAAAACAACAGCCCAAGTTGCTTTTTTTGCGAAATCGAGATATCTTCAGATGTTAGCTCTGCTCTCACTTTGAGAGAGGAACAGAGGTTAAGGGTGTTTCAGAATAGGGTGCTTAGGAAAATATTTGGAATTAAAAGGGATGAAGTTACAGGAGAAGGGAGAAAGTTACACAACGCAGAACCACATGCATCGTATTCTTCACCTGACATAAATCCAGACGTTTGAGATGGGCAGGGCATGTAGCACGTATGGGCGAATCCAGAAATGTAATATAGAGTGATAGTTGGGAGGTCGGAGGGAAAAAAACCTTTAGAAGGCCGAGACGTAGATGGGAGGATAATATTAAAATGGATTTCAGGGAGGTGGAATATGATTGTAGGGACTGGATTAATCTTGCACAGGATAGGGACCGATGGCGGGCTTATGTGTGGGCGGTTCTGAATCTCCGGTTTCCTGAAAGCCATAAGTAAGTTAGCTCTGCTAAGGCAGAGTGACCATCCACCGACAAGAAATAGCCTCAGTCTATCTTTATAGTAGGCCTACATGTTTGTGACGTCTTCATCCTTCGTTCCCATGTAACAGCATGCCAAGTCTATCACTTAGGTCACTGTTTCGTTGTCGGCAGTGCCAACTTGGGATCGTGTGTTGCTGCAAACTCACTGGGTTGACAAGTCTGGAAAATGGAGGGCACTCGCCAACTGAACGAAGTTTCGAGTGAATCTGATTATAAAATTTGTCTGACAAAAGTGCTAAGTCGCAGAATGGAGACAAAATAAGCGTAACATAATGAAAAAGAGTGGCGAGGAGCAAAATTATACCCACAACGTTCACCAAGAAGCATGCAGAACAAAATGTTGAATAAAGGCAGCAAGCTTCGAATATTTTCATTCACCTCCACCCCCAATAATTTCAATTATGCTTTTGACTGTCCAAAATCTTTTGTTTATGAGAATGTGAAAAGTCTGATACCAAGATATTGGTTGAAAAGAACACAGTTATTGACATATTGAAAAGAAGAAATATTCTTCATCAACGAAAAGCAAACGAGTAGCTTCACTAGAGTGTTTGTACGATGTTATAGAATTTCTTTATAATCGGTGTTTAGATGTAGCCTAATTTGATATTTTTGTCTGAAATATATTTTGTGCAGATATTTTTACTGTTTATGTCAATTTTTATTAATTTAGTATATTTGTAATGAAGCAAAGTTTAATTCAGTACAGCAAAGAAGAGCTAAAATAAAACAACGTGTCAAGTCAAGCTTAAATAAGCCTTAATTATTCTGTACCCAACAAGCACACAAATATTAATTCTATATGAAGTTTAAATATGTAAAACTATAACCTATGGCTTGTTAATAAAATGTAACCCAGAAATGAATAATTCAAATAAAACCTTCTCCTTTAAAATTTAGTCTTCTAAACGTGGGCTGCTGTTTTTGGAGACCTCAATTGTTAAATTCATTTAGTACGATTACTTCATTTTGTTTTCAGCATTTATTGCCTAATCTGTCCTGCCAATGGTAAACAATTCAATTAGTTTAATAAAAAATTGAAACTAAACTATATATAGAAATTCTCAGTGTTCAATTATATTGCTGTTAAGAAAATACCATGAGGGTATTTGTGAAATGACGCCTTGCGCTACTGCTTCAAATCAGTATTTTATGTTATTTCATTTAATTTAACTGTGTTTCAAGTACATTGCAAGAAATTGTTCATAGTCTGGTAAGATAATAAAACAGTTATGAATTCATGATAGGAAATAAATTTGAAATAAATGTTTTGTTTGAACTAAATATGCCGCAATTGTCGTAAGAGGACTCCAAAAGCCACAAAAAAAATTGGAATATATTAATTTAAATGTATATATGAGAAAACAAAGCCTCGGTTGGGTTTTTTCGGGGTTCTCCTGTTTCCCCACGTTAAGCATCAATATTATTCCGTCCAATCTCCATTCCGTTATCATTCCATAGAATTCCCCGAACTCCGGCTGGTGACGCACGGAAGTAGCTGTTCTAGGGACGAGAGGGTCACCTGTTCGGAATCTGGATATCCAGTGAAGCTTATTGTAGTCAGCCGATGTGTTGCGAATGCACTTAGCTCGAGGGTTAGCGCAATAGATCTTTTAGGTCGCAGTGCTGGATCGTAGTGCCCCTCCTCCTAAATACAATACGATTTTCTGCCGCTTGAAATTTTATACCTGGCGATTCCGAGAATGCAATCAGTTGTCACTCATGCGATATTTTTAATACCCTCTAGTCTTCATACACACTAATTTCTTACATCTTTATTCGTGATTTTCTTATTATTTTTCCAATAACTCCATTTTTTAATTGCTAGTACTACTGTAATTGCATATTTTTAGATCTTCATTTTTGAAACTTTTCTTATAGCCTACCAATACTTATTTCTTCATACCTGAAATTTCTTAGCGTGGCTAACATAAATTAAACTTCTTCACGTAAGAGGTCCTTGCCCATGAGGGATTCCATAAGCTAGTCCTAACCTTAATCGAATGTTTTAGACACTCAGACCTCAAGTTATCCTTGATAAATATTGAGCTGTAAACCACCAGGTAGTCATCTTCAGCGGTCTAGTGAATATCATACTTGCCACTGAACTCGAGGTTCTTGGGTTCATACCTGGACGAGTGATAAATACCCATAGCGTGGCTTTCTTCAGAAGACAAGTAGGGGGGTTGGGTCCTGTGTCATAAATGTACGGTACGTAAAAGAACCCTGTACTTGACAATACGCTTCCAGAGAAAATTTGTCTGAAATATCTTACCTTTGTCAAAATTTGAAGGTAATATAATAGACCAATGTCAGTGGCTTAAATGCTCACAATCTTGCTTCACTCCGCCTGAAATCTGCACCAAGCGCAATCGGTAGATGCAGCAAAATATTTAATCAGAAATTCTGAATATGGTACAAGTAATCGTGAAAGTAAAAGAGAGATATACTATATGTTCGTAAACTATAAAACGATCGATAATAATCATTAATCGGGATCGAATTTCAAACTGAATTCAGTGTCCTACAAATCAGAATAAAATTTATATTGGTAGTAAGACTCAAATTCCGAATGTGTTTTCGTATAGAATGTATGCACAAAAGTGTGCCATGCATTAAGATAGATATCTCTGAATTGTTGTAACTTCTTTGATAAAAACAAACGTCCGTCAATATTAACATGTAGAGAGAAAAAATTCAGATTTGTAGCTAACGATTTGCAATAAAAAGAAAAACAACTTGCACTGTTATTATTATTATTATTATTATTATTATTATTATTATTATTATTATTATTATTATTATTATTATATCTCTAAAATTTACAAATAACCCTATTGCACCTAAGATATGTTAGGGTTGTAGTTCAAACGAATAATAAACTAAGCATAATATACCTATAGCAATTCAAATATATACAAGACAAGTACAATTGATAAAACGTTTATAACAGCAAGGCTTAGCAAATATTTTGAAAAGAGGAGGTCAGTATAAATATAATGTTGCGTTTATATATCTATATTTACACTAATAATAAATCTGTGGCCGAAATTTTTCTGGTAATTTTCGATTTTCAAAAAATAATTGGTCCTAACATATATAATTAACCACCCTGAAACTGAAAATCGCTTTTTTGAAATTTTTGTTTGTCTGTCTGTCTGTCTGGATGTTTGTTACCTTTTCACGCGATAATGGCTGAACCGATTTATATGAAAATTGGAATATAAATTAAGTTCGCTGTAACTTAGATTTTAGGCTATATGACATTCAAAATACGTTATTTAATAGGGGGGTTATAAGGGGACCTGAATTAAATAAATCGAAATATCTCGCTTATTATTGATTTTTTTTAAATATGTTACATAACAAAAGTTTATTTAAAAATTATTTCCGATAAGTTTTATTCTTTGAAAAATTTTGATAGGACTGATATTTAATTAGATAAATGAGTTTTAAATTAAAATACAATGCCATCTATGGCGGTGTAATGAAATGAAAACAAATGACTACGTCTATAAGGGGCCTTGGACAATAATAATCGAAAGCTATGAAACATAGCCTACAGAGAATGTTTCTGTGTTTGTATCAAGTAATATCGAAAGCTAAATTAACCGATTTGTATAATTAATTATTATTTCACCATTGGAAAGTGTAGTTTCTCTAGATGGACATAATGCTATAATGTTATTACTGTAACTTCTGAGTGCTCTCTGGACCAAAATGATCGCATTTTAATTATTTAAATACAATTTAAATTAAGTAACATATTAAACGATTTATCCTTCTATCAAACACGAATGTTCCCTGGATCAAACGTCCTATTTTAATTATGTAATTACTTTATATTTATTTCTAACAGATGCAGCGGAGCGCACGGGTACGGCTAGTTCGTAAATATAATATTAATTGATATCTTTCTCTTCATAAAATTGGGCAATCAAATAGAATAAAGGATGAATAGTCTGTAATGATTTGTTTCATTTGCACATATAATCGTTTTCGTTATGAATAAGAAATCTTTGGAAATACGAAACAAATTTACTATGACTCGATAGAAATTTAGTAACAATGTAGTTGGGTGCCAGTAATTTACATTTGTTCCAAGATTGCTTGGAACCTCATAAGTCGCACTAATAAGGTATCACTCATAAGGCAATTAAGCCAGGAGATAATGGAACAGGGTCACCAGTTTCCTTCCCCCTCCATTGCATACATCGCTGACTAGTAACTCAGTTCACTAATCAGACTTAAGTTGTACACTTGGTCAAAATGAAAGTGGCCGGTCTCTTGAGCGGTGAAAATTTTCTAAGTCTCTTTGGGTGAGCGCGCAGTTCATTACCATAAACCTCCGTGCGCCGCTTTAGTTAACTCCATAATACAAGGCGCTGATTTCGGCTACCTCCACAGCATGCTTCGAATCTCCGTAGAGAATTTTTTGTTTTGTTCTTTCTTTTATTTTTTACAACTCCTTTTAGTGTAATATAATTAAATAATTTTGCTTATGTTAATTCATGTTACTTACAGACAATTATAAAATTAGTGAAAATTTATGGTTATAATTCCAGAAAATTAGGAATTATAGTTTTTCTTCTTGTTTACAATTACTACGTTTAGGTCCTGATGATCACGGATTTAGATTAGTATAATAATCATAACACGATCTGAAACAGTGGGGAAAAACAGCTCTTTGCTGATGATTCCGATGTACTATTTCTTCAACGGTCGCCTTAGTTCTTTAGCGTGTTCTTTCTTGCACCGTTAACTGTAACACTGCTGATAAAATTTTGCTTTCCTGATCGTAAAATTATGACAATATTACAATGCCAACATGAAGAAAACGTGTTCAGACATTGCTACAGAATAATAAAGTCGAGCATGGTACATTAAGCAGACTTCAGTCTGTCAAATACTCCACTGGTGATGGCAAGAATAGAAAATAATAGATTTATGACGAGTAATAAAAACCTGAGTTGAGTTGTGAAGGTTCCGTTGTGCGCCGATATTTCGTTTTGAAACTCGTCAGTTGCGGACATCACCTGCAGCAGTCATGATTGCCCTCGTACTGTGCGTTTTGTTAGTGACACAGGTGAGCAACTTCTTGTTTGCAACGTGCTATTAGTTCGATGTAAATCGAATAGGGGTGGAATAATTTTCATATCGGAATTCGAAACGCACAACCCGTGACCATGGGATTGTCTATCTCTCTATTAAGAACGAGCAGTCATGGTTTCCGGCTTATGTTCATTCCAAGAGTATCTAGGTCTGCAGATATTACGGTAACTTGATACTATTCAAACATTATTCGCTTCGGCCAACATGTCCAAATTATGTAAAACTCTCCTTTTCAGCTCGTTCAAACAAATTCTTCTATCTCCAAGACATCTGTGACATTAATTTAACAGAAATACACATGAAATAGCTCTTCGCACATTTTAATCGCTTCTAATGGTATTCTGCTATTCACATTTTGTATTTAAAATTGACTAGAATTATTTAGAGATATCAATGGTTTACGAGACATTCACAACACCTCTTGTAAAATATCCAGCACTACCCAGCTGTCTTTGTGAAATAAAATTCTTGCCTCTGCTCTCCGTCCTTTCCACAGAATATTGCTTAATGAACTTTGACCCGAATGAAGTATAGAAATAACAAACTTTTTCAATAATCCTCTTAAAAGTTTAACCTCTTAAGATCTTGCCTGCCTTTCACGTTTCTTTCAGAAAGAAACATATTACACTCTTATTCTTAAAGTACATCGTGTCCCTTTCAGACCTTCCACATTTTAATTAATCATTGCCAACAAAGTATGCATAATTATGTAATGACTAATGAGACTGGTATTAAAAGAAAGAGAAACTCAAAGAATTGTTATTTCATTTGTTTGAAGTTAATTCATCTGCCACATGTTGGGCAACAATGATATAAAACAAAATGGCGACTCCGCATAAACTCAAAAAAATTGTTATTTCATTTGTTTAAAGTAATTCTTCTGTCACATGTTGACCAATAATGGCATGAAACAAAACGGCGACTCCGTAGCAATGCGCACAAACTGTTTTCTGGTATGCAGAGACGAAATCAGTAATTAATTACAGTGCAAAGAAATTATCGGAGAGAATGTGGAGGAAATGTGCCTGATGGGAAAAACATTAAGGTATGGTGTGAGAAGTTTCTGGCAACTGAAGTGTGAACAAACAATCCAGAGATTCTCGTCGATGTGTCTCAGAAGAGAAGATTGAAGAAATTAGAGCAGGATTTCAGAGAAGTCCTCAAAAATCAATTCGCCATGCATCCCAGCAAATCAATGTACCGAGATCAACTTTGCATCGAGTGCTTCATAAGCAACTTTGTACTCCTGCAAGGTGCAAATTATTCAGCAATGAAAACCAGATAACAGGCCACAGCGACAGATATTCGCTATTGAAATGTTGGATCGTGTTGACAGGGACCCTCAATTTCTTGGAAACGTCTTGTTTTCAGACGAAGCAACGTTTCATGTATCAGGATCTGTCAATCGGCGCAATATAAGGATCTAGGGTACACAAAATCCACACGTCTACCGTGAACATGCCCGGGATAGCCGAAAAGTATATGAAGAATTCGCGGGAAAAACGATGAATGTCACATTTCTGTTAAGGATTAGATAATGATCTAATTGAGTCTATAACTGCAAGATGTAGTGCTGTTTCTATAGAAAATAAAGGGAAGGATTACTGCAGTCGTGGTGATAATTCTCCTTTTTACAATTTTTCATAAGAATAACATTAAATTTCGTAGTGATCCATTGAATTAGATAATGACATCAACCTTAACAAAACTGTGACATTCATCGTTTTTCCCGCGAACTCTTCAAATGTTTGGTGCGGCCTGATGAATAACAGGCTTATCGGTCCTTTTTTCTTCCATGAGGAGTCAACAACTGGTCCGGTATACAAAGACAAGTTGCAACAGTTCTTGTCCCACCAGGTAGCTGATCTGCAACCTCAAGTAATCTTTCAACAAGACGGAGCCTCCCCACACTGGAGCCTTCGATGTTCGGAATTCCCTCACAGAAACCTTCCCAGATAACTGGATTGGACGAGACGGACCAATTTGATGGCCACCACGTTCGTCAGACATCACTCCACTGAACATTTTCCTCTGGGGATATGTAAAAGACCGTGTTTTTGCGATTCCAGTACAAGATCTTAAAGATTTACGAACCCGTATCCATGACACAATTACAACAGTATCAATGGATTGACAGAACGTGGAACGAAATCGAATACAGACTTGATATTGTTCGTGCTATCAATAGTGCACATGTAAAGGTGTATTAGTGTGTGACAATAAAAATTCTTTGAGTATCTCTTTCTTTTATTACCAGTCTCATTTCATAATTCCGCATACTTTGTTAGCAATGATTAATTAAAATGTGGGAGATTTGAAAGGGACACAGTGTACATTTGCAACTTTTGTATGAGTCGGTTAGTATTGAAACACTTTAAAGTAACCATAACTGAATTTTCAGAAAACAACTGATATTTATATCTTACATTTTGTAATCTCTCCTTTCTCTAAACCCTTTTATAAGACAAATGAATTTATATTAACATATTCTGCATATTACGACTTTCAACGTTACAAAGATACTCGTAAACACAATCTTTTTTCTTTTCTTTTTTTTTTTTCCATATTATAGAGTTTTGAAACAAAAATATTATATTTTAGTCAGTTTTGAAACATTATAAATTATAATAGGTTAAATTAGTTCTATCACATTAATTCACACAGTTTATTCAGTATGAAAAGAATAAAATAAATGATCTCAACTCTTTGTGTATCTATAGAAAAAATAATAATTCCTGACTGTTTAGCATAATGATTTTCAAATTCTCAAATTAGTTTCATCTTCTTCTATTGGTTCACACGACCCATCTTGTTCAGCATCGACTTGGTTTTCATTGCTTTCTAAAATTTTTAGGAAATGTACAGATTAGACTTATTCCGCTGCTGTTAAAGGTACGTTTTCCTCGGTGCGACTATTGCGATGATCGTTCAACGATGATCGTGCAACGATAATCGTTGAGCACTATTTCTTTGTATTTTCTATGGAGCTGTTTTCCTCCGAGCGACTGCCGCGACTCTAGAAAATACAAAGAAATAGTGCTCAACGATTATCGTTGCACGATCATCGTTGAACGATCATCGCAATAGTCGCACCGAGGAAAACGTACCTTTAGGAATACGGAATTCACAACGTTTCGAAGATTGGATTCATCTTCGTTTCGTTTTCGAGTGGAAGAATGAAATGGTATGATTGATTGACCAAAACGAACTCGCTACATCGATTTATAACTTACTGACTCCTCTGTGTGCTGCAGCAATATTTTATTTCCAATTGTATAAAGAAAAATCACTTCCTAATTCAATAACCAGAAATTCAATAAAGAATGTCAAGTATTTTACATAAATTATACATTTTAATTAGGATGGTTTTGTTAATACAATATCAATTTTTTTTCAACTTAACCAATCATAGAAACACAATTATTATACTCCACTTGTTATGATTATTTTATTAACAGTTACGAACATAAAACATGAAGCTCGTTGCATAATTTTTAGATGTGTGCACTAAAACTCAAATGTAAAATTTTAAAATTATTTTTACAAAGTAAATTATGTACCTACTAGTGACCAAAGAAAACAGACATTAAAGATGTGTCTCTTTGTCTCATGCTTTAAATTATTTCTAAAGGGTCCATTATAACAATGTAAAAGTTACATAAAATTGTAGCTGCAACTCTTTCTCCAGTTTCAGTTAAAATTATGATAATATATTTATGGCGTATTTTCTTCCATGCGTTCACTTAAGTCCCTTAACAGCAATGGAAAAAAGTTCAGTCTGTACTTCTTCAAATCAATCGACCATTTTTTCTCGGATTTTTTTAGATCAACATTAAAATGAGAGTATCTGAGAAAGTATCAGAGTGGAGCTATAATTATATAGATATTTAACTTTCATTTGGAGTTCACGTTTTATTCAGTGTCCTTTACGAAAAGAGTTACGTTAGATTTGTAAAGAAAAAAAATTCGTATGGAATGATATCTTTTTTTTTTCTAAAAACTTGTTTTTCTGCAAAACGTTTCGATTAAACACATATTTATGTAATTATTAATTAATTTCGCAGACAAAATGCTGCTGGAGACACAATTTCTATAAGTTCTATACTACGTATTTTATTATTACAAGATCTGCGAAAAAGGTCGCAGACAATTTTGAATCAACAAACGTTTCATACTATTTTTTTGAATAACGTATTAACGTTTATAAAAAAAAGGTTATTGTACCGGTACATCATTCCCGCGTGAAATCACTCGTAGATGCACAATCTGAACAAAATCTGTTCGATAGTTCAGCAGAAATCATTGTACACAGACGACATGTTAGAGATCACTTTTCGACGTCAAAGGAGTTGAAAAGTGATTTATGTGAAACTCTGTAATTCTTATTTGGGGGGGATATCCTCTGATTGAGGTTCTGGCTGGTATGTCCATCTATTATTAGGCAGTACATCTCACTTGACGATATGTGTCAGAGGAAGAGCAATTGTTTATATGCATCTGAAGTCTGATTAGTGTAATACATGTATGTAGCTAGTCGGCAATGTATGCAATAGAGGGGGAAAGGAACTGGCCACACTACCCCATTATCTCCTGGCCTAGTTGCCTCATAAGTGGTGCCTTTTTGATATCATTGGACAGTTGACTAAACAATAACAACAACTCTAATTTATACTTCATGTGTTGATAAACTAAAACCACTGACATTCTCAATGTTCAGTAAACTTGGTTCAGGATAAACGGCCAATTTCCCTTCACAAAAGACTTGCATCACTTTTCAATTCTGGTCAGTTCCTTTAACAGTCAGTGTCTTGACGTCGGTGTTAGAAGCAGGCATCGCCACAGAATCCAGACTCATGCATAAAGCTTCTGTCCGTAATCGCACTGACTGAGGAACTATGCTATGACATAGGAAGCTGTGTCTTGTGGACTAGTCTTGCCTGATTATAAATATGTGCTAAACTACGTTCTCGAGTCCCGCGGACTGAGGAACTGTACTGCAAAGTAATGCGCTGTAGCCACAGCTCAGCACTGCCAGTCCGCGCGCGTCAGCAGCCCCGGCCACCCAAGACCAACATTGCCTGACGCGGCCATTTCCTAGCCCATCGCACTGGGCTTCGAAGCCCACCGTAGCCCACCGCACTGCTCAGCACTGCATTGACATCAACCCACCAGTTCGACGCATTCTACTGCTTTTCTGCTTGCGCGCATTGATTGTGCTTTCGCTTGACGTGTGGCATGAGCATACAGTTCCCCGCATACCGGACAACATACAAAATTAAATTAGTTTCCACTGCTGTCGTTTATTCATTTAGTGTTCTGCACAAGGACGGGTCTTTCAGTGCAAACCCAGCTTTCTCCAATCTTTCCTATTTTCTGCCTTCCTCTTTGTCTCCTTATATGATCCATATAACTTAATGTCGTCTATCATCTGATATCTTCTTCTGCCCCGAACTCTTCTCCCGTTCATCATTCCTTCCAGTGCATCCTTCAGTAGGCAGTTTCTTCTCAGCCAGTGACCCAACCAATTCCTTTTCCTCTTCCTGATCAGTTTCAACATCCACTCTTTTCAGTCCACTTCATTTCTTATTCTGTCTGTCCACTTCACACGTTCCATTCTTCTCCAAATCCACATTTCAAATGCTTCTATTCGCTTTTCTTCATTTCGCCGTAATGTCCACCTTTCTTTCCCATAAAATGCCACACTCCATACAAAGCACTTCACTAGTCTCTTCCTTAGTTCTTTTTCCAGAGGTCCACAGAAGATGCTCCTTTTTCTATTAAAAGCTTCCTGGGTCATTGCTATCCTTCTTTTGTCTTCCTGGCAGCAGCTCGTGTTACTGCTTATAGTACACTCCACGTATTTGAAGCTGTCGACTTGTTCTACTGCCTCATTTAGAATTCGTAAGTTTACCGTATTTATTTTTCTTCCTAAGTCGAACAGAGATTTAAAAACTGCCCCAGTAGCACTTTTAGCCTACTTTTTAAATTTCCATTCGACTCTGTTGCTTTAAACTCTCTAGCATCGATTTTCTCTTTCACTACTTTTTCTCTAGAAAGACTGTATTTCACGGCAGGTGTCTGTGATGAAGGTTTTCCGGGCTGAGATGCCGTGGTCTATCAATCTACCAGTAGACCACGGCATCTCAGCCCGGAAAACCTTTATCGCAGACACTGTATTTTCTTTGCGATACACCATTATTTGGACTCAAATAGCAGAAATCAAAAACTAAAACTAAAACGTTTGAAAAAGTAGCTGATCGTTGATCGAACAGCACACGCAAGCGCAAGCCCGCGCAAACTCAATTAATAAGTAACTGATAGAAGAGGAGATTGGGTTCGATGCCTTGATACTAGCCCACCTCACAAAACCTCTCTGCTAGCAGCCCGGCCCGGCAAGTGCGGTGACGTCACGGGCTTGTTCCGTGTCAGACTGTGAAGCCCAGTGCGGTGCAGTGCGGAAGCAGCCCGTGGACTGGGCTGCTGTTTCCTGGACATTTGTAGAATGTTTCATTGTGATATTTATTTCTAATTTCAGATAATCCCTATTTCCAGAAATAACGAGTAAATATAATGTATGTGCTAAACGCGAAAAAAATTAATAAAAATAACCTTCACACAACTTTCAAGTTAAGGATCCTGTATGATGCGGTAAAATTTCAGGCCAAGTTTTTAAGGCTTATGTTTCTATAGGTCTATTCATTATTCTGGAAAAGAAACATGCCCCTAGCTGCCACTTGACTTCGTAATTACAATAATTATTATCCAAAATACGCAGAGCGGTTTGCACTAGTTCGATATTATTCTGTACATATGTTTTACAAAATTACTTTTTTTATAATTTTACTTTCAGGATCCGAGAACCAACATGTTACACTACCTAGGAATGAATTATCTGGGAAAATTCAAGAAAAAAATCAGTGAATTTTAATAAAAAAAGAGAAAAGAATGCGACTCTTTAACGGGATGAAAATTTAAATATTACTGATCAATCAACATAATCTATAGTGTTAAGAAGTATTTTAAATCACTTAATAAAATGATTTCAAAACTAGATTGCTACAAACAAAGAGAAATATAGAAAAAATATTTATTTATTTATTTATTTATTTATTTATTTATTTATTTATTTATTTATTTATTTATTTATTTATTTGTTTATTTATTTGTTTGTTCATTTATTTATTTATTTATTTATTTATTTATTTATTTATATACCTATACAGGGTGGAAGGGAACCTATTACATTAATTCACAGAGGTAATAGATGAAGTCAATGCGAACAAGTTTTGTCAAATAAGTTTTTTGCTAAGTCCAATAGTTTTGAGAATATGAAATGCAACGTGTTCCAAAGCTGCAAAGAGTACCAATGCTGCTGGAGGTCATTGCTCCGCAATGGGAGTGATTGTAACTGCAATCATCCACTCCACAAGACTTGCGACAGGAGAATGTAAACAAAACCGTCTCATCAGAAACGTTTCGATCAAATTACTGTACATTCGTAGCACTTAACAAATTACTTAATATTATTAGAAACTAAATTTATTTTCCAAATTAGTTTCTAATTCCTTCAGAGATAATAACTTAAATGGTGATTGAGTTACAGAATGTGTATTCGTAACAGTGTTATTTTGAGTTTACATCAAATGTAAAGAAATCTTTAATTGAAAATAAATAGTTTTGTTTTATAATAATGTACATTCTTTACTATTTTGTAATTAGGCCTACGTAAAAAGCAAAGAAATCAAGAGATACTATGAACGTTAAGCACGTTTCATGGTAGGTCTATTAAATTTAGAGTTAAAGTGATTATAACGTATTAAAGAATGTGAAAAACCAAACAATTTGCGCATTTAAACCATTGAATACTTTATGTTTTGATCTATAATAATCTGTTGAGACGTTTTTGTTTACATTCTCCTCCTGCGAGTCTTGCGTTTCTAGCAAGTCTTGCGGAGAGGATGATTGCAGTTACACTCACCTCCACTGCGAAGCAATGACCTCCAGGATTCTTTGCAGCGTTGCAACACGTTGCATTTCGTATTCTCAGAACGTATCAAAAAACTTATTTGACAAACCTTATTTGCATTGATTTGATATACCTCTGTGAATTAATGTTATAAGTTCACTTCCACTCTGTATCTATTTAGTTATATGTTTATTTATTCGTTTGTGGCTTAGAAATCTCTGCTTGTTGACTAGTTTCCTCTGATTAAAAATAATATACTCTTCGCAATTTTTATTTAAGTTTGTTGTGTCTTCATTTCAGATTTCGGACTCTTTCCAACTTACTTTCTATGTATTTTATAAAGTTAAATGTAATCTCGAGCAAAATACATAGCGTATGATTTGGAAACCCATAGAATAATTTAATGAGATTCACAGTTGAAGAGTCCACTGCAAGAATTATGGATGTCATTTGGAATACATTTTGCAGGAGAAGCGATTGAAAGCTTGAAATGCTTAGCGCTCAAAGCTTAACTGTGATTTTCCAATCATTACTCGACAATGACTATCAGTGTTAATGCCATATAACTCTTTATGTACATTCTATATGTCTTAAGCTATGCATTGACAGTCTTGGTTCATTTTCGACAAGAAATTGACATCCATCCATCATTCTTGCAATGGACTCTTCAGTTTTTTCCAAGGACACAAGAGACGCTCGTATCTTTGTGATTCTCTCTCTATACCGGTAGTTTCGCATTTTTTTAATTACTTTTCAATATTATTTTTCAAGTGAATTGTATTTGCTTAACCAAAAAATATTGGTGTTATGTATGCTCACCTATACATAGGTGTGTATTATTTTTATTACGATATTTAATAGTTTTGTATCAACTGCGTGGTTAAAACTATTGGCATGATGTGTTGATGAGAAGAGTCTGCAGATTAGCCCTGGACTTCCTGATACTTGGGACAAATCTTGGAAAAGGACCCATGGGCTCAAGAGAGATCAGAATTCGCTCTTGGGAAAACTTTGAGGTATGAGATATTCGCTACTTTAATACCGCGCAAAGTGCATCTGTGCCTCAAGCTTGCTGGTCTTCCATCCAAGCCGCCCGGGTTCAATACCTGGCCACATCGTGATGGAATTTGTTATGGACAAAGCAGACGTTGCAGGGGGATTTTCTCGAGATACTTCCTTTTCCCTCTACCATTCCACCAACATTACCCACCTCCTCTCAATTCATCTATCATCTGCAATAGTAAAGATAAGCTTGAGTGCATTATATTAATGCTCGGATCGACATCGTCAAGCGTTGTTTGTACACGTTTAAAATTACTGTTCTACAAAGTTCTCTTAAATTTGTTTGAAACTTGCTTTAAAATATTAATATTAGACAAAATTCAATGCAATGTAAACACATTTGGTGGCGTCAGAATATTAAATATTCACTTCAATATAGGCCTACGAACTTTTACCTTTCGATGCCTTGCTACGCGAAGTGTACAATTATTAATTATTAAGGTTGGATTTTTATAAGATGAGATATGAAGATATAAAAAAGAATTGCGAGATACGAAGCTTGAGAAATTGGATAACGAGAAATCAAGTAAAATAGAATAATCATGTTTCATGCATGACACCAGATCGAATAGTCACTGTCATCGCACTCCACAGTGTAGATCCTTGACCTGGTACATTCTGACGCTTCTTGCCTTCTTGACATAGACCTTCTAAAGCCTCTCCTTCCTAGTGAGTAATATTTTAGAATATAGTTCTTCTCTCATCCATATATGTATATACAGAATGATTCAAAACCTCTGCGACAAACTTTGAGGGGTGATAGATCTAACAATAAGGAACCATTTTTGTTAACAACCTATGTCTTTTGACGCTTCGTTTCGAAGTTACCGTTGAAAATGTTTTGCGAAGGCGTATGTCAATGTCTGCGAATGTGTGCACCCCTGTTTGTTTGTTGGGATGTTTGTAAGAGACGAGAAGGGGTGTTGTTGTTTGTTTATGTTTAATGTTAAATACCTTTTCCTTTCAGTTCAGTCTAATCATCAATTGAGATGGATGTCTACACTTTTCCCGAGTTAGCCGACATGGTAATGTGTTATGGGGAGGCTCGCAGAAACGGAAGAAGAGCTCTCCACATGTACCAACAACAGTTTCAAAACAGAAATCACCCTCACCACACAAAGTTTGCTCGACTTCATCACCGCCTTCGAGACGATGGGTCTCTTCGTCCCCGGCGCATTGGTGGAAGACCGCGTAGACATCCATTCTCAATTGATGATTACACTGAACTGAAAGGAAAAGGTATTGAACATTAAACGTAAACAAATAACAACAACCATTCTCTTCTCTTCTCTTCTCTTCTCTTCTCTTCTCTTCTCTTCTCTTCTCTTCTCTTCTCTTCTCTTCTCTTCTCTTCTCTTACAAACATCTCAACAAACAAACAGGAGTGCACACATTCGCATACATTGAAGTACGCCCACGCAAAAACATTTTCAACGATAACTTCGAAACGACGCGTCAAAAGACATAGATTGTTTAACAAAATGGGTTTCTTATTATTAGATCTATCACTCCTCAAAGTTTGTCGCAGAGATTTTGAATCACCCTGCAGAGTGATCCCTCGCAATAAGGATCATTTTTCGTAAAATAATCCATATTCTATGACGCGTCGTTTAGGAGTTATGTAACATCGGAGAAAAGACATGTTTTTATTATATTTACCATTATGAAACGAATTAGACTATTCATTAACTTCTTCCAGTACTCTTGTAGACAAGTTGCAGAAGGTGTTCAAAGTGTCCACTCTGGGCCTGGTTACATTCACTAGCCTACATCGTCTTAGAAGTGATTGTCGGACTCTGTCGAACATTTTAGGTCTGTGTCGAATTTGATCAAACGCAGTGAATAACTGCACAATCAGTTCCAATTGGTGTGGCGTACACGACTCTCTTCACATCCATTAACTCGGGTGACTGTGCTGGCTACGCAACAGGTCCCGCTCTCCCTAACCATTGTTCCCCGTAGGTGTAATGTTCAGATGTGTTCGTACAACTAGGCGGAAGTACAGCAGGGCGCCAACAAGCTGGAATCAAGTACTATGAATAATATATTTAATTTAAGAAGATTATGTTAATATCAATCTCAATAAAATTGCATTTGGAAAACTAATTTTTGTCATATTCATGTGTGATGGAAATGTATCTATACATAAAATTCATGTTACATATATTACGTTACAAGTGTTCGTTAGAATAATGTTAAAATGCTAAAATTGAGGAAACATTTGCCATACCTATATATGATGATATATTGCGTTAAAATGTGACGTGAATTAAAAGTCATGTAACATTGGTCAATAATATGATTTAACTACGCATGAAAATAATTAATAGTAGTAATATATGTATTATGTTTTATATATAATACAATTATCATCTTTTAGATGCAAAATATGCTTCTTCTATGTGTTGTTCCATGTCTTTTTTGCAGGTGCATGTTTGTTGCTATATAATACAGTATGTTATATTTTGATGATTATTACTAATCCTTGGTTTTGAAAAAGGAAGAATTATTTTACCGTGGTCTCATATTACCGTGTATATATACGATGGGTGTGTGGTAGTCTGCTCTCGTTGAGATGTTGTAATGCAGGGATGTCAAGGTCAGAGCACGTGAAAGCCTTTACATACTACCAAGCGCTCATAGATTCCAATGAATCTATTCTGCAGGCAGTAGCGGTGAAAAAGAAGGGTGAGCAAAATGGACTCTATTGGCCTACCACTGCAAGATGAATTAAACTTCTCAGTAATAGATAATGTGTTACGCTCATACAAGCAAACAAGAAATAAAACATGTTCGGCAGCATTTACCTCTGTAATAAATGCAGCTAATTAAAAAAAATAGGATATAACAAATAATAAACATAACTTCTCTTTAACTTAAGCAGTTTTACATAACAAGGCCTATAATTAGCCTAATTATTGTTATTAACTGTTACATAATCATGTACTACTTATATGAGCTTCATCATACTTCTAGAAACAAATTTAAATTCCTAACTTCTCGTGTAATTCAGAAGTGCTTTTTTCTGATTTTTGCCGTCATCAGCCTTATGTTCGGTGAAATGTTTCCTGCAGGCAAAATAATTTCTAATGGAAGACCTGAATTGGCTAACATTCCAAGTCCACTGAAGTAAATTTTTCAGGACCGCAAAGAAATTATATAGGCTTGCATTATGAGTAAAAAAGGTAAAGGTATCCCCGTAACATGCCATGAAGGCACTTGGGGGGCATGGAGGTAGAGCCCCATGCTTTCCATGACCTCGGCACTAGAATGAGGTGGTGTGGTCGGCACCACGCTCTGACCGCCTTTTACCCCCGGGAAAGACCCGGTACTCAATTTTATAGAAGGCTGAGTGAACCTCGGGGCCGTTCTGAAAGTTTGGCAACGAGAAAAAATCCTGTCACCACCTGGGATCGAACCCCGGACCTTTCAGTCCGTAGCCAGCTGCTCTACCAACTGAGCTACCCGGCCGCCTTGCATTATGAGTATTGAAAAAAATATTTGTATGATCCAAAAACACAGGCTTAGAGTCGGACTTAGGATATTCTTTTTTACAGAATGATAGCATGTGTAAAAAACAACTTGTTAGGTAAAAAGTCAAATTCGGTCAATTTTGGACTTGGGATGTTTGTCAATTCAGGTATTCAATTGTAACTGTGTTATTATATTTTCTAGGTTTGATGAGTAAGGATCACAGAACAAATCCAACTTGGGCTGGAGCAGGTCAATATCTTTAAATCGTCTATGGAACTCTTCCCAGAGATTTTTTTTAGAACATTGTAGCATTTTATACTACTGAACAGGAGTTCAATGACTGAAGGCGTTGAAATTATAAAAATTGTGCTGTGAGATTTGTGACATCCACAATTAAATATTCATCGAAAGCTTTTAATAATATCTGTCGACACAAATTAATTGATTCTTTCCTTGCGATCTCAAGTTAAAAAAAGTTCAGATGCTCGAAAGTTAAGTTCCTCGATCCATGTAGAGTCAACTAGTTCTGGACTGTCTCTATTTTTTTTATTATGAATTCTGATAAATATTTACTTCAAAATACCTGGACAGAACTTTTTCTTGGCTTAACCAAAGGATATCGTAATGGTAAGAAACATCGTCAAACTGAGAATTTATGTATGAAAATCTGGACAATTTATAGACACAACTCGTAACTGACATGTAACGAGTCTACGCCATTAGTAGCATGCACTTTTATTTGGACTTTATTCTTTAAACATAAACACAATTCTGTGAGGAAGAAGCTCTACAATACATCTTCACATATATTTACTACTATTTAATGTCAATAAAAAACTAATTTGAATATTATATCATTCTGTAGATGAACTAATAATTTCAGGCGTTCGACACTGTTTGTCTTTGTAACCAAATAATTTCCACAAACCAACAAAGAGCATCACCTCATCTTCACTTAACCAAGAAGTCAAGAGTCTAGTCAGCCTGAGACTTACTGCACAACTTCTTCATCAATGTATAATGTACAACCCTTGTGTTCACCAGTGACTTCTACCTGCGTGCCTTACGTGCTCTGATCAGCGCATGCGAGCTGTGAGTACGTATGCGCTCTCGTTGACATCACTGTTGTAATGTATTCTGCATAGGCCTAAATAAAGTATGAAACAACTTACTTTCATTTCATCTCTGACATTCGTTAAGTTGTTGTTTAAATATGAAGTGGGACTTCTGTCTGTTTACTGATTTGACTATGTACCATCAAGTCGTTGAAGAATTGAGCAATTTACAGTCATGAATAAGCTTAATGAATGTAAAGGAAGATTTTGTAGACTATTACACAAAGTTCGAAGTCTATTCCAGTAAAATCACAAATAATTCAGCCACTAAAACGTCCGTTTGCACGCCACTGAGACGTGCGGTATAGCTGTCGGGCTTCCTAGACTTCGTCAATAGGGTATAATGTGGTCGGTAGCAGAGATTCTTTACTTAATTATATCGGAGTCTGAATGGAATTCGGAAGTAGTTGTAACGAGATGAAAAGTTTAACTCAGTCCTGTCTGCTCTATGAGTAGTTTGAAGTCTGGCAATCCAGTGAGAGTGAACTCGTCTCTCATTTAGGTACCTACCACAGTCTAATATATACAGTCACGAAGCTCAATAGGCCTCTTACTAAATATGCAAACATAGATAGTTGCTAACCACCAGGATCGCTACTATCGCCTAATCACAGACCCTTTCCCCAGCAGACGATAAAATGTATTGTAATTTCGATATCGTATTCTTTTGAATAAATTAACACCTTCCTTCCATTATTGAAATGTGAAATACATAAGGTTTATATATATTATTTTCATAAAGTATATATTATATTTTATAAATTCACCTTCCTGGATCTTTCGGAAGAAGGATAACTCTGACCTCTTTTTCTTACAATATTTATAGTACCACAAACGTCTCCTTGTCCCATATTATTATTCAAATTACTGTATTTTAGCCATTTACAGTTATTACAACCGATAACGAACATTTCACAGTTTACACAACTTTTCACAACAAAGCGAAATACGGCACAGTCAATGCCTTTTCGATCTAGACCAGGCCGTAATGTATGTTCGGGTTTTCTATTTCAATGTATGGAGCTCAGTGAAATATTATAACTTTATTGCGTATCATTGCTAAGCTTTATTTAGTGTAATGTGTCCATAAGTTCCGTTTACTTCTTGTTGCATAATATGTTACAGAAATAATTACAAAACTGTGTTATTTTAATGTGAAAAGAATTTTACGTGTTAACATAATCTGTTCGCATCAACATTTTAAGTTTAGAATGGAAGCTATTTTGAGCTTCAATAAAAACGAATTTATATTGTGATTTTAATTTAGCACATCTACCTTCCTTAATTGTAGACAGAAAATTTACCATACCACTCCTATGAAATTAGTGTACGTACGATTGTGTTACTTCGTCTCTTAGGTAGTAGATAAATACAATAATTCTGTACTCAATTGTAGTATTAAAATACAGACAAATAGAATGTGACGGGTGTCATACATGACATTATGTTTAATTATAATGTATAATTGCGAATATAGGAATATAAGTTAAATACAGTAAACATAACCTATAATATCCATATGACATATCATACATATGTAGAGGCAGGGTATTGGAGACCACTAAAATTAGACGGAAAGGGGCAACTGGTACAGTAAAAATAACCTATAATTTCAACATATCTAAATATTCGTGCGGTGCAACTGAAAATTATTGAATCGTGCATAAATGAATGTACAAGAATTTCGCAATATTTAATCGAAATAAAGGGAGGTATTGCACATACGAACAACGTAATTTTCACACCAAAAATAATATTACACCTTAACTTGCAAGGAATTATTTTTGAAGTGTCCCCTAATCATTGTTTTAAATTTTATTAATGCAATTACACTACATCTTAGAGAAATATATGTTACTCTTTATGCATTCCAATTAATTTATATGGTTGAAACGCCGCCCTTCGTGATCGGGTTAAGCGAGTCACATGGTCTGCCTTACGGCCTGTATTAGATCACGATGGCAGTGACACAGTCTATTGTTCCTAGTACTCACAGCGCTCCAAGCGGCTAGCAACTATCGCGAGAAATGCAACTCGTTGGCAAAAAATCATCCCAAGCTTCGTGACTGTATATAATAGACTGTGGTACCTACGTAGGTCAACTAGTTGCGATTAGTAGACTGGAAGTGGTCATTCATTACAAAATAGAAATATAAATTAATATTTTAACTAAGTAACTTCTTATTAATAGTGAACAGTGAAAATTTATCTTCCTTAGTCCTTATTGCTCTATGTTGTCTCGACGGCTGCCCTGCGGCAGTAAGAAACCCATCTTCCACAAAACAAGGTTCGTTCGTGCAGTCAAACTGACGTCTGTCCACACCATCACTGAAACACCTTGAAATGCTGTCCTTGATGAGAAGTTGCATGGAGAATACCTTTCTCCAGTCCTCCACACTCTTTCTCTTCCATCTGAGGATCTGAGGCAGAATCGGGACTCATCTGAGGACAAAACTGTTCCCCACTGTTTGTCAGCCCATTCCTGATGTTCCCTTGAAAATTGTAAACGAGCTTGACGATGTTATCTTATAAGTTCTGAGCCAAGGGCAGATCTGGATATCAGGCCACCATCATGTAACCTCCTCCTCACAGTCCACTCACTGACATTAACATCTCGCACTTAGTCTATTAGGTTTCTGACTTCGACCGCAGTGGTGTGGCGGTTACGCAGCACTTGAAGGCGCAGAACTGATCATCTATAGCAAGAAGTTGACCTTTTCCTACCATATCTCGGTATTCGAGAATATGAACCAAGTTCCTTGTACCTTTGCACTGTAGGTACATGAAACCGTCGACGGAGTTGTATGCAATACCTGAGCCACATAACGTAAACTGCGGTCATCCTCTACCAATGCGACTGCTCTAGCGGCGTTCATGGGGCTTAACGTCATCTTAACTTTCTTACATGTTGTTGAAAACTGAGTTCAATATCACATAATTCCATTATAACCAAAAAAAAAAAAAAAAGAAAACTATAGTGTTGTAACTTTGTTTTAGCTGCTTGGGTTTAGGGTTGTTAATTTTAATGGCACAGCAATAAATATACAGTACCCGACAGAAAGTGGCAAAGAGAGTGTCACAAACGACCCAATGGGTATACTTTTCTTCCCAAAACACGAGTTAACACTTGCCTAACACAAACAGGTCCACAGAAGCACACAGAAATGTTATAATTTGTATTACGGATTGATATTTGAAATTTATTCAAGTGTTGCTTTTTTTTGCTCGGCAGTGTACATACATACATACATACATACATACATACATACATACATACATACATACATACATACATACATACATACATACATACAAACATACATACATACATACATACATACATACATACATACATACATACATACATACATACATACATAATACTCACAGGCCCAGCCTTTAGATGTTTCTATCTTCAAACCATTTCAGACAGCTATATCATGAAGCATTTCTTAGGTGGCTTCGAAATAATCGTGGAGAAAAGGTGACGCTGTTTACAGTCTGAACTGCCTGGTGAAGCATATGGCAAATGTATAACAATAAAAAACGCATTCAGAAAGTTTAAATGTTACGTAATTTACGCTCTATTTTTTCAATTTCATTTGAAGATGCGTTACTCTCGTTCATTAATTTCAATAAACTTGTAATTTGCATTTATTACATTATTCATTGAAATACTGTTCAATATGGTCAATATTAAAAGCTTTCGTTCATCCTGTTCCCTGCAGATAAAGAGGTGCGATTTAAGAAACCGCAGGTGCTATTTAGGAAACTAGTTGCCTAAATGGCACCACTGATAAATGTTTCGAAAATGTCATTTTAATTAAAAAATATTAAATCAAATTCAAGGATTCTTTTTTGATGTGGGAATGTAGCTCTGTAAAGGAATGCAGAAAATAAAAACTGTATTGTTCAATAAAAATTATAAATGCTAAAGTGGTGCGATATAGGCAACCTTACCCTAACAGTAATAGCAGTAGTATCAGCAGTAGTAAAATTAATAACAGTAGTAGCAGCAGTAGTAACAGTGGTAACAGTAGTAGTAGCAGTAATAATAGTAGCAGCAGTAGGAGCAGCAGTAGTCTTAGTAACGTAGTAACAGTAGTAGCAGCAGTAGTAACAGTAGTATTGGCAGTAGTAGCAGGAGCATTAGTAGTAATAACTTAGTAACAGTAGTAGCAGTAACTTAGTAACAGTAGTAGTAGTAGTAGTAGTAGTAGCAAAAGTAACTTAGTAACAGTAGTAACAGTAGTAGTAGTAGCCTAACTTAATAACAGTAGTAGTAATTTAATAACAGTAGTAGTAGCAGTAGTAGTAACTTAGTAACAGTAGTAGTAGTAGCAGTACCTTAGTAACAGTAGTAGTAACTTAATAACAATAGTAGCAGCAGTAGTAGCAGTAACTTAGTAGCAGTAGTAGTAACTTAGTAACAGTAGTAGTAGTAGCAGTACCTTAGTAACAGTAGTAGTAACTTAATAACAATAGTAGCAGCAGTAGTAGCAGTAACTTAGTAGCAGTAGTAGTAACTTAATAACAGTAGTAGCAGCAGTAGTAGCAGTAACTTAGTAGCAGTAGTAACTTAATAACAGTAGTAGCAGCATCTTAGTAACAGTAATATTGGCAGTAGTCGCAGCAGCAGTAGTAGCATTAGTAGTAGTAACTTAGAAACAGTAATAGTAGTAGCAGCAGCAGTAGTAGCAGTAACTTAGTAACAGTAGTAGCAGTAGTAATAATTAACAGTAGTAGCAGCAGTAGTAGTTACCTAGTAACAGTAGTAGCAGCAGCAGCAGTAGTAATAGTAGCAGTAGTAGCAGTAACTTAGTAGCAGTAGTAGTAGTAACAACTTAGTAACAGCAGTTGCAGCAGTAACAGTAGTAATAGTAGCAGTAGTAGCCGTAACTTAGTAACAGTAGTAGTAGTAGTAACTTAGTAGCAGTAGTAGTAGTAACTTAGTAACAGTAGTAGCAGCAGTAGCAATAGTAAGAGTAGTAATAGTAGCAGTAGTAGCAGTAACTTAGTAACAGTAGTAGTAGTAGTAACTTAGTAACAGTAGTAGCAGCAGTAGCAGTACTGTCCATTATGAAACTCAAATCAAGAAATGGATTCAGAACATCTCAAAATCTGTGCGTCAGTGGCTAACCATGACAATATCTTTGAAAAATATTGGAGTGCAAGAGATCAAATGACTTTATTGTCAAATGCCTGGCATTAGAAAACAACAACAACATATTCCATAACAAAACTCTTATCGCATTACACTTTTAAGGTGATATTGGTGAGCAACTTCCTATCATCAGAATATTAAATTATTTTCTCGAAACCTGCTGAAGCTTTAGACATGATATTTTTACAACTATGGGCACATATCCTTTGCTTATGATGTAATAGTAGTTGCTTTGTTAATTCATTTCCTTACAAACATTTTCCATGCGAATATTTTCAAAATTTGTAATACACTATCTTCAGTAATACGTATTTACGGTATATTATATTTACGAAAACATTGTTTCAGTACCTGTAAGGCTACTAAATAAATAGGCCTACATCTGAAAATTTCACTTTTCTATAAAAAAAAAGTTGAGGAAATATTCCTTTTGAATGTAAAAACAAACTTGTGAAAAATGAGCATTAAAATTACAACTTACATTCTTGTAATGCATTTATACTTCTCAGAAAGATCTAAAAATTAACATGGATACAGTTTTAATAAGTTTCCTTTATCCATTGAATCAGTGCTGGCCATCCCTGTATACATATAGCTCGACCAAGTGGCATATATTACCTCCCTCGTCTGTCTCTTTCCTTTCAGTTGCAAAACGCTTGCGCCTATGGGCATAAATTGACATGACTGGTGTAGGCCATGACTGAGTTCCACCTCGTCCAACCTATTGCACATCAAACATTTCATTTAGTTTCTGGCGAACTGTTAGAGCATAATGTGCCGTGGCCCCATCTTGTTAAAACCACATTGTTATCCGTTTGTTCAGTGACAAATCATACAGGAACTCCATTACAGTGCTGTTCAGTATTTCCCCATATGTGTGTTGGTTTACATTTACATCAAAGAAATATGGTCTGACAACCATGTCACCTAGTATTCCACACCTCACCATAACTTTTGGAGCACTAGGGTTGTTAGCTTCACGCCTCCATTTTGAGTTTTCTTTGAACCAGTAGGCCTATCATACATTTTGTGTATGAGCGTGCCCCTCCAGAAAGAATAAGCATTCGTCACTGAATTGAACATGCTGAACAAAGGATCGAACAGTACGCAAACGCTGTATGAGCCAGTTGAAATATTTTCGCCTCTAGAATGGATCCTCTTCTTGCATTGTGTGTAAATGCTGTAATTTGTAAAGGTGAAAACATGCAGATTTCAATATTCTGCGAACAGATTCTCTCCTGATACCACTTTCTCGAGCCACATAGCGCACTAACCTTTTAGGGCTGGCAGTCATCTTTACAATTAATTCCATTGAATGCTGTCCGTCAGTAGCACATTTGAGACGACGAGTACACTGAAAGTTGTTTTAAATTTAAGTTTGGCTACATTTTCATTTGGTGTGATGGTTTTGGAATGGCAAGATGACGATGATGAAACTCGTCTGCAGCTTCTTATGTTGTCTTGCGACTGTCCCCATAGAGCAATACTAGCTTCACCCGCTGTTCAGGAGTTAACATGATCTCTTAAACCGCGGTTGTCAGCACAGAGTACCCTGGGGCTAGCGTCTCTTACCCACGGAGAATACAGTGCTAGCGGGTATGCTCTCTATCTCTTCCTGCTGCACGACGGGGCAGGCTCCGCTTACCCCTTGCACATTTCAGCGAGTGCTGACGACCACTGTCTTAAATTTTAATGAATATCAATATCACATCTGAAAACGATAAACAATAATGTTATCTTTTTCAACTCTTACTCAACTCAAAATAATAACTCATTATCTTCAAACAATAAACGAAACAAAACACTAGAGTCGGGCAAACAGCCCCTTACTCCCGCTCGTCTCGTAGGCGAGACTGGCTGGCCGATAACGCCAGTTCCGAGAATCGTATTCTCGAGATTGGCACTCTCGGGAACGAGGAATACCGGGTCCCGGCCTGTTATCGCACGGCCGACTTATCGTTATGAAATGCGTACACTGACTGCCGGCTTAATTGCCGCTCATCACTGAAATTCGCGACTCTTTCTGAAAAATATTAATGTTCATGAAGTAATTTAACAAGGCACAGCAGTGTGGTATGCAATAATACAGCACATTATGATTGTCGACATTCTTACAGAAGGCACACTATTTTAATGAACTACTTATTGCCTTTCTGGAGAAGCAAAATAATGCAGCACTTTCAGTCGTTACCTAATCCTAAGCTAGTCTAAAACAATAACAAGTTATGGTTGGAGCTATGATATACTTTCTCGCTATCAGCATTTCGTTGACATTACATATTTAATCATTCGATAGTGTTTTGTGTACGCTATAGTAATGGATAACACACGACTGTATTATTATATTGCGCGTTCACATCTGGATGTTTCGTTGTTATGCAACGGCATCTTCATCAGCATGGGTAATTATTGTGCTGTGTAAGGACGAAATAAAATAATTAATACTTATTTATATTATTATAAAGGACCAAAGACTCTGACACAAGATATTTTTGTTTCCCAACTGATAAAATGCTGCATGTGAAATGGAAACACTTTTGCAAGAGGAAGGACAGAATTACGAAACAGAGTAGATCCTTTCACAAATTGATCATAATTACTTACAAATGCATTTTAAGGAACCCGGAGGTTCATTGCCGCTCTCACATAAGCCCGCCATCGGTCTCTATCCTGAGCAAGATTAATTCAGTCTCTACCATCATATCAATTTTTATATTATCTTCCCATCTACATCTCTGCCTCTCCAAACGTCCTTTCCCTCCGGCCATCCAACTAACACTTTATATCCATTTCTGGATTCGCCCATACATGCTAGATGTTCTGCCCATTTCAAACCTCTGAATTTAATATTCCTAATTATGTCAGGTGATAGTACAATGCGTGCAGTTCTGCGTTGTGCAACTTCCTCCATTCTCCATCCCTCTTAGCCCCAAATATCTTCCTAAGAATCTTATTCTCGAACACCCTTAACCTCTGTTCCTCAAAGTGAGAGTCCAAATTTCACAACCATACAGAACAACCGGTAATGTAACTGTTTTATAAATTCTAACTTTCAAGTTTTTTGAGAGCAGGCTGGGTGACAAAAGCTTCTCAACCGAATAATAACAGGCATTTCCCCTCATATTTATTCTGCGTTTCCTCCTGAGTGTCATTTATATTTGCTTTATCATAACAACAGAGAATAAAAGAGGGTTATTATTATTATTATTATTATTATTATTATTATTATTATTATTATTATTATTATTATTAATTAGTTACTTTACGACGCTTTATCAACTGCTATAGCTATCTAGCGTCTGAATGAGATGATAATGCCAGCGAAATGAGTCCAGGGTCCAGCGCCGAAAGTTAGCCAGCATTTGCTCTCAATGGGTTGAGGCGAGAAACCTCAGCCAGGTAAAGGCTGGTTCACAATAAACCGGGAACGGAAACGACAACGAGAAATAATCTATACTAATAATAAATCTGTAAGCGAAATTTTTCTGGTAATTTTCGCTTTTCCAAAAATAATTGGTGTTAACATATATAATTAATTAATCATCCTGAAACCGAAAATCGCTTTTTTGAAATTTTTGTTTGTATGTCTGTCTGTCTGTCTGGATGTTTGTTACCTTTTCACGCGATAATGGCTGAACGGATTTCGATGAAAATTGGAACATAAATTAAGTTCGTTGTAATTTAGATTTTAGGCTATATGGCATTCAAAATACTTTATTTAAAAGGGGGGGGTTATAAGGGGGCCTGAATTAAATAAACCGAAATATCTCGCTTCTTATTGATTTTTGTGAAAAATGTTACATAACAAAAATTTCTTTAAAAACGATTTCCGATAAGTTTTATTCCAGGCAAAATTTTGATAGGACTGATATTTAAGTCTGTCTGTCTGTCTGGATGTTTGTTACCTTTTCAGGCGATAATGGCTGAACGGATTTCAGTGAAAATTGGAATATAAATTAAGTTCGTTGTAACTTAGATTTTAGGCTATGTAGCATTCAAAATACTTTATTTAAAACGGCGGTTGTAAGGGGGCCTGAATTAAATGAACCGAAATATCTCGCTTATTATTGATTTTTGTGAAAAATGTTACATAACAGAAGGTTCTTCAAAAATGATTGTCGATAAGTTTTATTCCAGGCAAAATTTTGATAGGTCTGATATTTAAGTATATAAAAGAGTTTTAAAATAACAATACAATACATTTTCACCGCCGCCTCAGATTATAGCGTCGTTGTTCCGTAACTGCTATGTGCAAACTATTAAATTTTTTAGTAGGAAGAAAAACAAATTTATTCGTTCTATGGCAGTAGTGCATAGGAGATCGTGAATTCTTACATTTTTACACAATCAACTCTATTAATTTGGAGTGATTTATTAAAGGATGCATTCAAGACTAATTTAGAAAAATGTTAAACGAGTTTTATTTGCACCAAATGAGTGGTCTCTGGACCAAAATGATAGCATTTTAATTATTTAAATACAATTTAAATTAAGTAACATATTAAACGATTTATTCTTCTATCAAACACGAATGTTCCCTGGACCCAATGTTCTATTTTAATTATGTAATTACTTTATATTTATTTCTAATAAGTGCAGCGGAGCGCACGGGTACAACTAGTGTTAAAATAAATGTATTTAAATGTGAACATTCACAATTAACGAGAAGATTGCCGGAGCCCGGAAACGGGAACGTGAAAGTTAATTGTGAATGCTCACATTTAAATGTATTTATTTTAACAATATTTCCGTTATCGTTGTCGTTTCCGTTCTCGGTTTATTGTGAACCAGTCTTAACTTGTCCCAACCAAGATTCGAACCGGAAGCCGATCGTTTCACAGTCAGGTGTGCCAACCGTTACTCTACAGCGATTATTATTATTATTATTATTATTATTATTATTATTATCATCATTATATCATTATTATTATTAGTATTACTGTTATCATCATCATTATCATAATCATTAGGATGATTAAGATTATGATTATCAGGATTATTATGATGGTTATTATTTATTACTGTCTTGTAAGTTATCATTAGGTACAAGTATTAGAAATCTGATTAATTCTTAATTTGTTATTCTCGTTCCTATAACATAGGATAATTATTGTAAATCATATAGGCCTATATAATTTTATATTGTAACATGGCTAGAATACAATAATCATTGTTCTGTAACAATAATTTATAACGTGCACACCAATAAAAAGTGTAGTTTTCTATAGTATAGGCTGGTTCACAATAAACCGGGAACGGAAACGAGAACGGAAATAATGTTAAAATAAATGTACAGTATTTAAATGTGAGCATTCAGAATAGTTAATTGTGAATGCTTACCTTTAAATACATTTATTTTAAAAATATTTCCGTTCTAGTTCTCGTTGCCGTTTCCGTTCTCGGTTTATTGTGAACCAGCTTTTAATATTTTCATGTTTCATATCATTGTGTTACAAACAATTTTTTTATTTAGTTGCTATAAAAGATAGCCTAAATACTATAAAGTGTAAACCATCTTGGACTATATAGCCTCATTTTCAACTACCTTTATTAAAATACCAATTAATACTATCCGTACAATAACGAGTTTTCATGCGTTGAAGGGTTCCGTACAAATTTTACGGAACAAACGTTTGAGTCATGAGTCCTGCGCTAACAGGTTAACTCGTCGTTATTCGAGAACCAGTAAAAATTTTGAGTGGCCATCACTTTTAAAAGTAATTTCCATCCCTTCTCAACATTTCTCTCGCTTTGACCCCCCATCTAACGTGAAAAACAAAAAAGTTTTCAGCCTACAAAGGTGAAGTTGCAAATGTCTATTCTGAACACACCAATCTCCATCGAAGTTAATATTTTTTTTCTCACTTTCCAAAAAATATTTTCAGTTCGATTTTTTTCCTATGTTTTCCTTAGACATTGAGCTATCAATCCAAAAAATTACAGCGCGATTGATCAAGTATTACAGGAGCTACGACATGATATATATCTAAAGAACCGGGAAATGTATAAGCCAATGCTTCCTATAGGAGCGCGGCCCGAGCGATATCGCTTGCTTATCAGTACTACAGTCCCGTCTAGACCTCCGAGACTGTCGGGAGTGATCTAGTATCGGTAACCTCGGGACTAAGAGAATCTCGTGTTCTCTATCAATGAGTCATTTGGCTACATTCGGTACGCGCGCACTAAGCGAGACTGTGGAGATTACGCAACCGAGAACGGGCGATAATATGAGGCAGTCTGCCCGACTCTACAAAACACACATTAACTGTAGTATTGTTGTTTACCTATCATAACCTACTTCAATTTATGTACAGACCGATTATTTAGTCCTGACAGCTCAGCGGCGCGAAAGAGGGGCAATAATAGGAGTAGTGGGGAGATTTCCGGAGTAGAGATAAGGGCGAGCGGTCGATACAGGAATTGCAATAGAGCTTAGCTGGGTACTGGAAACACAATGCTATACCGCATGCGTGACATCCGATCGCTCTGATTGCAGGCAACAGACTAACCTGAACATCCCGTGGCGTAACTTAATGAACTCGCCTGACCCAGGCGCACATCGCCGGCGACTGTCAGGACTAAATAATCGTATTCTACTGTATTCATTTTGCTTATTCCACAGAAACTAAATCAGAAAAACTAATAAGAAGAATTCTAGCGGTACAAAAGTGAATATGTAGGCCTACTGCCAACCTAACAGTAAAAATTTTAAAAAGTCACTCAAATTACAGACACCTTGGAGGGAACACGTCATTTGTTACTTTGTACAATAATTATTTCAGTTTTACAATTAGTGATGTTTTCCATTTGTCAACTGACTTCTGTGTTACATAGTGTAACGAAACTTTCAACTGTTGATGTTAGTGCTTATTCAGTGTTGAAATCCAACAGGCGAGAAATGGTCCACAAATTTTACCTCGAGCCTTCTATCAGGGAGGAATTTTTTTACGTGCTGTAAATCAACGACTCGAAATGCATAGCTTTTGTTCCTTCCAGAAGGAGGTCATAGTAACGATTTTATCGCCTTTAAAATACATCGTCCTAAGCCAGGTTTGAACCCGCGAACCTCGGGGACCCAACAGCTAGCATGGTAACCACTAGACCACAGAGGACCACTATTTTCTTCAAGAAAAAAAAAGATAGGAGGATTGTAATATATTCTACGTTACGGATCCATTTTTTTTTTAGTCAAGATTTGTATTGTAGACTTGTATTTCATGTTCACATATTGAGCAATCAAAAGCATTTTTTTTTGCACGATCGTGGTTTTATTTATACTTACCGGTATTGTTGGCAGGCCTTGTAAGTTGGATTTGTAACACGCGGAGTTACTGGAGAAACAGATTGTAACTCATAACAGCATTAGGTGTCAATTAAATGTTAAAATGTTATGTTTTATTTAATGACGCTCGCAACTGCAGAGGTTATATCAGCGTCGCCGGATGTGCCGGAATTTTGTCCCACAGTTCTTTTACATGGCAGTAAATCTACTGACATGAGCCTGTCGCATTTAAGCACACTTAAATGCCATCGACCTGGCCCGGGATCGAACCCGCAACCTTGGGCATAGAAGGCCAGCGCTATAGCAACTCGCCAACCAGGTCGACGCTGTCAATTATCTTACATGTTAGTTTGTATGATGTATTAGATGTGCTGTAACACCAACTATTCTAATCTTTTTACCAGAACAATACTTCCTTGGATGTAGACCTACTGTGGAACAGTTACATTTACTAAAATGGCGCAGTATCGACAAATTCTGTTCTTGATGTTACGTAGTTACCTGCTGACCTACAACGAGACAATACGCAAAGCCCTTGAAAAATAAATTTACTTTATATTTTGAATAAAAAAATTATCTTAAAAATGATGCACTATTCGCAATTATAAAACTGTGATCGTGCAAAAATAGTATACAATACACATGTGATAAATGCGTAACAGAATCTCGAAAATACAGAAGACGAGGCTTCGTCTCTTCTTTCCTAACTTTTCTTCGAGTCTGTGACAATGCACTTACCACCCTTGTATCGCAGTATACTATAACGGTTTGTAAAGACTCTTTGTATAGATATGTCAAAGTTTTGGTGTGGAAATTATAAACTGTTCGAGGTAAAATCAAATCTCTCTTGATGGACACAATTCCAGTCGAAGGTTACTTCATCTTTTTCCTTACATAGAACTAATACCTCTTAACTACAGAGAATATATCGACCAATCGATCTTTGGCATTCTTGAAACACGTTAATTTCTCCCAGATCTTCGTTTTATTAATACCTTATATTTCACACTGTTCACAAATATTGTCATATTATGGTTGAAAACTGTAGAAAAAACCAGTTCTCTTGTATTCGATCTATTAAGTTCATTGTTTATTCTAGTATTTAACCCTTTCCTTAATCGTCTTCTCACATGAAGTTCCAAGTTCGACACGTCTTGTAGACATATTATAACTAATCCTCATTCCATACAAGACTTCGCACATCAACCAAAATGCTGCAATATCCTTCCGCGCCTCAACATCCGATATGTCCTATGTTTGCGCCGGAAAATTGGGCATGCATCGACTCGTGTGGAGCAATAATAGATAAATTATTTTAAAATAACAATCTAACATTAAAAATCAAATGCACGCGGAAATTTTACAAGAATGTACTTACATTATGAAGCGTCCACGTCAGGTGACGAACTGTTTCTAAAGGGTTTCCCCTTATGTTGTTTTAGGCCTGAATCACCGGCAACTGGCTAGCCATGATAACCTACACTATTACTGTAAATATTATGTCACAGGACGTTAATTTTATACAATTGAACACAACACAGCATCGACACAACAAACAGTAACAGAAACCAATTGACCGATCACCTTCCACCTATATGTTTGGGTTATGTTTTAAGTGATGACTTAATATTACATTATCTCCTGGTTATGTTATCACGCCTCACATCTCGCTATCGACTCCACCTAAAAATAAAATTCTTTGTTGACAGCCTTAATCAGTGTATCAACTGTTTCATTATCGTATGCCTTCGCATGTTTAGAAAAACAGAAAGTCTGCCAATAAGACTTCAAAAATGTTTAACGGTGCGTTTCCGGTCAGAGAAGTAATTAATATTGCGTTGTAGGCGTCACAAAATGGTTCTTTGTCCTGCAGCCAATAGGAAGGGCTTCAGGCATGTGCATTTGTTCACATGCGGAGTCTTCTTGTATGTAATAAAGATTAACAGCTGACTTAGCTGGAATTCGAACAGCATGGAGAAGTTAATTTTACAGAGGCTACTACCATTATAAGTTATATAGTAATACCACAGTCTAGTACTGTTATTGCAAATTATCTTGAACTTCCTGAGCGGGGACAGAGGGGCAGAGGGAAGGAAGCGCGTAACGTGGGTGGAGCCAACTGAGTTGTTTGCGCATGCTCCGCATCATAATCTCTTGTCAAGAAACATACATGTATTTCCTTCACTGCATACCTGTAGTGTTAACATGGAGCAGCAACCACAGGGTAGTAATTATGGTGAAATCACACCACCGCGGAGAAAAAGTAACGCGGAGAAAGAGAAATTATCGCAAATATAATTAAGTGTTGCGAGGAGGAAAAATTAAACAAATGTTTGCTGAAACCTCTTGATAAGGAATATGAGAGAGCGGCTAAATACTATGGCAAAAGTATTAGTTCCGTGAAGAGAATTAAGAAGAATATTGAATTACAACCAAATGAACCTTACACTACTCCGAGAAAGAATAAGTATGTAATGTTTAGAAATTATTGCTGTAATAGTCAGTGGCGAAGCTACATTCATGCAACTGGGTATTCTAAAGTTATATACATATATATTTTTTTTGTAGATAAACTCCAGTCTGGGTGTTTTTTGCTCTGCATAGATGTCGATGATGCGTTCTTTGAAGATGTAATCCCTGAAAAGACTGTTTAACAAACTCTTCTCAATAGCCAGAGTACTCAAATTGCTCAGTCTAGAATCTCTAGAATCTGACATGGAGTTCCTTAAAAATGTCTTAACTCTCTTCAATGCATTCAAACTTCTTTCACTCGACGCAGTAGACACAGGGAAGATGAGAATCAGTCTTATGAGCCGCACTGTTTCTTGATAGATTTTTTCTAGGCCATTGTTCAAAAAATATTTCAGCAAAAAACCTGCAGGCAAATGCTTTGTTTGGTCAGAATAAACGTTTGTGATCCATGTTTTTAAACTCACAAACATGTACTGGAATACCTCTGTCACTTCACCACCGCGTCGTTATTTAAAGACGCTGCTGCTAACCAATAGTCATGCTCTTGCGTCGAAATGTGTCAGGAAAAGTTCGTTTTCACGTAGTATTCTTTACCAACCGTTAAATATATTTTCAATTTCACATTCGTTTTAGTAGTTAATCTAATTCGAATGCTATACTAAGTGTATTCGTAGTACCGAAATACCGAACCCACAGGTGATTGATTATTTGAATAAAAACGTAAGTGGATAATGAATGATACATGATAATAATGAACACATCTGCACTTTACGGAAACAGACCGACGAAAAATGAATACTGCCCTATTATTTCTCACACACTGACAGACTGCAGCGTTGCCAAACGTGGCCGATTTCGGTAAACGTAGCTTTTAGCTATATAGTCCAATGGAAAAATGTAGCCGAATGAGATTCGATCGAATGACTATTTGTGAATACTCTCAATTTTATGTGTAAACACGTTCTTCTATCAAATTTTATTTTCTCACACTCTAATAGCCATAAGAAGTTTCTCGCTTCCGCAAAAAATTACGAAAACATAACAGAAAATTTAAGGTAGGACTGAATTCCGGACACAGCGACCATTATTTATGGCAAGGAAAGCTTTGGTATTTTCAGTTTTCTTTTCCTGTTATGTGAATAGCGCCCATTGTTTAACCATCAATTCTTGGATTTATGAATTCGCCGACACCTGACAGTGTCTTTATTGGGAGTCGCCCATGCAACAAAAATGAACTGGTCCTAAATTAATGAATGACATTTCCAACACATCCGCCTTCCAACATTGTAACTATAGCACAGGTCGTGGATTCTGTTTATTACTCTCTGAATGTGTGTGGCTTCATTTTGGTATTTGCAGCTGAATTTCGGGACGTCTGTAGCAGAAGCAGACTCTGAGATTGGTGCTGCTGAGTCTAGGCTCTTCACAGAGCTGTCTAGCATTAGTGACGTATGCAAGCACTCCGCTTGGCGCATGCGCATATGCTTTCTCTAGCTGCTGCCGTGAGCCTGGTTTGAAGCAGTATCAGCGAGTAGCCACACTGTAGCTACGTGCTGGTTCCGCTCCGTAACTAGACCGAAAACTAGAGATTTCATTTACCTATACTAATGAAAACAGGAAAATATAAATGCGCTAATTTCTTCAAAAACCAATGGGTAATCTAAGGCTCACAGATTACCCTTCAGCTTCGCCCCTGGTAATAGTTACGTTCAGTAGTGTGTGTACTGTGAGCGATATAATGAATGACTGTTGTAAGTTATTATTTTGTTATAGTTCTGCAAAACATATTATTTCATTCCAGAATTAGGACTTGTGTAAAGTTGAAGTGGACGACTTCGATCAACATGTCATTCGGGATACAATCGAAGAACTCTATCTTGTTCAGAAAGTAGTGCCTACGATTAAGAAGATAATTCCGAATGGATGATACCATTGACGAAATGATAATTAATTTTGGACCAAGCGATGATGATGATGATGATGATGGCAATAATGATAGGGATATGGATTGTGTACAATTGTAAATTAATGTAAATTCAAATAATAAGCCTGTAAAATATTGTTATAAGAATATGTACATATCAGCTGTAGGTGTAAGTCATGTAGGCCTATATAATGTATAGAAATAGCTGTAGTAACTCCCTAGCCCGGATGAGAGAGGAGGAGTGTACACACGATTATATTTAAATACTTACTCATTACATGTTAGTTAAAAGCAGCTACAAAACCACGTTCTCCTCTCAAAATCGGAGTGTCGTGAGATGATGATGTCTGTATTGAACCAAGTTCTTTTACAGTAGAGAGCCGTAAAGTGAAAGAACCAACGTTTTCTGAAAAGAGTCACGTTACCCGAGGGAGGGGCATCCTTGCCGTGCCGTTACGTTGATGATTACATGCCGTACCGAGCAGTTCGAAAGACAGACTTAGGGGATGTAAGGTTCAAGATAACTTGCAATAGCAGTATATACAGTCACGAAGCTTGAGTTGCTGAGGATACTAGGAACAATAGACTGTGCCGGTACTATTTCGCATTGTCTGTAATGAGGCGATAGTAGCTATCCTAGTGGTTAGCAACTATCTATGGATGCATATTCCCTACGTATTGAGCTTCGTGACTGTATATACTAGACTTTGCTAATACTTCAACCTTTGCAACGTCAACATTATACATCTCCTTAGAGATATGCCTCTCTACGACATAATAATCTTGAAATTATCAGCTCTGATAGCGCTAGGTACAACTGATAGATATACCTAAGTAAGTTGCTTTCCCTCTTGCAGTGTTATTTTTTATTTGACACTCAAAGGACATGTAGCATTAGATGATGTGAATTTATTTTCATAAGTAACATTTCATAATTTCGATATATTTAAAATATGATAATTAATGGTCGCTGCAGGAATTCATGTATTAGAGGCTACTTGAAGTTAATGAGTTAAATGTATTATTTGGAGACAAAACTTCACAACAACACAACAATAGCAAAACAGCATCACTAATAGCAGATAACAGTCATATTCCAGTCCAAGGAGTGATTTGAACTCGATGCTAAAGCTTCAATTTAACCGACTGGTGTAGAATATAAATTATGTTGAGACTGCGCGCTTCTAAGGAAGGTACCGAGGCTCTCCCCATCACTGAACCTGTTCCTCAAGAACGTTTGGGAGGCGTAAGGCAACATAAAATATCATGTCAGCTCTTTCTCTTTAGAGAGTCAGAGCAAAGAAATTGATTACTTCCCCAAGTAAATTGTCATGGCCCACTACACCAATTCCCACAGCAATCATCACGTTCCACCATTGAATGCATTCGACATAATGGACTTCTAAAGCCATATTTAGTGAGAAATTCTAAATCAAATTATTTCTTTGAACGAGCAGCTGGCTTTTAAATCATCGTTATAAAACCTAAACTCAAGATGACGCCCTCCGTTACCAAGAATCCATCTACAATTACAATGAGGGTTCAACATCGTTTCATTCGGCGGATGTGGCTAGGCGAGAACGTTGGTCTTCTGGGAAAAAAGGAGGTGTCCGAAAGTTTAAACCAGTTTCTTCTCTTTAAAAATCTTCAGTGGATAGGATATGTTGCTTAAAAGTAGCCTAATGAACTAAATATAAAGACATTCCTTCATCCTCCTCTCCATTACCGTTGACATCCTAGGTCTCCTCTTGTTAACTGTGGCATCATCATTGTTATGATCGTCTAATGTTTCGTTTATCATTTTTCTTTCCTCAGTACCTATACCACAGTCTAGTATATACAGTCACGAAGCTCAGTACGTAGGGAATATGCATCCATAGATAGTTGCTAACCACTAAGATCGCTACTATCGCCTCATCATAGACAATGCGAAATAGTACCGGAACAGTCTATTGTTCCTAGTACTCTCATCACCTTAAGCTTCGTGACTGTATGTACTAGACTGTGCCTAAACCATATAAAAGGAAAGTATTGTGATTCTCAAAAAAATAAATAAATAAATAAAAAACATTGATTACGAGATTTTCACGAATGTGAATGTTTTCAGTATCTCTGATGCCGGGAAAATTATATTGTACGTCTGTATGTCTATAAGTGCAACAATTTCTTTCTAACTATTGGATCGATTTTGTTCATATTTAATATCTATAAGCTAAGTTATTCGGGAATGATGCATATGAAATATAATAATTTTCAGTAAAAAAATCAATGGATCTTTATTTAAAACAACACATAGTCTATAATGGCGACATACTACAAATGAAAGAAAACTATTTTATTTGTGATTTTTCTATCACTAACAAATGAAGCGGCAAGATCATGCTAAAGGAAAATTATTTTCCAAAAGAAATTATTTATTATCGAAAGAAATATTTATATTTCTCACTGCCATTTTCACCTAATATTTATGTACTCATGCCAGGTGACTCTACATGTATAATATATCTCATTTTTTATTTTTACAGAAACAATTAATTATCACAAAAGATCTTCTGAATGACACCACTAGTCTGTTTTATAGATGAAGCATTCTTCCTATAAAGTTATGCTATTATAATTGATGGACGTATATACTTATAGACTTTAATGTAGTCGACCTATAAACTATGTACTTTAAAGTAGTACACTGAAAGAACCTAGTGTAATATATAGCTGGTCTGTGATGTATGCAATATAATGGGAAAGGAACTGATCACCCTACCCCATTATCTCCTGGCCTAGTTGTCTAATAAGTGCTGCTTTCTTGGTATCACTTGTGAGGTTCAGACCTGTCTTCGGACAATTGACTAAACAACAACCGAAACAACTGGACATTTGAGCTGTGGACAAAAAAATAAAAATAAAATAAATAATATGTTCTTGAATATAAAACAGTGAACATATCATCCGGTCATCCGTATATAGTTTCTAGCGCTACCCAACAATTAATTTCTTTTATCATATTTAGAATGATATTACTGTCTACTGTTTATTTTCTTGAATGATTATTAAAAATAAATATATAAATTAAATGATACACCACACACCTGATAAGAATATAAATTTTAGTTTCCTAGATTGCACACAAAATGCAATTTTTATAAATCCAGAAAATAAGATTTCATTTTTTTATTGTACAAAATAGTTCATGTGAATGTCGCAATATAAGTCTGAAATAATGAAGGAAATATGATATGTCCACTGCTTATTTCCCAAAGAAAATAATTTATTTATGGTACTTGTGAGGTAAGTATATCTTTATTGCGCGAGTTTAAGGATTAAATTACACAAGCGCAATAAAGATCACGCTCACAAGTACCATACGTTATTTAATCCATGACTATAACAAAAAAATTCTCTTTTATAAAAGAAAATATGTTGAAAATTAGTCCTCATATAACCAGATATCATGGCATGTATTTTAAAATCGATACACATACTAGGTAGATTATGATGTAGGAGGCCATGAATAGTGAAAAATGGTATCTAAGGCGTTGGATAAATAACAAATTATAATTATATAATTTTAATATAATTGTATTTTTTCATTTTATACATTTACTTTCATCTTTTTTCAAGTTTCAGGGATTATTTAGAAGCGTTCACGGGACTAATGTGATTAAAATAATTTGATTTAAATAAGTGCTACATGTAATACAAGAGTTATTTACGAATAAAATTTTTTTATCCACATCTCAAATATACAGTAGGCCTACTTTCAGTATAGACTACTACTTTAAAGCAGTCCTCTACATTAAAGTTCATAAGTATAGAGGTACACCAATTTAAAATGCATAACTTGATAGGAAGAACGCATCGTTTATGAACAGATTATTCGGGACTAGTAGCAAATAAAATTTAATTATTCAGAAAACATAAGCATACACTAGACTAGATATAAAAATAAATAATACACATATAATACACATCCTTCAGGAATTACAAAATTGCAGAATTTTTTACAAAATAAATAAATAAATAACTAAATAAATAAGTAGTGAAATATGATGGATGATTCCGCTAGTCCTCATGAAATTATAAATTATAAACAGAATCGAAAGTAATTATTAGATAAATCTAATAAACGTTGGATACAGATCATAACAGACAACTCAGAGTACCGTTATTTTCTTTTTCATAATCGTTTTATTCTTCAAGAATAAGCAGTACGCTTTCCAATCTGTTGCACTGGTCCTGATCTTCTATCTTTTTTTTTTTTTTTTTTTTTTTGGCTTGGCCTATGTTCCATATGCCAGAAGGTTTCTGTTTTAATATACTTTCAGGTAAGCTGTTCCCATCCATTGTCTGTACATGGCGTAACCATTTCTTTCCATATTCGCATGTATTATTTTTATAGTAGTATTAGCTATTTATACATGAAGCTGTTATCTAATAAGAGGCGGTATTAATAACTTCTTAACCTGTCACAAAACAAATTTTTATTTATTCAACATAATTACCTTTTAAATCTATACACTTCGCTCAACGGTCAGAAAGCAATAATTATAACCCTTTTAAAAATAACTTGCCTTAGTCTACAGACCGCTCTACCACATTAAATATTACTACTACTTCATTAATGAAAACTTCTTTCCTTTCAATATTTTGTTCTTTATTTTTAGAAATATGTGACAGCTGAGGGGGCTAAATCTAGTAAATGTGGAGGAAAATAATAATAATATACGATGTGAAAGACGTTTATGGAAAACTTTCAGAGTGTTTCATATACGTAATGTCGTAAGGTAAATGCTCCTAAGATTGCGCACTTAGTGGATTTCTGTCCTTAAATACTCATTTTGAGACCAATATAAAAACTAGGCCTATATTGATTCTTAAGATCACAATAATATGAAAAAGTTACAACAACGAAATGTTTGTTCTTTACAAAAATTCTTCTTTGAAAAGTTGTGAACGCGCAATCTTACACGCACTATCCTTTAAGAATGCGCACGTTGTCCTTTAAGAATGTGCGTCAACACATGTCACATTTAAAAAGTCCAACGCCTTCGTAGCTTGAACAATCTTCATGCCACCACTGTTTGCACCTATTAGACTACACCCAGTCCTCAGAAATTGGTTCTTCATAGGTTTCGTCACAATCAGGACAGAAAATGTTTCCTTCTGAAACTGTCCGATATGAAGAAGTTGACGCTGATGGACAGTCGTGATTGAAGCTCTTCCTGAATTGTTTAATGTTGCACGACTTTTTTGTTATAGCTGAAGAATCACTAGAACTGGTGTTTTTGCATTGTTTCTTGTTGCTAGAAGTTTTCATTGTTTCTAGAAGTGAGTTCTCATACGGAGAAGAAGACAAAATCTCAGATTTTTTTTTTTTAATTCGTTTCCTTTTCTTTGACTCCACTGTCTTTGGTAACGGAGAGATCATAGCTGGTGAAATTAGTGCCTGTTCAATAATCTCAGGTTCGAACTGGTAAGGAAATTTGATATACATTTCCCTATATTTTCACCATTTTCTATTCTTGTTCGACTTTTCTCCAACATTTCTTGGGTAAATATTAATTTTCTGTCTGATTACCTAACATGCGTCGAAGTCATGACACACTAGAGTAGAAAGCTGCAAGAAATAATATTTCATTTCTAAAGACTGGTTGTATGAGACGAAATGTGCCTCTAAGCTTGCTTACTGCCTCTATGGTTGCGCACTGATGCGGATTAGAGGATTCTACACAGTTCTGCATTGTATCAATAAATGGCAGGAGTGTTTACTTAGACAAACAAGGAAGAGTGCCTAACGTAGGATATGTATTTTTCCAGCAACAGTAATATACGCATGCATGTTTACATAGTTGGAATTGTTAAATAAACTTAACCTCCTTCATATGAAAATTTATAACAGAATCTGGGTAAAATCAATTCTTACCTGATAAACCTTTATAAACCCACTTTCACACAAACACTTTAATTTACACCATAGAGCTATACCTCACAAGCAACTTCTCTTGACGGAACGGCGGGAATCAACAATGCTGTCAACTATAAAAATATGACACTATGCAATCTTAGACACTGCGCTGTCTTATGTGCTTTTACCTTACGAGTCCAATCTGTAGATTCTCCAAAATCATGTCATGCATGATATCGACATTTTCTGGAATGATCACAGAAACAGGTCTTCCAAAACGGTGTTCATCTTTGATCTCCATTCTGCCTCTCCTTAATTCTGCAATACAAAATTGTATAATGTCGTACGATGGACAATGATCTCTCAATGTATCCACCATATCCGCATAAATTTCCCTGCCGGATAACCCTTTCAAAAATTGGTACTTTATCACCGACCAATAGGTACTCAGTTTTATAAAAATTGAATTTTTATTACTTTTTACAAAAATTCAAAATATACAATTGGCTGAACTCTTATCACCAAATATGAAGTAACTATTCACCAAACAACGCACTCTATTTCCATGGCAACCGTTTTCTTTTTTATAACGAAGGCCAAAGGTTGACTATAGAGAGTGATTCACGAGGATTTGTCGTCCTTCACGTAACTTATTTCCGAAGACATTCTGAGCAAAAAATGTCATATAAACATGGGTCCTATTCTCAATATTTACAGAGTTACGTTTCGTTATTGAAACGCATTGCTGTGAACGCTTGATCTTGATCAGTGTGCAGCCAACAGCCAGCACGAGCGCTGTAGGTAGCACGACGAGTGCCGTTCACAAGCGTACGGCCAAGTGTACTCAAGCGGACGGCGATACTTTTTAAAATATGTTGTAAACTCTCCAAGACTGTAAATTAGGATGCAAAACTGAACTGCAAATAATTAAGTCGGTGGAAGTGGTGTGATTTGTAATAATTGTTGTGATAAGTGCTTAAGAATAATGTAATTTTCTAGTTAAAAATAGAAAAAAAGATGTCTGTACGAAGCAACTAAAGAGTTCACAGCACATTTTAGCTTCATAATACTTGCCAATTAAAGAAATGATACTTCTGAATGGTTCATTCTCTATTTGTATTATTCTTTTACCTTCGAACTAAAGAAAAAACGTATTTTAGAAAAACAACTTTAAATTAGTGTAACTGAAAATATTGAGAATAGGAACTATGTTTATATGACATTTTTTGCTCAAACTGTCTTCAGAAATAAGCTCCGTAAGTGGCGGTAAATCCTCGTGAATCACCCTGTATATCAATATCCTTTAACATCTTCATTTCTCCCGGTCGGGGCAAGTTACCTGGTTTTTTCCGGGGTTTTCCCTCAATCCAATATGAGCAAATGCTGGGTAACTATCGGTGCTGGACCCCGGACTCATTTCACCGGCATTATCACCTTCATTTCATTCAGACGCTAAATAACCTAAGATGTTGATAAAGCGTCGTAAAATAACCTACTAAAATCTTCATTTCTTACGCTCTCTTTCTCCTGGTTATTGCTATTGTTGATCTAAAACGTCTTAATTCTGCTACTTGCAATCTACAGTTATAAAGTGTACTTGACACTGCCATTCTTTCTTAGAGCTTTAATTTTTTTTTCTATCCCTGGTTCATTTTTTAATGTGCAGTTTATTGTTTCACATAACAAATTAAACTTTTTTGTTTTGTCATTTTCTCCTGTGTATGACACTGAGCAGTCTAAAAAAAATATTTACTTGTTCGATTGGTTTGTTGTTCAGTGTGATTTAAGATCTTGTAAAGATGATACCAGTAAATGTTATAAACTTAGTTTCTTTTACATATTTTAAAATTAGATTCTTCATAGTCTTCTGACGTCAAACAGACCTCTCTGCAATAATAATAAATTAATAGCTTCAAACAATGAGCTGGTAGTCAGCATACGTGCAAATATTTATATGAGTGAAATTATTGTAGAGTTGTTTGAAAGTGAGAGTACCTTTGGTATCTCTTAAAATATTAAGACAATTCAAGTTTGACTCTGCATACACAAATTGGCGTTATACAGTGCTGTCATGAAAGCAATAGAGGATTTTCTAACTCCACAACAATATCTAGAACATTTATTTAAATTTTAATTCTGTATACGAAGTGGAAGAGAGATTATTAACGATTTAAGGTAGGAAGGACTGTCATATTAAAATAAACCCCATTATTTTCAGTACGATGCAATGATATCCTTTCAAATATTGGTATTTTTTTTTTCTTTTTCTGTATTTCTGCGAATTTAAATCAAGCTTGCATTTGAATAACACCAATTGAGGGTTAGCTGGAAGAAGAGTGTAACTCAGAAAACAGTTTTGAGAAAATAAACAAGAGCTATCTGTACCCTGCATCTCTTGCTGTAATATGACAGTATTCATATATATTGTAGGGTAATACGTTCTCTTGTGATTACAATGAGCACCATGGTTAATGTTTAAATATTGTACGAGAACGAAGCATTCAATTTTTTTTTAATTACACCCTTCTTCCATAGAAGAGGATTGAAAATACTGCAATACTGTTAATTCTATGTTTCTAATATATCTATAGGAATGGCTATATATAGGTCTATACTACAATAATGAAGATAATTAACATTTTATGTTCTACAAAAAAGAGCCTATGTATAATATGTTCGTTTACTAAATTGTTATCACAACATTATAAATAATTAATCCCACTTATTTCACGTTATCAATTAACTGAAAGTATCTAGAATATAGACTTACAAACACTATACCACTTTAAGTGATCTAATAATCTAATATAAACAACATCTAGAATCTTATGAGGCCTATTGGAGTGTTTGCCACTCATATCTGTTATTACAATATCACCTGATTTCACTATATTTTGTACAGTTATTACTCGTTTCTTAGATATTTTAAACAATAAAGAACTTGCATAAAAATTCTTCTCAGTTATGATACTGTACAACCAAGAATATTATCGATGCTGTGGTTTTACAGTTGTTTGACGTTGCTTAATGGTTTTCCTCTCCAAATATCCCATAAGGAATGTATCCTGTTGGTTTTTGATTCCAGGTTCCCAAAATCCTCAATGTAAAATGGCTTGTTCCTCTGTAGACATCTCATATTTCTTCTGGCAGCAACTGGCTTAAATGTTTTGCTGCTAACTTGTCAGAAATATGGTCGTTCCTAAATGACTGACTGCTAGCCTGGATCTAACATTTTATAGCACTGCATACGCCTATATTATTAGTACCTATTATATATATATATATATATATATATATATATATATATATATATATTGGCAAAAATAAATAGTAATACTGTATTTCTTTCACCATTTTTCCTGACTTACTTGTGTAAACTTTGCCGTAATTTCGTCGTCGCTTGTTAGATTATTCTTTCATAGTTTGTTATACCGTTTCCGTTTTCTACCTTTCCGTATATAATTCATTTTCATTGATACTTTCAACATCAGAAAGTTTATATTCGTTTCCATTAGGCGAAAGATAGGATAGATCAGAACACTCGTCAGACTACGCGAACCCTTACAGTTACCTTCGCCGGTCCTCGAACCATAGTAGTGAGATGGAAGACGGACGCAATTCAATAATACCTCTCTATTGCAATCTATTGGGAATAGAGTCATAACCAGGGAACGGATTTATATGGACTAAAAATATATGAAATATGTAAATATATATGTAGTTATTTTTACCAAAATATGGAATTAAATATGGATTTTTACCAAAATATGGAATTAAATATGGACTTAAAATTATAAAAAAATGACTATGTACGTTAAATATTGGTACATTTTAATCAAACTAAACAAAAAATATAATGGACGTACCTTATCTTCCAATGTAGTTTCAACAAAACACAATTTTTATTGTCTGTTACCATAACAATAGGTTACAAACATTTCTTTCAAGCGCTGAAAAGTGAATCTTCTTCTATTGTCTCTGAGGATAGATTTATACTGACTAAAAGAGCGTTCGACGTCACAAGAAGTAACTGGTACATAATTCAATTTCACAATGTCTGCTGGGGATAAGTCCAAGTTAATCTTCACTGTTGATTCACCACTCATTACAGCAACAACCTTTTGTAGTTCTTCATATCCAGGGTTTTTTGAAAGTACAGTGTCCACCTTAGCTCTTACTGCATCTGCAACTTTACCTCTACCACGATTCAGTTGTTCCACAGTACTATTTATAATTTCAAAACTTTCAGATAGTGAAAGGTGCCTATTTTGGAGACTTTTGAGCGTTTTTATGATGCATGAAAATGTATGCTGAATGTGAGCTAAGTCATTCTTCACACTTATGTCACAGGTAACTGTTTTCGCAGTATCAATTGAGACTGCATCTTCAGAGTCCAATGCAAGGAGAACATTGTTAATAGAGTCTATATGTTCGGCATAATATTCAACTGCTTCTAGCCATGTACCCCATCTAGTTAAAATTGGCTTTGGTGGCAATGGAATTTCAGGGTACATTTCTTTCAACACGTTAACTCTACTGGGAGCTTTGAGAAATACTTTTTTCACTGATGAAATCAACAAATCTACTTTAGGGAAATTGTCTCTGACCACTTCTGCCACACGATGAAATGCATGCGCCACACAAGTAAAATGAGTCAATTTAGGATATACAACAGATAATGCTTGTCCAGCTTTGACCATATAAGGGGCAGCATCGCTAATAAAGAATAACACATTATCGTACATAATACCCTTTGGCCACAGGATACCCATAGCTTCGTTGAACAGTTTAACTATAGTTTTGTTATTGCACTTTTCTAGAACATCACAATGTAAAAGAATTCGTTCAGAATATTGTTCACTTAACAAACCGATAACTACATTACCAACAAGTCTACCTTCTTTGTCGGGAGTCTCATCAATGGAAACCCAAATTGAACTATCTTTAATTTCATCTCTTATCTTCTGTATTGTCTCATCGTAGATGGATGGAGCATACGTCTTCCTAAGTGTTGACTCATCCGGGATTGTATGTTGAGTATATTTTTCAAGGAATTCCCTGAAGACCTTATTCTTTAGTTTGTAGAGAGGAATATCAGCAGAGATGAGAGAACGGCACAGGTCGATGTTAAACTCAGATCTTACATTCGATGTTGTTGGTTGTGTTAAAAACAATTGTCTCTGCTTGGAATTTAGTTGTTTGTTGGCCTGATGTTTACTAGTTGTAATGTGTTGTTGCACCAGGAACGTTTGTGTAGATGATACTGCACACTGACACAAATTACAAAATAATATTTTATTGTCAGTTGATAAACCATCTTCTTTAAATTCTGAAATGTAACTTGTTAGTTTTGATTTTAAATTGACTGAATGACGTACTTTTGGCATATTTACCGTCTTTATAGTATGATTTACAAAACTGAACCTATGTGTACTCTGACTGGCATTTAACTGTTGAGCTGCACAACTGAAGTCTGTTAAAAATTTTAAATTAAATTAATACAGTTTTGTAACTTACTTTCCCATTGTTGATAGGACTGCTAATTTTCAAATAACTCTGATGTTAAAGGGATTACTGAACATGTGTTTAAATCTCTATTGTTGAAATGTATTTTTAAAAGTTAATGGAATTTTGTTTTGTTTTATTGTTAAACCTAATATAATATGGACTGTTTTATATGAAATATGGAAAATATATGGAAATTAACGAAAATATGTACTAAACTCTAAAATATGGAAAAATATGGAAAATAAAAGTAGGATTTTTCAACCCTACACATTGTGAAACATAAAGATAATGCAAAATATAAATTATATTAGCTTTATAAGTAAATATGTATTTACATATAAATCCTTTCCCTGGTCATAACATTGTGGTGGTTGGTAGAAATGTCGTCAAAGAACGTATATAACCATTTTACGGATAAACGCCGTAATTCGAATTACGCCCTTCTTCCAGCTAACCCCTCAGTTCTGTGTTTATTGGTCTACCTATGAAGATATATCCTTAAAAGTTTACAGAAGATAGTCGTTTTAGGATATTTTGAGGTATTGTCTAGATTTTCTTTCTCTTTGTTTATACTTACTTATTTACTTGCTGGTTTTTAAGGAACCCGGAGGTTCATTGCCGCCCTCGCATAAGCCTGCCATTGGTCCCTATCCTGAGCAAGATTAATCCAGTCTCTACCATCATATCCCACCTCCCTCATATCCATTTTAATATTATCTTCCCACCTACGTCTCGGCCTCCCTAAAGGTCTTTTTCCCTCCGGCCTCCCAACTAACACTCTATATGCATTTCTGGATTCGCCCATACGTGCTACATGTCCTGCCCAACTCAAACGTCTGGATTTTATGTTCCTAATTATGTCTGGTGAAGAATACAATGCGTGCAGCTGTGCGTTGTGTAACTTTCTCCATTCTCCTGTAACTTCATCCCTCTTAGCCCCAAATATTTTCCTAAGCACCTTATTCTCAAACACCCTTAATCTCTGTTCCTCTCTCAAAGTGAGAGTCCAAGTTTCACAACCATAAAGAACCGGTAATATAACTGTTTTATAAATTCTAACTTTCAGATTTTTTGACAGAAGACTAGATGACAAAAGCTTCTCAACCGAATAATAACAGGCATTTCCCATATTTATTCTGCGTTTAATTTCCTCCCGAGTGTTATTTATATTTGTTACTGTTGCTCCAAGATATTTGAATATTTCCAGCTCTTCAAAGGATAAATCTCCAATTTTTATAGTTCCATTTCGTACAATATTCTGGTCACGAGACATAATCATATACTTAGTCTTTTCGGGATTTACTTCCAACCCTATCGCTTTACTTGCTTCAAGTAGAATTTCCGTGTTTTCCCTAATCGTTTGTGGATTTTCTCCTAGCATATTCACGTCATCCGCATAGACAAGAAGCCGATGTAACCCATTCAACTCCAAACCCTGTCTATTATCCTGAACTTTCCTAATGACATATTCTAGAGCGAAGTTAAAAAGTAAAGGTGATAATGCATCTCCCTGCTTTAGCCTGCAGTGAATTGGAAAAGCATCAGATAGAACCTGGCCTATACGGACTCTGCTGTAAGTTTCACTGAGACACATTTTAATTAATCGAACTAGTTTCTTGGGAATACCAAATTCAATAAGAATATTATATAAAACTTCTCTCTTAACCGAGTCATACGCCTTTTTGAAATCTATGAATAGCTGATGTATTGTACCCTTATACTCCCATTTTTTCTCCAATGTCTGTCGAATACAAAAAATCTGATCAATAGTCAATCTATTACGCCTAAAACCACACTGATGATCCCTAATAATTTCATCTGCATATGGAGTTAATCTTCTCAAAAGGATATTCGACAAAATTTTGTACGACGTCAACAAAAGTGATATTCCTCGAAAGTTATTACAGTTAGTCTTGTCCCCCTTCTTAAAAATATGTACGATTATGGACTCCTTCCATTGTTCTGGTACAATTTCCTTTTCCCAAATTGCAAATATCTTTGTTTATGCAGTCATTAATTTTTCCACTTAGATCGCAAACATTTACTTCTTTTCTGATGTCCTGAATCTTCTTGAAAATATGACAGAGCTGCATTCTGTTACTCTAAAAATGAATTCTATTTTATCTGTGTGGATACAAGGGCAGTTTTTTGGCCAACATCCATGATTCATATTCATACAATAACTCTTCCGCGTATGAGGAAACTGTTACGTACTCACATTCTTCATCATGAGCCTGACAAATAGCTCCCAAGTACGGCATCATAAAAGCACAATAAAAATATAAACGAATGTTGCATCCCACAGTTGTAGCAATGTAGACCGGTTTCACTGAATTCACAGTTCTAGAGTTATTTAGTATTTCCAGCCCCGAACATAAGGCCGATCAGAAGGCCAAGCGACTCCACAAAACAACAGGACGTATTCATTGGCGCCTACACCGAGTTGAAGTTTACAGTTACGAAGTGACTTAGATATCATTTTATAATGCATGTCTAAACTTAGCAGAAGAACTTGACAAAATGAAAGAACCTTAATAGCTTCTGAAATCCAGATTCAAGACATAGAACATACAAAAGCTAACACCTAGACTCGTTCTTAAATGACCTAGAGTAGAGAACTGGATGATCTGGTAGACCGAATCCATAAATGAATATAATTTTCATGTTCATTCATAGTTCCATTCATACTTTCCTGCCCAAGGGCAAACCCTGCAGGCTCCAATCTTTCCTATTTTCCGCATTCCTCTTAGTCTCTGCATATGATCTTCTTTTGCTCCTAACTTTTCTCTCGTTCATCATTCCTTCCAGAGTCTCTTTCAGTATGCACTTTCTTCTTAGCCCGTAAACCAGATATTTCCTTTTTCCTTTCTTGATCAATATCAGCATTATTCTTTCTTCACTCACTCTTTATGGCACGGCTTCATTTCTTATTCTGTCTGTCCATTTCACACTTCCATTTTTTTCCATAGGCCTATATCTACATTTCAAATGGTTCTAATTGATTTTCTTCACTTGTCCAGATGTCTGCTCCATACAATACCACACTCCACACAAAGTACTTCACTAGCCTCTTCCATTGTTCTTTTTCCAGAAGTCCACAGAAGATGCTCATTTTTCTACTAAAAGCTTCCTTTGCCATTGCTATATTCCTTCTGACTTACTGGCAACAGCTCATGTCACTGCTTATAGTACACCTAAGTATCTAAAGCAGGCCTGCACAAGGTTTGCGCTCTTCGAGTCGGCTCACAGCTCGAGAGCGGAATGCAGATATTGGCTGCGCTCTGTGTAAGAGTGGACTGGAAGAAGGGGTGATATCGTACAAAATGTACACAAAAGTACTAGTGCGAGTGTTCATGAAATGAATTCCCGTTCAGTGTTTACAAAAGTATCTTGGACTATTATTAATTAATAAAGAAATATTTATTTTACAGAAATAATAGAAACTCTATAGCTACTTAAATATACGATATCATTTTGTTATATTTTTATTTATCAGTATATCAAAACGAGGTTTTATGCTGTTGGCAGCTGAAAGGAACAGTACTGATCGTAATAAAACATCAGTTACAGATGTTCGATGTCTGCCTTTATTAAAGTTGATTATTGAAAACAGTTGCTCACAAATATAAATGCTGAGCCAAACATAGCAATCATTTTCACAGCCAGCTTATGTAGTCGTGGATATTATTGCTGAGGTTTAGTCTTGTAAAACTCAACCAGAATAGTAGTATTATTCAAACGGTCTTTAGCCCTTTGGCCACATTGAAGATCAAAAAGTTCAAGTTGTAAATCGTATGACACTGTTTCAACTGATGTTGAAAGAATTTATTATGATAACTTTAAACTTTTTTCCAATTAAGACAAGCTCTTGGAATCTAGAATTAAATTCATTTTGAATTTAAATTAATATTTGCACATAATCGTTTAACATGGTTTCATCACGACCAATTTCTGTCGTTGGAAAGTGAGCTATATTACTTTCTCGAAACTGACTTACGAAAAGTGTAAGTTTACGACTGAAATCCCGTAATTTATTCAACATATCAACAATGAGCTGACCTTTTCCCTGAAGAGAGATATTAAATTGTTGAAGATTAATAAATTCTAACGTACCCTACCTCATGTAATAATACAACTTTCAACTCCTGAACCTTTTTACTGCGATCTTCACCAACAAAACCATCATATTTATATATGTGGACTAGTAATGACGCATTATATTATGTTTTCCTCTTTCTTTCAAACTTTTGTGGCAGATAAGTACTGACTCCAGTTGCTGTGAAAAAATAAGCATTTTCCCATGCAATATTGAAAGAATTTGCCTGATGATCACTTTTCCGTCTTTTAGATTCCTCCATTATGTAGCCATAGATAGGCAAAGTGAAATAGCTACTGATAATACACACTACATCAGATAGCTGCGTGGACTATCCTCTATCTATAGCAGGCCTACGTCATTCCGACATACCTTTCCGGTGAGCTTGTTAGACGGCTCTCCCGCTCCGAAGGATCGGCCGCGCTCAATGAGCGCCTTTTGTGCAGGCCTGATCTAAAAACAACATATCAGCAAAATTTGTCATATACAAGTTTCAGATAAATTATTTTAAATTGATTGAAACCTTTCAACATATTAAAAATGTTTATAATATCCATATAAAATTAATCCTAATATTGAAATAGAATGTAAAATTATACTTTACATTGTAATTTAGTACTTATAAGAAATTCAACAATTATGTTATTTTATTTTGTTCTAAATAAGTCGTAGGCTACATCTGACCTGGAAGTCTGATTGTTGTGCAATTACAGACAGCGAGGAAGCGAATTAACTTGCAAGTTATATTTCATCTCTGATATTTTGGTCCATAGCCATAGGTGGTCTAGTGGCTAGAGCCCTGGACTTATAATCCTGTGGACTCGATTATTATTTATTTATTTACTTGGTTATTTAACGAAGCTGTACCAACTACGAGGTTTATTTAGCGTCGATGGAATTGGTGATAGTGAGATGATATTTGACGAGATGAGGCGAGGATTCGCCTGACATTTGCCTTGCGATTGGGGAAAACCCCGGAAAAAAACCCAATCAGATAATCAGCCCAAGCGGCAATCGAACCCGCGCCCGAGCGCAACTCCGGATCGGCAGGCAAGCGCCTTAGCCGACAGAGCTACGCCGGTGGCTCCCGGATTCGATCCCGGAGTGATTTAGATAACACAAGAGTTGCATCCGCGAGCTCCATTTACCCTGCAGCATCTCAACAAATTCTTCTCATCGCGGGTGTAGCATAGACCAGCCTCCTATGGCGCAACCTGGGCAACGACTCTGTCAGTAAATTGGTCTACACACGTGGATTCATATGGGTGAATGACGGACAGTCAAGTATCCACCATAAGTTTGTGTGCTTGCGTGCGTGCGTGCGCGCGCGTGTGTGTGTATATTGGTCTATAGCCTCTTCTTGGGATACTCATGCTTACCCTACCTCAGAGAATGAATTACTGTAAGTACTTGGAACAGAAAATAACATTAACATCGGCCAATAGACATTAAATTCAAATGATTTACTCGTAAGCTTTATGAAAAAAAAATGCAACTTAATGGGTTGATGCAAAAGTCCGCAGCGTTTTCTCGCTGTGACAAAATTTTTTGCAGTTTTTCTTGGGAAGGATAAATGCGGTAGCTTCCCGTTGCTTTCCGCACACCACTCTCTCTTTCGCATCTTAATAGATCTCAGGGGGCTCCAGCGTGGAGGAGAGGAGAGTGGATTTGACTTCCGGACTTCACCGAAATTCACCACAAGGGTTAAATATCAGTTCTATCAGGATTTTTGACCCGATCAGAGACAGGGAAATTTCAATTGCCTTTGCCCCTCAAAAGTAAGATAAGCTCTGAATAATTTATTGAACCTAGAGTTCTTTAAAATTAGCAAAGAAATTTCAATACAATAATCCTGAATAGTAATCCAAGCTTTAATGTGTTGCTCAAAATGTCCTCCAGTAGCACCTTGACATTACCTGACTCTATCAATTACCTCCCTCATAACGTTATGTAATTATAATTACTGAGCTGTTACAATAATTATTACTGCTGTAACTCGATTTTGTAAATCCTGTAAAGTCGATGGTGTTGAAAAAGCAATATATTTCTAATGAGGAAATGCAAAGAAGTCTAACGCTGATAAGTCAAGTGAGCTAGCTGGCCATGTAATAAATCCATTGGTGCTTTTCTAGTTATCGCCGAATTTATTATTTAAGTACTGAGCAACTGTTATTACAGTCTAGTATATACAGTCACGAAGCTTGAGTTGTTGAGGGTACTAGGAACAATAGACTGTGCCGGTACTATTTCGCATTGTCTGAGATGAGGCGATAGTAGCGATCTTAGTGGTTAGCAACTATCTTCTTTTGCCCTTCCAAGGATTGGGATTTATCTCGTTCCACGCCAAAGACATTTATTCTTGAAACTGGCCTTTCCATCTGGTTCTCGGCCGTCCCATATCCCGTCTTCCATTCGGTTTATGAAAGAAAGCTTGCTGCGGTAGTCTGTCAGGGGACATTCGGTTGACATGCTCTTGCCAGTTCTTTTGGTATTGAATTACCTCTTGCACTATACTATACTTCTTATACCCAGTGCCGTTCTTATGTCTGCAACTATCTATGGATGCATATTCCCTACGTATTGAGCTTCGTGACCGTATATACTAGACTGTGTTGTTATAGTATTATAGATTATAACCTGTTCGTCATAGCAACGACAAATAAACCATGTAAATAAACATTTATTTTTTCAAACTGCGATCTTCCACAGCAGCTATTGTTGTTTACATATGCATCAAACAAAAGACTATCTATTTAAACCTGGATATATTACACATCATTAGATTCAGAATATGAAGAAGAGTCAAAGAATCTAGAAATACAGAGTGATTCAAAAGTCCAGCAACAAAGGCATAGATAAACTCCGTTATTAGTGCAGATAGCAAAAAATTGAAAAAGAGTAAAGTTGTAAATATTATATAGTTTTCAATCTAATATGCTTTAATTTTCAATGTAGGATAAACTGTTGAAGCTGTACACTAGTACGACCAACGAGTTATATCTCGTTGAGTACGACACACCTTCCAGTCCCAATGCTGCCAAATTAGTGGCTTTTCCGCTAGTTCCACCGGATTTTAGATACGTATAATTTAACGAAGAAAAATAGTTTACATGCAGAGTTTAGTGGTTATTTAACTTGTCACAGAGCAAAGAAACATTTCTAATATTTCTTTACGTTGATAGCATAAAAATTCAGGGGACTTTCATTCTTGCCTGGCGGCTTTCCCTGAACTTCTATTGACAACAATACTAATTTATTGTGGTCATCATTTCGTCATTTACTCGATACACTGCATATCTGAAATCCGGTAGAACTAGCGGAAAAGCCACTTATTTGGCAGCATTGGAATTGGCTGGTGTGTCGTACTAGTGTACAGCCTCAACGGTATATTCTATGCTGAAAATTCAAGCACATTAGATTTAAAACTAAATCTCTCCAACAACTTTCTCCTCTTTCCATTTTTCGCTATCTGCACTAAGAATGGAGTTTGTCTATGTCGCCGAACTTTTGAATCATCCTATATACAGCGTATTCCATATGAAATAAGAAAATTAATGTTTTCCGGTTAAACCGGAAACGATATTTAACCCTGGACTGTATACCCTTTTTTGACAGTTTTGGTTGTATATTTGGAGTTACTAGTCACCCCACATATTCTTTTGGATCTATTGTGTACAATGGATTTTATTTTTTATTAAATTATTTATTTATATGTTATGCAAGGAATTTTGGATTATGAAAAAATAAATTTGATGTTGAAAAAACAAATTAACTTTATAACATTACAAAATTACAGAACTTCTGAACTTAATAACCATAATGAAAATGTCAGTGTTTGAAAATTGCTGACTCCACCTTTCAACACCTTTCAACAATCAAACGCACCCACATAACATGCAGAGAAGTTCGAGATGACGCCGAGATCTTGTAGGCTCTGAGGATGGTGATGAAGCACCGAAACAGCTGTAAGCCGCACAAACTTACATAATTAACACGAGTAAGTCCGCTAGTTAATCAATTATAAATATTATTTAACCCTAGAATGCATACCCACAAAAGCTTATATTTCGTTGCCATATCTTTGGATGGCTTTCAACAACTCTCAAACCACAGGTATTCATTCATTCACTACTTAGAATAGTTTCCACTCCTCAGTAGGCTGTGGGCTTCAAAGCAGTACACACGTTTCACGAGCTTCGTGGGGTATACAAGCACGTTTGTAAGTATTTATAGCCATTTCTTGTCATTGTGTTAGTGATGGCTGTAAGTGTAAGAGGTGATGATATACAGTAAACTCTGATGTACCTATCGTGGCATGGGATGAAACAAATGAAACAAGCTAGATTTGCTTTATGTCCCCGTGCTAAAGGCAGAAAAACAAAATTATCTTGTGTGAAGTGCAATAAACTGGCATGCTCAGAACAGAGGAGATATATCTGCGTTGAATGTGCAAAATGAGGGTCTTCTTATCCTGCAAGCCTCAATGCTAAGATTATTTCCGAATTATGCAATTTTGTTAGAAACATGTCTCTTCTAAAAATAGTATATTCAATTTGTAAGCAACTATTTCTTTTAAACACAAGAACACAAGAAATACATCACACTAACATATGAAAACAAAAGCACACATAAGATCGCATCTTTATTCAGAAAGCAGAAATACAACATAGCATACAGAACAGAAAACACACTACAAAGACATCTCAACACACAAAAAACACAAACAAATAAATACGACCACACAGGTGTATACAAACTCACATGTAATAGTTGCGACAAGTTCTACATTGGACAGACAGGCAGATCATTCCAAACACGCTACAGAGAACACATTAAAGCAATAACCAGAGGACACAATACATCTACATACGCCGATCACATAACCAATGCTAACCATACATACAATAACATAAATGCGGACATGGAAATCCTACACATACAACCCAAAAACCAAAAACTCAACACACTAGAACAATACGAAATATACAAACACACTAAAACACACCCCGATCAAATTCTCAACGCACAGATCAATTTCAGCACACACACACACACACACACACACACTATTTGACTCCACCTTTCAACACCTTTCAACAATCAAACGCACCCACATACCAGGCAGAGAAGTTCGAGATGATGCAGAGATCTAGTAGGCTCTGAGGATGGTGATGAAGCACTGAAACAGCTGTAAGCCGCACAAACTTACATAATTAACACGAGTAAGTCCGCTAGTTAATCAATTACTTATATTCAAGTGTTAAAAGTAGTGTACGCAAAATGGGGGAAGAAAAAAAAAAAAAAAAAAAAAAAAAAAAAAAAAAAAAAAATTGTTATGTTTTATTTAACGACGCTCGCAACTGCAGAGGTTATATCAGCGTCGCCGGATGTGCCGGAATTTTGTCCCGCAGGAGTTCTTTTACATGCCAGTAAATCTACTGACATGAGCCTGTCGCATTTAAGCACACTTAAATGCCATCGACCTGGCCCGGGATCGAACCCGCAACCTTGGGCATAGAAGGCCAGCGCTATACCAACTTGCCAACCAAGTCGACTTCAAAATGGATAATATTTATAAATGTTTATTTTATATCACATAAACACTTTCCAAGTTTTACGTAAATCGAAGCATAACTGTAAAATGTATATGCATTTAGGATCTACCTGAATTCAGTTACACCCGATATTATTATATTATAGCTATATCCCAGCAGTCTGCTGCAGTATATTGTAATACGTTTTTTTCTTTGTTGTAATGGTGTAATTACTAAACTCGCTGTTTTACACAATGATACCTGACATATTACTTCGTCTCTAAGTACATCACAACCTTGAAATCAATGCATTATGCACAAATCTTAAACAGGAAACAACACTGTGATTCTGCGCAGTGACCTATGAAATTTATGCGATGAGAAAACAAAAGTTGTCTCTAAATAAGACATTGTCACTAGTTGGCAACATTTGTCAGGCTGCATCGTGTGACGTCACGTTGCATTCTAGTGTCGTAACCTTGAAGAAGCATGCGGGTTGAGGGTCAGGGACCAAGTAAGAAGATGCTGAGCGCCAGGGGCGCAATTCGTAATGGACTCTGCATTATTCATGAGGCGAGACACATCCGAACTGGAATACGTTATTCCTCGATCAACAAATATCCAACTTGAATATTGTTATAACCCCTTATCAAAACACTGGATATTCGGAAGGTTCTAAAATTCTAATCATGATAACATGCTTCCTTCAAATATAACATGGATCGGTAACCATTAGGCCTACTGTTCCATCTGGACATACAAAAGAGAACGACAACAAATTCTTGAATTCTAGTTTTCATCAAAAGAATATAAAATAAGTAAAATAAATATGATCATCTCTATAGTCCAGGCCAGCTTCTACTAGCTGCTTTTCTTCTTGGAATTTTTAGTCTTCAGACGAGAACCAGAGAACAGAAATAATCGTTTAATGTCCATAATTCTTAAGGTAACGAATTTATATTTCGGGCTGATTTCAATGTTCAAAGTGTTTTTAATGATACGCAATATTAACGTCAATGTATATTTTTATAGAAAATCGTTCAATGAATACCCAAACGGTAGGCTTTGTATTATACCTATATAACTTATTTCACGCATCAATATTTGTAATGTCAAGCGGTGTTGTCACATTTTCATTTTAAAAGTTATCCCGTCACAAATTATTTTTATACTGACATGAGGCGACAGCAATGCATTGATTTCTACCACCACAATCTACAATGAATAAATTTTAAGCTCTAAGATGACTTTCGATTAAAACTGAAATTAAAATTAGCCTACTGACTATTTTGTCGTCATTAATGAACAGTATGACTCCACGTGGAGCTGATATCTGCACGTCAATTAAAAATGCTAACGCATCATTGGTAAACATACTCAGAAAGTTTAGTTTCTTACTTTTCTTTCTTTCCCTTAGATTAACCTCTCCGTTTTAGGTTCATTTATACGACCCACGCCACACTGGCCTGACAAGGCCGCTACCTGTCGGGAGAGGAATTAATCTATTGGATCACATACATACTTTTTTGATCACACAAGGACATGAAGGGCCTCCCCAGATGAGGGATCAGCTCAATGCCAGGGCCACCTCCGATACAACACAAACATTTAAGACATTACACAGCATTCACTCACACACATGAAAGGATTAAGGGAAGGATCGCCGTCCATGGCCGGACTTTCAAGAGGTACAATCCCGGCATTTGCCTGGAAATAACTGAGGAAATCTCAGTTAGGATTGCCGGCCCCTGGGATCGAAGCCCGGACCTACCGAATGCAAGGCCAGCCCTCTACCACGCCCCTAGCCCGCTCGGTAGTTTTTTACCTTAAAGTTGTTTAATGTGTTCCCCATTGGTAACACGGCACACATCAAGCCTATAGTCAAGTTCCACATACGTACGCGGATTTTTCGATCCCCAGATTCTGAGGTTATGTCTGTTTACCTTACCAGAAAGGTGAAAAGTAGCTTCGTCAGAAAACATCACGGAACGAATAAATTCATCATCGATTTCAATTAAAGTCTGCATACTTATGCAGAAATTTCTTCGTAGCACTTTGTCCTCAGGTTTTAGGACTTGCAGCAACTGTGGTAGGTGCAAATGAAAATGCAACCGCTTGCGAAGAATCTTGCCTTAAAACAGTGTACCATTTACGGATTGTAGGCCCATTGGATGGATCTGCACCAAATTTTGTTCGGTAATGCCGTTGCTCATTAACAGGGAAAGGATTTATATGTAAATACATATTTACTTATAAAGCTAATATAATTTATATTTTGCATTATCTTTATGTTTCACAATGTGTAGGGTTGAAAAATCCTACTTTTATTTTCCATATTTTTCCATATTTTAGAGTTTAGTACATATTTTCGTTAATTTCCATATATTTTCCATATTTCATATAAAACAGTCCATATTATATTAGGTTTAACAATAAAACAAAACAAAATTCCATTAACTTTTAAAAATACATTTCAACAATAGAGATTTAAACACATGTTCAGTAATCCCTTTAACATCAGAGTTATTTGAAAATTAGCAGTCCTATCAACAATGGGAAAGTAAGTTACAAAACTGTATTAATTTAATTTAAAATTTTTAACAGACTTCAGTTGTGCAGCTCAACAGTTAAATGCCAGTCAGAGTACACATAGGTTCAGTTTTGTAAATCATACTATAAAGACGGTAAATATGCCAAAAGTACGTCATTCAGTCAATTTAAAATCAAAACTAACAAGTTACATTTCAGAATTTAAAGAAGATGGTTTATCAACTGACAATAAAATATTATTTTGTAATTTGTGTCAGTGTGCAGTATCATCTACACAAAAGTTCCTGGTGCAACAACACATTACAACTAGTAAACATCAGGCCAACAAACAACTAAATTCCAAGCAGAGACAATTGTTTTTAACACAACCAACAACATCGAATGTAAGATCTGAGTTTAACATCGACCTGTGCCGTTCTCTCATCTCTGCTGATATTCCTCTCTACAAACTAAAGAATAAGGTCTTCAGGGAATTCCTTGAAAAATATACTCAACATACAATCCCGGATGAGTCAACACTTAGGAAGACGTATGCTCCATCCATCTACGATGAGACAATACAGAAGATAAGAGATGAAATTAAAGATAGTTCAATTTGGGTTTCCATTGATGAGACTCCCGACAAAGAAGGTAGACTTGTTGGTAATGTAGTTATCGGTTTGTTAAGTGAACAATATTCTGAACGAATTCTTTTACATTGTGATGTTCTAGAAAAGTGCAATAACAAAACTATAGTTAAACTGTTCAATGAAGCTATGGGTATCCTGTGGCCAAAGGGTATTATGTACGATAATGTGTTATTCTTTATTAGCGATGCTGCCCCTTATATGGTCAAAGCTGGACAAGCATTATCTGTTGTATATCCTAAATTGACTCATTTTACTTGTGTGGCGCATGCATTTCATCGTGTGGCAGAAGTGGTCAGAGACAATTTCCCTAAAGTAGATTTGTTGATTTCATCAGTGAAAAAAGTATTTCTCAAAGCTCCCAGTAGAGTTAACGTGTTGAAAGAAATGTACCCTGAAATTCCATTGCCACCAAAGCCAATTTTAACTAGATGGGGTACATGGCTAGAAGCAGTTGAATATTATGCCGAACATATAGACTCTATTAACAATGTTCTCCTTGCATTGGACTCTGAAGATGCAGTCTCAATTGATACTGCGAAAACAGTTACCTGTGACATAAGTGTGAAGAATGACTTAGCTCACATTCAGCATACATTTTCATGCATCATAAAAACGCTCAAAAGTCTCCAAAATAGGCACCTTTCACTATCTGAAAGTTTTGAAATTATAAATAGTACTGTGGAACAACTGAATCGTGGTAGAGGTAAAGTTGCAGATGCAGTAAGAGCTAAGGTGGACACTGTACTTTCAAAAAACCCTGGATATGAAGAACTACAAAAGGTTGTTGCTGTGATGAGTGGTGAATCAACAGTGAAGATTAACTTGGACTTATCCCCAGCAGACATTGTGAAATTGAATTATGTACCAGTTACTTCTTGTGACGTCGAACGCTCTTTTAGTCAGTATAAATCTATCCTCAGAGACAATAGAAGAAGATTCACTTTTCAGCACTTGAAAGAAATGTTTGTAACCTATTGTTATGGTAACAGACAATAAAAATTGTGTTTTGTTGAAACTACATTGGAAGATAAGGTACGTCCATTATATTTTTTGTTTAGTTTGATTAAAATGTACCAATATTTAACGTACATAGTCATTTTTTTATAATTTTAAGTCCATATTTAATTCCATATTTTGGTAAAAATCCATATTTAATTCCATATTTTGGTAAAAATAACTACATATATATTTACATATTTCATATATTTTTAGTCCATATAAATCCGTTCCCTGCTCATTAATAACCGACCTGCTCACTTGAAAATCAAGCTTTCTATCCTCTATAGCAGCCATTTTGCTTCAACAATGAACAAATCTGTTTATATGCGCTCTTATGAGGCAGTGTTACCAATTAGGAAAACAATGTTGCCACAACTAACCTTTTTGACTTTCTTTTTCCATGTACCTCAGATGCATAGAACGTAAATTACATGTGTTCGAAATCGGAAAGGTATTTTGTAGGAGTCCTGTATACAGGGTGGAAGGTAAGGTAGTACATTCATTATTGTAGGATGTGACTCCTTGAAACATAAAGAACAAAAAAGAATCATACCATTTTGTTCGTTTTTGTGAGGTTTTTGAAGAAATAATACTTTTATGCCGACATTTCGATCGCGAATGTTACGAATGCTGTTTAAAATACGGTTTAATGTCTTGTATAACAACGAAGAGAACGTTTATTATGTTCACGTTGCAGCAGTAATTTCATTAGAAAATTCACAGATTTCGAATTAATCGATTGAAGAAATATTGGAAACATTGATTGTCGGATCACTTACAGAAGGTCTAAAAATCTGGCATCGCTGTCCGGACGGCAGACAGTTTGCCTAGTCGAAACTGATCAGCTGTTGTGATGTTTACATTGCATTAGTGTGCAGTTGGATGTACAGCGATACAGTTTAGCTTATTTCAAAACTACGAGATGCCAGAGTTCACAAATCGTGAGTGCTTAGACATGATCCAGACAGCGGAAGAAATTCGGAATAGTGAAGAACTACTGACCAGAGTTCGTCATAATTGGACTAGAAGATGTGAAAGCTGCACACACGCTGATGGTGGATATTTTGAACAGTACCTGTAAGATGTGAGTGGAATGTGGTTTACAGAGTTTATTTTCAGCTCTTTGACTTTATTTGCACAATAACCAATATGACGAGACTTTGACTGCAATATACAGAACGCCAGTAACAGTGAAAATACTTCAAAATACTGTCAGCATAAAATAGAAGTTAATGTGTTCAATTAAACTAAAAACTCACGGAAAGAAATCAACGCCTCGTGATCCCACTTTTCATCAGGATTGGTCATTTTCTCAAATAATGAGATAACTGGTCGCGATATTCCGAAACTGTTCCTACTAATCGTGAATTGAAGGTCCTGCGTGTGGCCGACGCTTTGGGCAAACTCTTCCTGACTTCCTCATATAGCGCATGACTTCTCTTAGTTGATTTTGAAAAGAAAAAAAACGGTTGTCAGTCCATTCAAAGTTAAGAAGAATACTCTTCAGTCTCTGATATTAGAAGCCGACTGTAACAATACTAAGTTCAGTTCAAAGACGTTATAAAGTATAATATTCAACATAGTTTCCTTTATTTGAAGAATCTCTGCTCTCGTTGTGCTTTCTCAAAAACAAACAACATCGATCAAATGTTTCATAATATCGCTGTTTCTCCTAAAAGTTCATTATGCTTTGAAATTCATAAGCAGACTGTTCTCAAAGTGTTCCGTGCATGGACGGCAATTTGCACTCAAATATTTTATATTTTATTTTAGCAAATTCTTTCGCCGAATATTTATAGACTAGCCCATTTTTGCATTTGAAATCATTACATCATGATTTAATTTAACAATTAAACGAAATAAAAAGATAAAAATCCGAAACTTCATACGTTAACACATGCCAAGCGTAAGCCAGTAGGCTCACACCAAACTGAACGTTTGCCATTTTGTTAATGGCAATGTGTAATTTTCTGGGTGGTCGTTTTTTTTTTATTATTTTGTTTTATTTGTTGTATACGACTATCTTGTATGTGTATGCATTGTTTAAATAAATAAAAAGCTATTGCACTATACGAAATGAAGTTTGATGTTGTTTCAAGTGGCGTAGAAGTGTCTGAATCTTTTCCTATTAATAAAGAGAATGACAGTTTTTATCCCACAACATTTAACAATAAATTGTTCAATCTTCACGTTCAATTTTAATGTTAATAAATAAAGTTATAGTTTGTTCTGTCAGAGTTTTTTTTACAAGTGACTGTATGTATATCAAGTTTTGTAGAGAATTTACTTACAACGCAGCTGTGTTGTAAGTATTAATTTACTTACTGCACTGTTTACTAGGTTATTTCACGACGCTTTATCAACAGCTTAGGTTATTTAGCGTCTGAATGAGATGAAGGTGATAATGACGGTGAAATGAGTCCGGGGTCCAGCACCGAAAGCTACCCAGCATTTGCTCATATTGGGTTGAGGGAAAACCCCGGAAAAAACCTCAACCAGGTAACTTGCCCCGACCGGGAATCGAACCCGGGCCACCTGGTTTCGCGATCAGACGTGCTAGCCGTTACTCCACAGGTGTGGACTACTGCACTGTTATTTCTAGCGTTTCCATAATAACCATTGAAAGTGTTGTATCTTCAACTTACATGGCATGCAACAATGATGGTAACTATACAAAAAGAGCGTGATTGTATAAAAAAAAATTTATGGATTTTTATCTTTGGAGAAAGCGAAACTATGCAATTCTAGGTTTAGTCCTTTGTTGTTGCTGGAATTTGAAGCCTGAACAATACGGTCCTTTGAAACCCTAATTCTTCTAATGAATGTTTCGCTACTGTTAATCACCATAGTTCACACCTGTGGAGTAACGGTTAGCGCGTCTGGCCGCGAAACCAAGTGTCCCGGGTTCGAATCCCGGTCGGGGCAAGTTACCTGGTTGAGGTTTTTCCGGGATTTTCCCTCAATCCAATATGAGCAAATGCTGGGTAACTATCGGTGCTAGATCCCGGACTCATTTCACCGGCATTATCATCTTCATTACATTCAGACGCTAAATAACCTGAGATGTTGCTACAATGTCGTAAAATAACCTATTTAAAAAAAAGATTAATCACCATAACGTATAAGCAGCTCAGTTTCCAGGTAGTCATTTGCCGCTTGGATACACTAGATGTATGCGCGCGCATGTCTGTCTATCAGAAAAAAGTATGAATACATTATACATAGTATACTATGCTACATGTATTAGTAGACTTCGTTGAATTGCCACACGCAGCATGCAATCAGGTTGCTGATGTACGGTAGTATAGAAGAGGAGAGCGACCTCCCGGTATCGTAGTAAGAGTTGTGACCGCTCCAAATAGATAGAGCAGCTACAGCTAATGTATACCTATGTAAGCACTTGTTTTTGCATTACTGTGGTTGGAGTAGTCAAAGCTTAACATTTGTTCAGTGCAGACAAGAATTCAATTAAACATACTACAGTGAGAGTGTTGCTGTTCCAAATAATTGCCCCTGGAATACCCTTACCCCAGCAGCCAGTCTTGACCCGTTGGAAAACGTGGTTGGATGCTGTTAATTATTATGCAAAATATTACGGCAAAATAATGGAAATAATTGATGCATTGGATAGCATAGACAGTTCCGCTGTTGCAGCTGTAAAATCTTTGCCTTCTGAACAGCTATTGGAAGATATTCTGTTCGTTGATTCTAATTTCAAAATCGTGTCCAAAAGCATCACCCTGTTAGAATCGTCCAAACTACAACTCTCAGAAGCCCTTAATATAGTGTATAAAGTATCACAAACCGTTATCCAAAATAACAATTCACTAATTTCGAAAAAAGTGAAATGTAAGTTGAGAAACGTTATTGCTAAAAATTCTGCCTATTCACAACTACGTATTATAAATGATGGCATGACAAGACGTCTGAAGTTGGTGTACTAAACAGTAGTGACTTTCCGTTCTTCAAATATGCACCTGTTACATCGTGTGATGTTGAACGTACATTTTCCGAATATGAAAACTGTTTGAGTGATCATCGGAGAAGGTTCACTTTGCAGTCGCTCAAAATGTACGTAACTCTTCACTCCAACTTCAAGGATGATGTGAGTATTTTACATTAAATTTTAAGAGTTAATATATCTCACTACAAAATAATTGTGTATTTACATGTTTAGACGTTTCCTATTTCAATGGTCATTCATTATATTTCTTGAATGCAGGATACATATTTTATTGTAACCGCAGTATACTGCTCAGTGTTTACTCACTCCATCCGTTGCACGTCCCCTTCTCATAAAGTCTATGCCCTATACCGCGTGCGTAGTAAACCTTACGATTCTCGTGGCAATTCCACGAAGTCTATGTATTACTGACTATCGAATGAATGAAGAAGTACACACAAAAATGTGCAGAAGTTAACTTTAACACTCGGTACAGAACTTTGTTTAACATGCATGTGCCATCTGGTTACGAGAAAAGTTACTACATCGGCTATTGTGATTGGTCGTCCATGGGTACTCGTATTTGTGCTGCGTTATGGTCATGCATCTCTCATGGAGCAAATGACAACTGATCGGCATGACCATGAATGCCTTTAATCAGACACTCAGCTGTTCGAAGTGTATACAAACGTATTAGAATGCATAGAAAAGTTCTGATTAATAACAAATTTCTTCAAGCCGAATTCATGATGAGTTAGAACAGTGAATTACTTTACGTTTCGGTAAGTACTTCTTGTTGTGGAAATTATATGGGAAAACAAGCTTATATATTACAATATTGTGGTTGAATGTAAACATCCATGTGACTACTGTGACTAGTTGCGCACTGCAGTAGAATTCCCATTGATGGGGATGGTAGTTATTGAGAAATTTAAAGCTTAGGCAAAACATGTATACATAAGTTTATCATGAATAATACAATATTGTAAGAAATGGAAAGAAAATTTTATATTTCAATTAGTGATATGCTTGCTGTTGTGGATAGACAGTGCCGGTAATTTTCAAATTTTGTATTAATGTAACTTACTATTCCAACAGTGAATAATTGGAATGTAATTATTTCATTAACACTATTTGTATAGTCTACTTGCAATACAGAAGTATGATCATACAATTAATTTACATTGCTTCTTTAATATTCATGGAGATGATACATTGGTATTGGTTCCTATGGTTTGGCATTTTTACTTCCACTGTAAATATATGTTATGATAGTTATAAACTAAGGTAACCTTTTTTCCAAATTCAAAACCAAGACATTTAAAATAAAAAACAAGTGTAGCAGTAAAGCAACATGGTTTTAATGAAAAGCTGTCGCTCTACAATTTTCATTCTTAATTTTGCTTTTCATAGGCTATCTTATATTTTTTTGGAAGAGTGGATTGATTTTAATAATAAGCTTACTTCGTTTTCCAGAATCTTCTTATAAAATTCCATACAAGATTGGTTCAAATTATATTTAGTAATTAAGTTAGTATACATTTCAAAGTTTGGAATTGAGTTTTATCACAAGACCACATATTATTCATCAAAGAAAACATACGTTCGCCCAGTGCTTTGGTTCCTGTTAAACAGAGACAATATTCTACCAATTTGCCAATATGTTTGTGAGAAACGTCATTTTTTTCTGAAAGCTTTGAATATTTCAATCCAGCTCTTCGATATTGGTACAGAATTTTGTCTCCAGTGAGTAATTTTTTCCCTTTATTGTATAGTGTAGGACAAAGCAGGTTTCTTCAAACAGCTAATCTTCTACTAATTTGATTTCAGAAAAATGCTGAAGAATGTAATCACTGCAAAATTGAATGTTTTCATTGATGGATTTAATATTTAAGAAAGCCTAATTGAATTTTTCGGTATGCTTAATAGATCCTTCCCATTCCTCTAGATATTGAATACATATGTCATAAAATTCTACCGCTTGTTCTTTTAAATAGGATAATTTTTTTATGCTTTACTCCTAACTAGACTGTACTGGTTACATCTGACGACTAACCAGGACAATGTCCGAAAAACCTGTACTTACCACAGTCTAGTATATATAGTCACTAAGCTCAATATGTAGGGAATATGCATCCATAAATAGTTGCCAACTACTAGGATCACTATACTATCGCCTCATTACAGACAATGCCAAATAGTACCTGCACAGTTTATTGTTCCTAGTACCCTCATAAACTCAAGCTTCGTGACTATATATACTAGACTGTACTGTACTGTACTGTACTGTACTGTACTGTACTGTACTGTACTGTACTTGTAAAATTAGTATGTATGGTCACCTTAGTTATAATGCAGTAGGTAGACCTATTACAAGTCTTAATACTGAGAATGCTTTTTTCTGACAGAACATGTCAGAATGTCGTTTCAGCACCTTTTTGTTGTGTTTTCATTATAGAACCGAAAAATGTGTTAATAATTATTTTTCTTGAACTCCCCTTAAGCCTTGAAAGTCTTAAAGTTGAACGAAAAGGAAGTTAAAAATGAAAAAATTCCTGTGCACTCGACAGTAATCATTTCCCTGTTCACTATAATATATTCCACACTGAGTTCCACCACCTTTTTCTCCAGAAGAAAGCATTATACATACTTATAGGAACAATTCTGCATTGCTTGGGAAAAGTGGCATAAGTCAGTTTCCACAAACATTTTTTTATTAATTTATTGACAACTTATGGAACATCTGCTCGTTTGGGAGAAGAGACATAAGTATTTCTCCCATTACAATAATTCATACAGAAGAAAATCAAATCGACATAAACCAGTGTGAAGACAGTTTTTTTCCTTTTCCTGTAAAATTAACATTTTTGATTTGTGCCACTTTTCCCGAGCACTACAGAATTATTATTACGCTATTACTGTACTTTCTCATACGAAATAATGGGGGAAAATATTTTGAACTAGCTACATCCTACTTCTCAGAAACGAGAATTCATCTTCACTTTGCATTGTTATGTAGTTGGTGTTTAGTCAACTGTTCAAAGACAGGTTGGAACCTCATAAGTGACACTAGTAAGATATCACTCATGAGACAACTAAGCCAGGAGATAATGGGGTAGGGTCACCGGTTCCTTTCCACTTCCATTGCATACATCACAGACTAGTGACATACAGGGTGTGAGGAGCGATAGATCTCACAATGGGGATCATTTTTTGGTAAACAACCCATGTTCTCTGATACATTGTTTAGGAACTAAGCGACATCGAAAGAAAAGACAGGTTTCCCAGTGGCATTTACAATTATGAAATGAATTATTAATTTATTTTTTCAAGTACCTTTGCGGACAAATTACAGAATGTGTTCAAAGTATCTACCCAGAACCTGATTACACTCATTACACCATCATAGCAGTGATTATCAGACTCTTCCAGACATTTAAGATCTGTGCCAAATTTGATCAAAGAGCGAATCACACAATCGGTTCCTCTTTTGTGTCAACTGGAGTGCCATACACGAAACTGTTCACATGTTCCAAAAAAAAAGAAAAAAACCTAAGGTCGTTAAATTGGACGCAACAGGTCCTGCTCTCCCTATCCATTCCTCCCCATAGGTGTTGTTCAGATGTGCTCGTAAACCAGGCTGAATTATAGTGGAGTGTCATCATGCTGGAACCACATGCCCCTGCCTGTTGTGAGAGGCACATCCTCTTTGTACAGCGGAAGTGGAAGTTGCTCTCCATTCAAACAGGGTGGCAAGTTGACAGGTCCCAGCAGATGATTGCCAACAATTCCAGCCCAGATGTTTACGACAAACCTTTGCTGTTGACAGACCTGAAATGTTTGAAAGATGCTGAAAATCATTGCTAAGACAGTGTAATGAATGTGATCAGATTCAGTGTAGATACTTTATACACCTTCTGTAACTTGTCTGCAAGAGTACTTGAAGAAAGGAATTATTAATTAATTTCATAATTATTGTAAATGTCACTCAAATCTGTCTTTACTTCGATGTTGCATAGTTCCCGCTTCAACGAAAATGTGTTGTTTCACCAAAAATTATGCTCATTACAAAATCTACCACTCCTCAGAGTTTGTGATAAAGGTTCTGACTTGCCCTGTATATCGCTAATCAGACTTAAGATGTATACAAACAATAAATTGCTCTTTCTCTGACACATACCACCAAGTGAGATTCATTGCCTGATAATACATGTATGTAGCGATAAGAACCTCAACCAGAGATCAGAGGTATGTTATGAAGTACAGTAGAGGAGGCAAGACCTGTCTTGTGATCTTATCATGTGCCGTGGCTATATCACCAATGGGTATGGAGGGGGAAGATAGGTTTTAATCTGAAATGAACTTCTGTGTCGGTAGATTCGTATATTAACCATCCTGAAATAAAGTCTCTTTCTGATAGCTCATTCTTTCCCTTTTTGCACAGCTCACATGCCCCTCACCTAGACTATATACTGTGTGTAATTACAGTAAAACTCGTATATAATGGAACATTGTGGTTCCATAGAACATTTTCCATCTTGACAGATTTCCTTCTTATAAAGGGTTGCTTAACCTCTTCCCTTACTATATAGGCTATTTTACCAATTTTGTGAAGAAAAAAAAATCACATTTTTTTTAATTTTTGTATAGAAGTCATTTAATATTACAGAATCATTGCACATCACTAATTTTCTTACATAGGTACCTAAAAAAAATCACTATAAAATAGACATACATTTATACCTGAATTATTATCCCGAGTTATCTCATGCACCTTGATTCCAGCTCTGGTAGTTGTTTCACTTTGATTTGCTCCTGAACTATTTACCAACTTATGTTTTTTTTTATGGATTAATTTATGGGATACAATACCAGTGTTGCTATCAAAGCGTTAAATGAATGTTACCTGTCATGTGATAGACTCGAAAGCAGGGTAATACGCACAGTGGCATATTGCATTCCAGACAGTAATATCTGCTCTCACGTCAGATTTGTTTGTTTTTTTGCGTCTCTCGCAATACTACACATGAAACACTGGTTGGGTTGTTCTTCTTCAGAGTTCGTAGAATAACTTCTTGAAAATACCCATAAGCCGAAGTGGGTTGGGGGATTTTCCTAGCTATCCTGCCTTGAGTGATAGGACTTTTGGCGTGTTTTTTTTTTTTCGAACATCTTACGAATTACCACCATTTGATAGTCCAAGGGTGCCTTCCTGCCTCTAGATATCGTATACAAAACGTAGAAATTTCACAGGACCAACTTGAGAAGAAGAAGAAAGAAGATCTTCTTATAATATTGCTTTCAACTCTTTCGTGGGACTGGATAAACTGTCAAGTCCTAGTCTAACCTGTCGACTCCTCCCGTTGTGTTGTTATAGTCGACTATCATTTTCGGCTTCAAATCATCCTTGATGATGACTATCTCAGCGCTGTGTACTGTGCTGAGAAGCACCACATCTTTTTATCCTTCCATCTGAAGACAATGTTCCTGCTCCTCTGGAAGGCCTCAGTTTCTCCCTTCCTCAGCTTTCTTGTCTTCAACCCTGGTAACATATCTTTCCTGCTCATTCTCACAGTCCCATAAGTGTCTGTAGTGTGTGAAATGCATGTTGGATAACTGGAGTAACGTTTAAAATTGTCAGTTGTGAGACCATAGTCCCGGCCATGTAAAGGCTTTATGAATGTCATGACTACTTGACTAGACATTGGAATGTCCTTGTAGTCGTTATCAAGAACGATTCCTTTTCCAGTGTAAATTATACTGGACTCAACGTACCCATTCTTAGATTCACAGATCATACTGTATACTATGTCTTTATCCTAAATCTGGCTTATTTTAGTGATAATTGTACCCACTCTAGTCACCCCTTGTAAAACAACAGGCTCTCTTCGATGGTGACATCTCTATCAGGGATGTATAACTTTTTTAATTTGTCTTCAAGATTTCGAAAAATAGGCCAGATTTTATTCAATTTTAGTTTTGGATAGATTTCTGGATTGTAGTCCTCATTGTTGGCGAAGTGCAGGAATTTTTTCAATTCGACAAATCTCCTATATGAGAGTGTATTTGGAAAGAATGGTGTAGCAGTCATTTGATATTTGTACCAGTACATCTGTTCTTCAGGTTTGTGAATAATGTTCTGCAATATCACTATGCCCAAAAGTACATGTATTTCAAAGACTGTAGTCCGCCGCCGCAAATTATTATCAGCATTCTGTAAACACTTATTAGACTTATTAGCACGCCGAATCATCTCCTCGAATATAATGTTGATAGGTCATTATCAAAAAATAATTTAAAAAATTGAGAATTATCGTTATTAGGAACAATGTTAAAATTCAGGGAAGAAGCAGCTGTGAAGGGAACATCGGAAGTGCAGAAGAAATGGTGCCAAATGTTTTCTCTTCGAACCACTGTCGAACAGATGCGACATCAACTGATCTGAATCCGTATGTTGGTCTATAACTTCGTCTTCTGATAATGATGTGTCACTGCCTAATCTTCTACAGGAATATATTCCTGATCAAAACTTTCGGAATGACTAACATGATCCATCTTTACACAAAACAGCACAACTAAACATTAAACACAAACAGAAACCGCCAAAACTAACTAGCATCTACTCACTACTTTGTGTGAATGCTATATGAGCATAGAATTCCACTCACAAGAAAAAAGTAAAAGAACACTCCACCAGATGAAGTAATGTCACTAACTTCTGTAGCCATCTAGTGAGGAAAAGGTTAATGATGTGATGGAAACGTATAAATTCGGGATAATAATCCTTAGCAGCGAAAATGGGTCTCACACGAGTTAACTTGGGTTAATAACTTTTGACAGCAGTTAGCAACCTGAGTTAACTCGGGTTAATCTGGGAAGAAATATGCAAAGAAAAATTAAGCCACACATAAACATGAATTTTTACAGCTAATACTTATTCAGAAGACAGAACTCATCTCTTCCTGGATTTTTAACGTAATTTATTCTACTTTCTTAGTAAATTTTATTCAAAATGAAACTAATAGTCTGCACACTTAAAATCAGCACCTATCTACACTTCACTACACCGTTTAAATAAAATTATACTGTTGTACTGAGTAAATAGGAAAAATATGTATTTTCGCAATGCCTTCCGTGTATTTGTGCCATTAACTTAAAAATAAATTTCCATTTTATTCAGACAACAACCAACCAATGCTTTTTTAAAACCATTCTGTTTCCACGTTATGTATGAAATAGTTCCATTCTGAGATTTTCTTTCTGTATTGACAGGTTTCCTTGTTATAAAGGTTCCATCACAGACAGATTTTAATGTATATTTACATAAGATAGGCCTAATTGTTAAACATGTACGTGTTTAAAAAAAGAAACACGTAATTACCTAATATTTTCAGAGCTACTGGTATGTACACATTTCCTTTCTATAGGCAAGATGTAAGGAAGTAACCATGAATATTCGCAGTGAATTAAATACTCTAAGCTAAATGTCAAACTCTGCAATAACAGACAAACGAACATGTAGCCTAGCATCACAATGTCTTGGCCTGTTTCCTTCAAAATAGCTATTATTGTGTGAATAGTGAAAAATTCATCCCAGTTTGCAAAATATTTTATTTCAAGACATTTATTGAACGTGCTGCCATTAGCTCCTGTTTGGACACCAGGTCAATCCACTGACTGTGTGAGTCTGGAAATTAGAGTAAACACATAGGGTGTAATCTCGACACATATACATGTCCATTTGAAGGGTTCAGAGCCATAGTGGGCCAAGCGCCATTTATTAAAAACTGAGAAAGCAAGGGTTAAGTGAATACCACAGTTTAATGAAAATTGACATATCATTTAGTTTGAATGTGTATACTTTATATTACTTGCTATATGTTTCCATTGAATTATGGTGATAACTTCATTTTAACTCTTGTTTTCTACAGTTTTAGTAAATGGCGCTTGGCCCACTATGGTTCTGAACCCTTTATTTGTACATACACATTCTTGATAGCTTAGCAAAAAATTGTTGTTCTTACAGCGAAGTTCTTTATTTGAAACTGATGCTTTCTCACTCCGAATATTGCTTTTTGGTTCCCCCATCATATGGGGCTTGCTTTTAGCAACCTTGTCTTAGGTTTTTCCACAAGCAACTTGTAACCGCGCCCAATGACACCATCTCCCCTCACTATGGGCATGAGTGTGCTGAAGTTATGTACTGTACTATAAAATTAGTTGTGCCATATGGCCTCTCTCAGCAATATCTTGGCATCGAGAGCAGTTACAGATTTATGCATCCACTCGTTTGATTTATAATAGGCCTAGCAAGTTCTGCAATATGAAAGTGATAATAGACTTTGAGTGAACCATAGTAAAAAATTTATTGTGAGGTGAGGCTAATTTCGGAATGTCACTTGATATTAAGAAAAAATGTATTGCATGTCCTTCATTAATTACTTCTTATCATAGACCCATACTCTCCATTTGTAAACTGAAACAGAAATAAAACATATTCAAACCAATGCAACTGTAGTTTCATTCAAACTGGATATGTATTCTACATGCCAGTGGTACAGTGCAGATTTTTTTCTATACAGGGTGATTGAGTGACTATGTTATAAAAATTTAGAGGTTGTAGAGGTTATCAATATGAACAACTTTCATATAGGAATATATTATGATGTACCGAAGTACATATGATATTTCAGTGCAGAATTTCTGCGTCATCATATGATGGAAGAGTGGAACAGAGAAAAATTCTCTCCGGCACTGGGATTTGAACCCGTGTTTTCAGCTCTATGTGCTGACGCTCTATCCACTAAGCCACACCGGATTCCCATCCCGATGTTGGATCGAATCCTCTCAGTTTAAGTTCCACCTCTTGGGTTCCCTCTAGTGGCCTACCTCATGCACTGCGTCATAGATGTATGACAGTAGTACAGTGTCCACATAGGCTATGTGCAGAGGTGCACTCGTTATGAGTGACTAAGTGGCCGGAATCCGATGGAATAAGCACCGTCTTAAATCACAAAGTGATTATTTTTCACATATCATATATTATGACGATGTACTGAGAGGATTCGATCTGACATTGGGATGGGAATCCGGTGTGGTTTAGTGGATAGAGCATCAGCACATAGAGCTGAAAACCCGGGTTCAAATCCCGGTGCCGGAGAGAATTTTTCTCTGTTCCACTCTTTCCTCTTCATATAGGAATCCGTGTTCGGAAACATTTCGTTTGGTAGTTGCAAGCCTACATAGGTTAGTCAGTGTAATCAGCTAGAATCGAACTCAAGACCATCCTTTTGAAGTTTGGTTGCAGACGACCTATTCCTGCAAAGTTGGTGATTTCTCATAAACATGGTATAAGCTAATTGACATCGTAAATTACATATATTATTTCAATGTACCGAAGCACATATGATATTTCCATGCAGATATTCTGCGTCATCATACGATGAAAGAGTAATGGAACGGAGAAAAATTCTCTCCGGCGCCGGGATTTGAACCCGGGTTTTCAGCTCTACGTGCTGATGCTTTATCTACTAAGCCACACCGGATACAACCCCGACGCCGAACAGAATCGTCTCTGATTGAGTTCCAACTCTTGGGTTCCCTCTATTGGCCGCCCTTTGCACTACGTCATAGATGTCTATGAACATAGGACCGAAGTCCACACATGTGCTCAAGTGCACTCGTTATGAGTGACTAGTTGGCCGGGATCCGACGGAATAAGCGCCGTCTTAAATCACTTCGTGATTTACGCATATCATATATTATTTCAATGTACCGAAGCACATATGATATTTCCATGCAGATATTCTGCGTCATCATACGATGAAAGAGTAATGGAACGGAGAGAATTTTTCTCCGTTCCATTACTCTTTCATCGTATCGTAAATTACATTTTGACTGATTAAACCTCGAACTTTCCTTGCAACTTGTAACTTGCTGATATGCATTTCATTTATGGAAGAGCAAAAGGAAATGGAAGGAAAGCTGCAAAATATCATTTACGATTCCAACTAGCTTATACAATGTTTGAGAATCACCAATGTTTGCAACCAAACTTCAAAAGATTGGCCTTGAATTCGATTCTAGCTGGTTACATAGACTAACATATCTAGGGTTGTAACTACCAAATGAAATGTTTCCGGACATGGGTTTCTATATGAAAATTGTTCATATTGATGACCTCTATCACCCTAAAATTTTGTAATATAGTCACTGAATGACCCTGTATATTCGAATAAATGTGTTTATAATGATAAATTATATTATCTATAGTTTTTACATTTATCTTTCTTTCTTTCCTTGTGTCACACAACTGATGTACACGCACACACTGTGTAACACAGTTTACAAGAAATCAGAGATTCTCCTTATAATGTGTATACCAAATTTCGTTTAATTAGGTTTAAGAATGTGTGAATTATTAACAGTTTTCTAAATTTAAATTATTCTAAAAAATATTGCTATATTTCTACAAATTTTAATCTATTTCCTTGAAATTCCATTTTTATAACTTTCATACACCCCAAAACAAAACTTACTATCCAGTGTTTTGGTTTCTTTTACTATGGGGCGGGAGGAGAGGGGGGCGCGCGCGCGCATGCGTGCGCGTCCAAAAAATTAGCAAGTCCCTCAGAAGAAAAGTAGTACCGGTATTAAAAAAAATGTGAGGCTTAAAGAAACCTCTATATTAAAGAAGTTTAACAAAAAAAAAAAATTCATGTACTAAGCTTATGTCGTTTATCAATTTTGAAGGCATGTTGGGTCCAATAAGTATAGTATCAATCAAATAGTGTAGGTTTATTACAGTCAAATTACTTATCAATAGTACACACGTTGAACCTTTATGTTATTACATGAAATGGTATTTAAAAGTTTTTGACAAACGTTTTCGCCATAACCATGGCATCTTCAGGTCGTATTAAAGGAGAACATAGTAACACATAATGAACACTTAAAATATTCAGGTTAACACAATCGTTAAAAAGTTAAAAAACTGGTGTGGTAGGAGTCTGAACATATGCCATTAAAAATACATGTAGCATGAAGTTAACACCATGAAAAACATGGAATAGGCAAATAACACTGTACTAATTGATAAGTGTACAAAAAGTAGAATAAAGGCATAACAATCTTCAAATACAGGCAGGTGTAGTTCCCAAATGATGAAAACATGCTACAGTATGTAGGTCGCTTGTGCTGCTGTTTTATGGGCTTATGAAATTAAAGCTCTGTAAAATATAATGGGGTAATGTAAGAAAATTTATTAAATAGAGAATTAAGAAGAGGATATAAATTTTGAAGTCATGGGTAACGATACTTACAAAATGGTTGAGGAGAGGTTGATCTGAGTCCATTGATGCAGCAACACGACTGAGCTTTACAGTGAGATGTAGCAAATAAAGAAAACTATGTACCTGGCAAACCTAGTGGATAAACCGGAATTATTTCTGTGCAATTTTGAAAAGCGGGTTATTTAAATTAGGATATTGTTCATTGAGTAAATGGGTATTATTATTATTAGAGTGGGTGGCTATGTAATACTCCTCTGCGGCATTCATGTACTTATTATTATTAACTGTCTTTAAAACTTGGAGGGTGTCATCTATACCTGTAAGTTCATGGTTGTGACTGATTAGGTGTGTCACAAACTTGGACTTATTTCTATTATGTTTGAAATCGGCAACATGTTCCCTATAGCGTGTGCGGAAATTTCTCTTAGTTTGTCCTACGTATTTACTAGGGCAGTTTTTGCAATGCAATAAATAAATTCCACTATTAGAAAATTTATTATGATTTTGTAAGTTATTTGGAATGATGTTATTGAGTTTATTATTCGTCCTAAAGGCCACGTTGATTTTTTCTTTTTTGAAAAAATTACCTAATTTATAAGAAACGTTGCCAAAAAATGTTATAGGTTTCCAGTTGGTAATCTTATCCTTTTTCACAGACCTTAATGAAGTAGTGTTTGTTTTAGTTTCTGATTTAAGTTTATTCTTACGTTTACGTATCAGATCAGTTATAATTCTTGTATTAAAGCCGTTAATATCCGTTAAATGTAAGATATACTTGTATTCTGTTTGATAGTTCTTTTTATTTAACGGAATATTAAGTAAACGGTCAATTAAGAAACGGAAATTGCTGATTTTATGTGTGTAAGGATGATTAGAGTCAAACTGGATAGAATGACTAGTAGTGGTAGGTTTTCTGAAAATGTTGTAACATAATTTTGAACCTTTTAGGGCAATATTTAAATCCAAAAAGTTTATAGATCTATTATGCTCGATCTCAGGTGAATTTAAGATTAGGGTGTAAGTTATTAAAACTATTAAGGATTTTATCATGTATTGTGTTATTATTGTTATAGAGTATAAGGTTATCATCGACGTAATGGGCATAAAACTGTATGTTAAACTGTGTGATCAAACCAGGAACATGTTTTCTTTCCATATTTTGCAAGAAAACTTCCGATAAGAGGCCGGAAAGTGAATCGCCCATCGCTAGGCCTTTTGTTTGCTGGTATATTTTCAGTGGCGTGCGGTGACATTCATTGATACCCCAGCAAAAAAAAAAAAAAATTGTTTAACATAATAGTGAATAAGTGCAATATTAATCATCTTAAATATATTAATATAAATATTTAAAATACTTACATAATGCAGGTATGTTATGGGATAACCGTACGCCAGGAATGAAAGTGCTGTTTTGTTACTTAATGGTGAACTCCATTCTCCTGTCCTGCACAGCAAAGAAACCTACAGTCCTTTCGAAGAATGTGTCCTTTTGCCTGATTTCTTCAAGAAGATCTGCTTCAATTGACAGTAACGCCTGATTTGATAGTCTTTTTTCGCCAGTCCTGTTTCTTGAATATGTTTTAATTCGTTTTAATGCTGAGAAAGACCTCTCGACTGAAGCTGTAGATACTGATATTGTACATATTAGTGAAATTAACTTTGAAAGCTGTGGAAAACATGTCGAAATGGATTTGTCTGACATTATTTGTAATAACTCAAATGAGTTTTTTTCTTTAAAATCATCAGCAGCATAGAACACAGTTAGCTCATTTCGCAACCTGACTTCCTCAAAATGGTTACCATAGGCGCTAAGTAAGTTAGAGAATTCAATCTGTGGGAACTGCTTTTGATAAATGTCATATTTTCCATTCTCACTTGATATTAGTCCTAAAAAGCCTAAGCTACCATAGTCTTGGAATCGACTTTCTAGATGGCTGTCAACATTGTCAAATATTTCATAATATATTTGTTTGTAATTCACATTTCTTTTGCACGGTTCTCTGACTTCATCTGCTGTTTCTGCAAAAACAGTTTCAAATTCATTTCTCATGGCTGATATTTTTCTGCGAGTTTCATCTACTTTCTTCCAACAGAAGGCAATGTCAAAAGATTTGCTTTGAAGAATGCTATATAGAACACTAGTAAATGCAAATATTTTGTCAAAAGTTCTCAGCAGAAAACAGAAAGTGAAGTCTCTCAAATTTAGAAGGTAACCCTTTACAGGTGCCAAAATATCTTTCTCAATTTCACTTGAATTGTTTAGCATTGCATCAAACACCTTATATAAGTCATTTCTATGGACATAGACTGTATTTACCAATCTCTTTGTATAATTCCATCGAGTTGGTGCAACACTAGGTAGCCTCCTCTGTAGAAACGCATCTAGGAACTTGGTTCTCTTGGGTGACCGGGAGGAGAAGGCAGCAATGCCACTCAGAGTACTAAAAAAATTTTGCATTCTTTTATGTTATTGACTGTGTTTGATAGTACCAAATTTAGACAGTGCGCATAACAATGTACAAATAACGCCTGTGAATGTGTCTGTTTAATAAGTGCTTGTACCCCGTTTATACGACCTGCCATTGAGGCCACTCCATCATAAGACTGTGCGATTAGTTTATCATTGCTGTCAAATTCCGTCAAGTATTGTCTTATTAGCTCAGCAATCTCTGGAGCTGTGCGATTTTCACTTACATCTTGAAAGCCAATAAACCTTTCTTTTGTTTGGCCATTATGTACGTATCGAAGTACAATGGAAAATTGTGCAGTATTAGAGACATCTGTTGTTTCGTCAACTAAAACTACAACATAATTGGCTAATTTTATTTCTAATTTTATTTCTTCTAATAAAGATTTGGCTACTGCTTCTATTAGATCATTTTGTATTCTATTAGACACGTCTTTGAATACTGTAGAGGTTTCTAAGTGTGCTTTCAAGAGGGGATCGTATTCTGCAGTATATTTCAGAAGTTCAACATATACTGTTTTCGCTGTAAGAAAAATCCTAATGTAAACACAAGCACGTTGCTGTCATACCCGTGATTGGCTCCCAGTCGAAATACTCACATGACGCAGGAAAATACAGTTCGTATTTGGAAACCACAATAAAACATTGAATTCTAGTTGTTAAATACGATGAAATATATAACTTCACTCATATGTAAAATGCTATGTAAAAGAAAAGCTACTTATATATTTTGTTATGTACTATGAACGCGGATGAATACCAACAGTAATACCGAGGTAATCTGTTCTTGTAACAAGCTGGCATCACTTGAGCTCGTAGTTTTTCACGTAAGCACGTGGTACTGAAGTATGGCTTTTGCATCCTCAACTGTCCATTGTGAAGACATAAGACTTAAAAATAATTTAATTACAGTAATTATAAAGTAAATGTTTCCTAAGCAAACGAATGCACAGTAGTGAGGTTAGGCCTACTTGACGAGTAACGGGAAATGTTTAACATGAAACAGAATGTACAACAGTAGATGGGAACACGTACTGAGAATATATGGCGCCAAACAGCGGCCAATGAAGCCTCACTTCAGTCACGTGCTATTGTTTATATTAGGATTTTTCTTGCAGCGAAAAGATTATAGTTACCCCTATTAATGGAAGTACTGGATTCATCATGGCCTCTGAATGCAAGTTCTTGCTTGCTTAGAAAACACACAGCATGAATAAATCTCTTAAGGAGTTCCCTGTTTTGCTCAACTTTCTTATTATGAAAAGTTATTTCATTTTTAAGCTGGTCATTTAGTTGCATGTCAACCCGAACTCTTCCAAAAGAGGCAATTAAATAGGATGCTTTAATGTGCCCAACAGATTGCTCATGAGAAACTGCTGCTTTTGTGAAGCTCCCTAAGTTAATGTAACCTGATTTTGTCCAGCTGGTATTTCTATCTTGGCCAAATAACAGACAATTCCAACAAAATAGAGAGTTATATTTTCTGCTTCCAGCTAGCCATAAATATTTCTCATAAGAAGAAACTGTAAAATGTCTGGTACAATTTTTAGATTTATGTACCAAATCTGGCAACTCAGGGGTTGGCCTACCTTCCTGTATAATGCTCTTCTTTTCTTGAAAAGGCCTCGTTGAAAACGGTCGCTCATGTAGCTTCTCAATTATGCACACCAATATACTCATTTTTCATATAAATTACAAATGTTCTTAATAAAATTAATATAACAACTATAATATTTCAATGACAATGCCACAAAGCGAATTGCATTAACTACCTTTAACTACTTCGCGACATGTGTAAATTCTAAGCGTAAACACAAATTCAAATTGTAGTTGGCCACGCTTACCAAGTTAACAAACTGAATGCAATAAAAGTCAGTCCAGAAATAACTACATTATAAAACACATTAAATAAATTAACTATGTAGGCCTACTGTTTATTAACAAGTTTACATTCCAGCTAAAAGGTAACTTCCAACTTGATACGAGTAAAATATGTTCAATAATATTATCATCAATATTTTTAAAACCTTCCGCCAATTCACCATTTATACCTCTATGGCTCCACGCGCTAAGAACAGTGAGCTCTCACTGGATAAGAATTCTGACGTCACCTACCGCCAGCTTGCAGGATTTCTTACATTATACACGACTAACCCCCTCTCACTCTCTTACCCACAAAGCACACCCGAAATATAGAGAGCGCATGTGCTAACTCAGCAAAATTCAGTATTGCTGGGTCTGGCGAGCTCTCATCTGACAGCACATCATAGTGGATTCGCGCGTGGGAAATTCAAACTAGATTTATGCAACAATGAATATAGTATAGTAAAACAACGGTGTATAGAAATTACTTACCCCAGCAGTGCTGGGGTTGACTGCACGCCACTGTATATTTTATTATGGAAAGAAAAATAATTCTGCTTTAGCGTGATGGAAAGTAGATTCACAATTTGTTCTATGATATCAGCAAAATTCACTTATCTTAATTTTTCTTTTATGATATCTATAGTTTCCTTAACAGGGATGTTAGAGTAAAAGTTTTCAATATCCAGTGGTATCATTTTGGTATGCTTATTTAGCTTAGTTGATTTCAGGGCATTAATAAGGTGTAGCGAATTATTCAAAGTATATTTATGTTCAAGCTGTAAAGCTTTTTTCAAAAAGGTGTGCAAAAATTTGTTAATTTTATGATTAGGGGCCTTGATACTATTCACCACCGGTCTCATCGAAAGCTCGCTTTTATGTGTTTTAGGGAGAATTTTCAGAACTGGTATGCTGGGGTTTTGTACTATGTATTTGTATACAGTGTTATGTGGAATAATTGCCGTAGCTGATTTAATTACTTGTTTTACTTGCTTCTGGAAAGACTCAGTAGGATCGCTTTTTAGTTCCGTGATGTCATTTTTATTAATGAAGTCTATAGTTTTATTAATATAATCATCATTAGTCATTAAGACAATGGCATTATTTTTATCAGCTTTAACATGGGTGATATTATTTTCTTTTAACTTTTTTCCCAATTTTTTAATTTGTTTGTGATCAGATTTTGCTTGTCGAATTTGTGTTTTCATCAATTGGTTATTAGTGTAATTTTCAATGATCTTAGCCGATTGATATCTCAGGTAATCCTTATTTTGATGTGTGCTGCTCTGGATTACGGATTCAGTTTCTATGATGAGATCATCAGTGATCTTCTTAACATCATGCATGGCGTAATTGTACTTATAACCCTTATTCAAAATTTGGATTTCTTCTGGGGTAAGTTCAAGGTTTGTGAGATTAACTATGTTATTGTGTTGCTCGTTATTTGTTGTCTGGTCGGTTGTTGGCTTTTGAGTATGAACTAATCCACTTAATTTCTTATTCAAAGTAGCGTAATTTCTTTCTAATAAGGCATTAACTCTCTCAGTACAAGTTGTATAGGCAATGTCAGCAAGGCGACCTAAACTTTTATTAAGTTGTAGGTGAAGATTGTACAATTTACTATTTAAGTGATCTTTCTTAACATACTGGAATTTGATCTCATTTTTTACCCAATCTATCTATGACCTGAAGATGCCATGGTTATGGCGAAAACGTTTGTCAAAAACTTTTAAATACCATTTCATGTAATAACATAAAGGTTCAACATGTGTACTATTGATAAGTAATTTGACTGTAATAAACCTACACTATTTGATTATGTCGTTTATGTTCATATTTCTAAATACAACATAAATGCAGAGAGTTGATATGCAGACTGGTCCCACACCAGCCTCCACCTAACAAAATCTGTTGGTTGTCAGAGAGTGGTTGTATGCCAGCATGTGGACAGGTCTGTACACATTGCCCTACGCAGACTAGTTCCACCCCATCCTTTACTGCTTAGCTTCCTTGGAACAGGCACTCCGCACTACCGTCATTAAGTCTACAGAACATTACTACCTGGGACTGGTCTGCATAGGCACTCTCTGTATGTTTTAATAAGATGTTTTTTTGTTTTATTTTATAAATCATCTTGCGACTCTCCCCCCTTCAGCTCTTTACACGACCAACCACTGGTCTAGTATTTCTAGACTCAGCTGTAATACAATTTAATTTACATGATTTTCATTTCATCATTTCAACCATTTCGGCCTACACAGTTTTCACCTTAAAGATATCGGACTGTATATCTTAAGAGACTCTTTAACTTTCCATTAGTCACGCATGGGTCTCTCAGACCCAGGGGTTTTATTTAGTTTATATTTTACCAACAGACAAGTCTACGTTCGTATCTTCTTAGGACATCTTGCACCACGCCTTTGTTGGTGTTATCCTGAAGTGGCAATCTGATCACTCTAATAATAACTCCGCACATGTGATCGACGTCATGTGTTGTGTCATTTGGGAATGATAGACCCCCTCGCGACAAGAAGTTACAGACACGCCGCTGTAAGGATTCGTTACTTATTGAAGATGAGTAAAGAGACATACGACATTGTTAAACTTGATTTTTTTGGAGAAAGTGTGCCATCGTATTTTTGATGATGATTCGTTACTAATTGATGACAATTTCCAAGAAAATGATTATTCTGGTTCTAAAGATAAAGATGAATCGAGAATTACTGTAGATTCATAAACAAGTTATGGAGTTGTATTATTATTACTATTATTATTATTATTATTATTATTATTATTATTATTATTATTATTATTATTATTATTATTATAAGCCGTCATAGTTGTGTAGTAGCTAGAGCGCTGAACTTATAATCCTGTGGTGCCGAGTTCAATCCCTGACGTAGCCCTGATTTATAACTTATATTGAACAAGCTCATTGTCCAGCTAACAAGGGTTTCTCCAGGAACTCTGGTTCCCCTGTGGTATCCCAAAAATCTCCATTATCATTTCATTGTGGATGTAGCATAGACCAGCTTACTATGGCACACCCTGGGCAATGACTCTGTCGGTAAATTGATTTATACAATTGGCTTTATATGGATGAATGACGAAGAGTCAAGTACTCGCACACATGTAACATTTACAATTAATTATACTCCCTCAAAATAAAAATAATCACCAGTGTGATAAGAAACAGTGCTGTTCTGCAAACTGGAGTACATAACCATTTACATTCTTAAAAATTAAAATTAAGTAACTTATTGAAAGTATAGTTGCCCACTTATATGAACAAAACTTAAACAGTTACACTAATGCATTAAAAATTATTAGCTTACATAAATAAAAAATATTATCTTGTTTGGATTATCAGTAGGCTATATCTTCATGGTAACCCTTAGAAAAGGCAGCTATAACTTTTTCTTATCTCTCTCATTCATCTTTATCTTATTTTCATAAATTGTTTCTCAATTTATTATGTATTTTCTAAATTTCTTCCTAACATAATTAATACTTCACTATTTGCTCATTTTTTTCTTTAAAAATGTAAATATGAATTTTATACTTCTATTTCACTTCCCTTCTTTTTAGTTTCTGTTAATACCACTACCAGTATGTCTTCAGTTATCTCTCTTAATCGTTTATAATTTCTATAAGGTAGTTTTATTTTCTAATTCCTTGCACATTCCATGTTGCTAAAGGAATAGTACTTCTTCATGGCTTTTTTATATTCATATGAGTAAACACATAGACAACATTAAGATATTTGGACCATATGCGGAGACAAAGAGTACGGCAGAAAGTATGGAAGACTGGAGAATGCTGGGTTTGCAATGAAAGACTGCCCTTGGGCAGAACACTATGAATGAATTTATTATTATTATTATTATTATTATTATTATTATTATTAAGTTGATTATTTAACGACGCTGTATCAACTACTAGGTTATTTAGCATCGATGAGATTGGTGATAGCGAGATGGTATTTGGCGAGATGAGGCCGAGGATTCGCCATAGATTACCTGGCATTTACCTTACGGTTGGGGAAAACCTCGGAAAAAACCCAACCAAGTAATCAGTCCATCGAACCCGTGCCTGAGTGCAACTTCAGACCAGCAGGCAAGTGCCTTAACCGACTGAGCTATGCCGGTGGCCTCTATGAATGAATGAATAAGTATACACAGTAGATATTTTCACTATACTATGAAGGAAAACACATTTTTTACACAAATTTTACATTTCTAGCTTTGCTTTTTGCAGAAGTTTTTATGAGACAGGTCTGAGGCATGAATGAAGTCGTTCTCATTTAAGATGCTTGCTAATGCTGACTCATGTTTCTGGATCATTGTAGAGCGCAAATGTGTTTTTATTAGCCCCAATTTACTGAAAATTATTCTCCATTTGCCAGTGAGATAGGGGTAGGCTACTCAATAAAATTGTAAGGCATATCTAAATGTTTGGAAAACAGTTCACCATGTTGTATTTCGAAATGCAATTCAAAGTTTGAAAAGGGGATTACTGTATTACCACCACTATTCACAAAGACCTGTAAATGTCATACGTAACTTCTGGCTGGCTGGCTGGCTGGCTGGCTGGCCGGCTGTCTGTCTGTATCACTTTCACCTGAGTTCACATTCAGAAGAACCTCTTGAAGCTTAAAACACTTTGATTTTGAAGTTTTTGGACCTGGTAATTTCTGTCCTTTCAGGTATTTTCGTCCAAACTTCTTTACCCAATACACTTAAGTCCAGTGGAGTAGGCCAATACATTTTCGTCCAACAGTAAATTTCATCCAAAACATTTTCAGTCATCTAAAAGTTTATCCAGTGTAGCCTATATATTGTCCAATTGTTCTTGTTTGGTATTGGACAGCCATTCTCTCTGGCTGCCCGCCAACAGATAGTAGGAACCATTGCTGCTAAATAATAGGAAATACAAAACTTGACTGGTGTTACAAGAAAAATGCATACATCTTTAAAAAATATATCATGGATCCCAAAATTGTTATGCCAAAGAGAAACAAACCATTGCTTGTAAAAGTTAGCTGCTGTTTTCAACATCACCCTTACAATATATATCGAACCAGAATATATTGGTGATATGAAAATTGGTCAAGCTGTGAATGCACTTTGCATTATAAATGTAAATTTGCAAAATATAACAGTATATAAAATTAATCTTGCTGCACATCTTCATCCATTGGACGGCGTTGCAATGGAAGCAAAAGAAGTGATTCAAACAATAAACTTCATAGCTAGGAGACCACGCATATCTGCCTGGGTGGCGCAGTCAGTAGAGTTTTGGTCTTCGGGTTCGGTCTTGGCCCAAGCCAATGGCATTTAAGTGTGCTTAAATGCGACAGACTCATGTCAGAAGATTTAATGGCATATAAAAGAACACCTGCGTGGCAAAATTCCGGCACACTGGCGATGCTGATATAACCTTGGCATTTGCGATTGTCATTAAATAAAATATACAATTTAAAAAAAAAAAAAAAAGGATCACCAGTGAAATTGAGACAAGACATGAAATAGGTAATTTGTTACAGGAACAATTTGCTACAGCAAAAAGCAAGACCAGCAGTATCATGGGCAGTACTATACGTTATGGTAACCTTATTCATCCATATACTCTGACCAAATCAGATGAACAGTTCCTTTTGTATGATAGCAGAAGGAATAGTCCTGGAAGGTTATTAATACAATGGTGCCATTGTTAGCACACATTTTATATTCGTTCAAGTACGAAGAATCATAATTAATCTGTTGACTACATTTTGTGTAATATAATTTTGAAGTTAATGCGCTGAACAGAATGGCAAAAATGGAAAATATCGATCTTCGTGCTGTCATTAAATATTTCGTAAAAAAGGGAATGCAGATTAAAGTAGATATGAATGCTACACTGAGAGAATCCACTCCAGCGTTTTTGACTGTGAAAAAATAGGCGACACTATTTGCACATGGTCGAGAGAGTATGGAAGATGACCCCCACACTGGACGTCCAATAACAGCAACAAGTGAGGAAATCATAGAAAAAATCCATAATATGATCTTGAATGACCGTCAATTGAAAGTACGGGAAATTAGCGAGGTTATGCATATCTCAACTGAATGGGTGTGCCACATCTTAGTCAATGTCTCGGGTATGTCCAAGGTCTCCGCAAGTGGGTTCCACGTTTTGTTAACACTGGAACAAAAGCAAGTCAAACGTCAAATTTCGAGGAATTGTCTGACTCGATTCGAGAAAAATACGTCTAATTTTTTTAGGCAGTTTGTTACAACTGATGAAACTGGATCCATTGCTACATACCAGAGACAAAACAGCAGTTGAAACAATGGAAACACAATGATTCTATGCCTCCAAAAAAAAAAGCAAAAGCTGTTCACTGACTGGGAAAGTCATGGCATCTGTGTTCTGGGATTGTAAGGGGAAAATCATGGTTGACTATCTAGCAAAGGGGAGAACAATAACTGGAGAATATTATTCAAATCTCCTGCAGCAAATGAAAGGGAAAATTCGCGAGGAGGCCAAGTATGGTCAAGAAGAAAGTGTTGTTTCATCACGACAATGCACCTGTTCACATGTCAGCAATCGCAGTTGCTGAACTATACACGAACTACGGTTGGAATTGTTGCCGCACCTCCCCCCCCCCCCCTCCCACACTCACCATATTTCGCACTTTCAGACGTCTTTCTTTTCCCAAAGATCAAAACTCGCTTGACTGGGAAGAAATTCTCGTCAAATGAAGAGGTTATTGCAGCAGCAGAAGGCTTTTTTGCAGACCTCGAGGAATCTGTGTACAAGGAGGGTATAGCAGCATCGTAGCACTGGTGAACCAAGTGTGTGAATCTCAGGGCGGGATCATATTGAGAAATGACTGTTTCATAATAATTCTAATTTAATTTCTATGTCAGGCTATGAACTTTTCAAACAATTCTCGTATTTTCAATTGAATATAATATTCGCTTACTTGCAGCAAGTAACATTCTCCTGTTTAACCTAAGACTGTTCCCAGGCAATTCATGCAACTCCTCACTGTGCATGGTAATGTCATGTGTTTCCTATGGTATATTCATTGTCTACTAATAAGTCACGAGTCACCTATGGGGTCCTGTATAAAGAACTGAATTTTCAGCATGGACATATTATAATTTTGAGTTACTTCCTCCTCGCGCTGTTTCAGGCTTCGAAATGGCTATTATCAATGCCCTCAAGAATTTCTTCTCAACGTTCAATTGAATGGCTGTCTTTTATTTCGATCAGTCTCTATGGAGAAAAATTGTAAGCCCAGGTTTAAGAGGGCATTACCTAAACTAAAATGAGCTAAATATAAGGAAAAATTTGTTGGAACTTAGAGATTGCATTTTGTGCTCATACAAACAATAGCATCTACTTTCAGCGAAGTAATGGATGATCTGGATGAAGCAGTGATGGAGTTAGTGACATATATGGAAACAGTGTACATTCAAGGAGACCAGCATATGGCCGACACAGGGCTCTCCTGCCCATGTTTCCTCCAGAATTATGGAATATTTACCAACTAATTCGAGAGACAAAGAACCGGTAATTCAGTGGAAGACTCATTCAAAGTTGGAAAAAGTAATTGCGATTTATCATGTTTTTAGAAAACATAAAAGTATCCAGGCAGAAACGGAAAATGTAATTGCACAGATCACAGAAGGGCATTTATGTTACAGAACATCTGTTGCCAAAATCCTGAATCAAGAACGGATATGACACATTGTGAGAAGTTACAATGAATGCAAACGAAATGGACAATTAAAAAAATAATTGAGGGTAGTTTCATACCACTTCTAATCACACAGTAACCACAGAACGACAAGGATGATAAAGATTGAAAAAAAAAAATGAGGAAGTTACAGAATCTGAAACAAAATACTCATAATGAATCCAGGATTATATGTTGTATGAATTAAAAGATAATAAATTTCTATCATTTTCGTTCGTACATATCTTTCTTTTTTCATTACTCTGCTTAACCCAAAAAAATTCCAATAACAAAGGTACTATGTAACTAGAAGTTTTGTTACAGAAAATACAAAATTCTGTCAATTGAGGGAGGGAGAGAGAGAGAGAGAGAGAGAGAGAGAGAGAGAGAGAGAGAGAGAGAGAGAGTGTGTGTGTGCGTGCGTGCGCGCGTGTGCGTGTGTCCACCCACTTCACTTGCGGGATTCGGGTTCTGCATGCTGTGGATAGATGGCAGAACTTTGATCCATTTTCTAGTTGTACACCACTTCAGTGGGTCACACTGTACATGGTGTGTATCTGTGGAGCGTTATGTCATGTACTAGGGTGAGCGTATGTGTAAGTGTTCGTGTAAGTGTAGTGTCTGGAATGAGTGATGATGATGAAGATAAAGATGAGGAAGGGAGAAGGGGAAACTCGGTGCTGGCACATAGCCTATTCCTTTCGAATAGCACCAAGGGGGCCGCCAGGCTTAACGTCCCCATCCGACAGACGAATCACTATCAACGTGACATATGCCTTCTCTTCATATGCACTGTGGAGAGATTTGGGATTTAACCCAGGCATATTGGTGCACAGTCTAGTGATTAGAAATTATGCACCGCCATTTCTCCTAGTCCCGAGGTGGAAATTTTATATTACAATTTTTTACCCGGCCGGGAATCAAACCCGGGCTGGCTAGTCTGGAGACAAACACGCAACCACAGAGCTAACTCGGCAGACTGAGGGATAAAATATTGTTGTTTTTAAGCGAATTTCGGAATTGATAGGAGCTTAGTCGTTTGCCAAGCACCTTTGCAATATTATTTTGGCTGTGGTCACTGAACATGGTGTACATTTCTTCATTGGAGAAATGACGTCAGGTAAATCCATGTTCATTCTTCACATATTTTTTTTCTGGAAAGGTTTGTCTGGGACGATATGTCACCAAATTATGAAATAATGAAATCGAAAGATATGACATGTTTTTTTCAGAAATTTTGCTTCAGATTATTGTTCTGGATCATTCAGTTCCTTCTGAATTGAAACTAGCGAATCTTTGTGCTAGATGCTAACAAACTGATATCAAACTATCCACCCATCTATATCCCATCTATATTCCCATCTTGTTTCATAAACTCCTTCAATGATTAGATGTATGTCACTCCCCTTAAGAATTTTCTTTTTGTTAAAGGAAAGAGAACAAATGGATGTTGTGGTACTCTAAACAGAGATACATTCTTCACATAAGATGAAACAGCATCATTAATAGCTAAATTAAATGAATGCCACCTACAAGAATATCCAAGAACGCTCTAGGAAACTTCTCAAGAACTCCACTCCTTTCTTCTTCCAACAATGATGGCGTCATTATCTTACCCTTATCTTCCACAGTTCTCGATTCTTCTAGAAGTTAATTAATTAGGCCTTCCTCTGTTAAATTAAATACAAGATAAAGTGAAAGAAATGTTCTTTGGCTAACTAGACTGGCTTTATCAATGGGCAGGTTTATGACATAAAGGTTCCGTCTCACTGGACCATTCAGGGACTCCTCAATTTGAGTCACATCGGAATATATTCACTAATATTTTTAAATAGATATACATTTTTAGGCTTTCATGGTCAGTGTGATCAGAAATAGACTTTTGAGCCATTTTGGAACTACAAACGTGTTCATCATTAAGGCACCTAAGTATGACCAGAGGAGTCGCCTACTCTGTTGGACTCATTATGTCTGGCTACTCCATTCTGCCCAGTGTGTTGTCAGTGCCCAGTGTTGCCATTACACACAAGTGAATAAATAATTACTATATAGTTAAATTTTGACCCTCCGATCAAATAGGGTCACCAGGGTTAAATTTCACTAGCAAAGCTGAGACGATTAGCTTTAATATCTTTCCTATGAAACCATAATCGGTTTGTATAATACATAATCGATTATATTCATTCAAAATCGTATAATTTTCCTTTCCCTTTCTTCTTTTCCTTCTGGTCTTACTTCGTTTCTCACAATGATTCAGGAGCCTTCTGTAATGCGGGGCCCCTCGTGATTGCGACTTGCGTGACCTCATAAATTCGCCCCTGAGTACAATCAACGAATTTTGACCATAAACGACATCTGTTCTTGATAGCTTACATCAGAGTGTGCAATTTAGTATTTAGCTTTTATAGTTCTGTTGATTTCCACTTTTTACTGGTTTTTCAAGAAAAGAAGTTCTATACTTCTGTCAATTTTTAGTTATTTTCCCTAGATAGTAATGAATTTCTTTTGATGAAATCCTTTCTAGCAAGGGAAGGCTTTAGACCTCCCGACGAGAATCATCATGAAACTATCTGGAGTGGACAAGCAATCATCACAAAGTCATACTTTTCATGTTGTTGTAGGGGCCTATAAAGTTACCATGGTTTCTCAGAAACACTTTATTATCACTAATTTAGAAGAGGGTTTTTTTACGTTCACTAATTTAAAAGGTTTTATTTTTTTTCCATCACTTCTTTAAAAGAGAGTGTTAAGCTATTATACTTGTGTTTAGTAAAAAAAGAATGCAATGTATTTTCTTAACAGACATAGGCCTGTAACATATGAATAATTTACATAATTTTGTTTGTTTGTTTGCTTTTTGTTTTTTCAATGTTTTCATTTTTACATCTCCCTTAAAGATCAGCACCTCGGACTATGGCTCGTCTGGCCTGCCCCTTGGGATAGTCCTGTAGATGAAGTATGAAGTATGTAATTTCTCTGACACATGACTTTTGGAGACATATATTTAAATTTTTAACCTTCTTTATATCTTCTTCCACGAATGGCCCAAACTGGAAATCAACCCAGGAGACCACAGTGGGTGACCAGCTTTACAATATTGCTGGATTTTATTTCCTGTATTTCCTCGGGAGACAATATGTGTTTCCCAAGATACTGATGCTTTCCGTGGCTTAAACCTGGACAACCCAACACTTTTCCTAGAAGTTAGGCCATCAGTGAGGCCCAGTAGATGTTCTTTTATATATGAGAAAATGTTCAGTAATAAAATTGCCCAAACCAATATCAAATAAATTGTTATTTTTTTATTTTTGTTTTTATTGAAATATTTTGTCTGCATTCTTCCCTCATTGACTCGTAGATACTGAATATGAATAAAATTCGTTTATTCCAAATAGCACCCTTTTGGGTATTATGACAGGTGCAAAAAAAATTAAGAGACATATTATATGTTCTTGTGAATATTGAAATTTATTTATAATGTGCAGGCTTGTTAAATTAAACTCATTATTTTATGTAAATGTTGGCACATTAGACTTACTCTGTGTCTGACCTTTATGTCTTTCAGTACCAGTAATGGCTAATTGAAATAATAATAATGATATTATGCTAACTGAAACGTAGACCTCGTGCAGTGTTGTTTATTTTGATGTGTTGTGTTTGAATAGTCATAAATTCTGAACAAATTCGTTCTTTTTCACAAAATGTTTCTTTGGAAATAAATCATGCTTACAATACAGATAAGAGTGCATTGGAAATTAAACAGAATCACCTGATTTTCACAAAGAATTATATTTTCCTAGATTTTGTGACAATATGGAAAATCTAGTTCATATGTTAATGGCATACCATGAGACCAAGAAGTTGAGTGGTCATTATTTGATTAGGGTTAAAATCTAGGGTGACCAGATTCGCATCGATAAAAAAGAGGATATGAAGCTTCAAAAAGGAGGACGTTGTTCGAAAAAAAGAGGACACAAAATATGTATTTAGATTTAGGCTTATTATGCTTTAAATTACGTCAATATGTATTTGATATCTATTTTATTACAAAATAATTATGAAAAAACTTAATAATAATGATTTTACAGTTAGCTACATATATGAAAGTCAAGTGAACTATATTATTAAAGGGTACAGATAATATCTATTTACATTTAGGCTTAGGCCGATATTATACTGAAAATTATGTCAATATCTATTTTATGAAAGCAACAACAATAACAAGTAGGAGCAAAGAGAGTTATGATTATTGGCAAAGAGTATATTCCATCAATGCTGCTGCCACCTACAGGCAAATTACTTGAGAAAGGCGTCAAATGGGATAATTTCAAAATATCAGGCATACAAGTTACGAAAAGGAGGACATTTCTTGATTTTTTAAAAATTCGCCCAGACCCCGGACAAGGGCCTAAAAAGAGGACGTCTGGTCACCCTATTCAAATCCAATATGCTAACACAATAAAAACTACATGAATATAATGACACTAGCATAGAATGTATTTATTTACATGTACTGTCATGCCTTTATTTAATAAATACTGTTTGTAAAGTTCGTTTACAGTAATTTAATACAAATATATGGACTTCACTTGTATCATTATTCCTTTTGGTATTGCAGGTTACACTACTCACATCGATTAGCTTAACATGGTTGGTACAGAGAGTACCAGTACTACAGCTTTTGAAACCCGGACATGCATAAGGAAATCAGCAGCCTTTCACTCATATCCCATCACCAAGCTCTTCCACCAACTATGAAGAAGTACTACCAGCTTGCATTGGTGATTGTTTCTCTCGTGAGTGTAGTGACATTATTATTTTACCGCCATGAATATAACAGACTACGATATGTATTGGAAGTTTTGAACTTCTTTGGTAAGCCTGGAGTTCAGCAAAGTAGCTTGTCCTCGAATGATTGCTTGAATACAAACTCTTCTGTACACGAGAGAAAATTCCCAAGTTTTGCAGAACCAACACCAACATGGCAGAGACTCAGTAGTACACATTTCCTATATTCAGCATTTTGGGAAGTTTCTGGCGATGAAAGAAGGGTTAAAGCTTTATCACTGGAATTTGGAGATGATATTCCAAATTTCGGTTGTAGTTTTTGGTTCGAGGACAGAGATGCACCAGTAACAGGAAAATTCAGTTTTTCCAAAATTGATACAAAAGAAACTGGTAATGATGCTTTGAAAGATATAAGCAAACCCAAAATAGTTGGCTATTATTTATTTTGTAAAGCTAAAGATGTTGTTAATGTGCCATATGGAGTCACATTTTACAAGACTGATGATATTGTGCCTTCTAAAGCTTTCATTCCTGTATATTACACATACGAGAAATCAGCTTTATCAAATAGCACCACCATCTGTATTGCTGCTTCTGCAACACCTGGTCTGTTGAAGTCGACAGCAGCAGAATTCTTGAGCTACCACCAGCTTGTGGGCGTGACTAATTACGTCATATATGATGGAGGTTTGCCAAACAGAGTCCTCTCTGTCCTTCGAGGTTCTGCAGTACGTGATGGACTTGGACTAGGTGTATCTGTTCTTCCCTGGAACTTTCCTATCCCTTCTCTCCAAGCAGATACAGCAGCAAGTATGATAATGGAGAAAGATTGCCTCCTTCGTACTGCAGGGAGAGTCCACAATGTTGCCACATTAACATGGGAAGAATACATCGTTCCCAGATATCACCATCTGCTTGCATCCATGTTGGACGACTTCGATGCAGGGAGGAAGACAACATCAAGATTTGAAATACCAACCCTGATATTCTGTACCGAATTCCCAGATGACGAAAGAGCAGAACCAGCATCTCCTTTGGTATTTCGTAAAACTCGGTATAGTAAAACAGGTAACAGTGAACGTCCATTCTTTGTTTACCGTCCACACTTGATCTCAATCAGCAGCAACAGAGAACCAACTTTAACAACGACGCAGCGAGTGTCTCAAGGGATAGCGGCAGTGCATAGGTACACAACGTGCACCCAGGGCAATGGTCAACTCGCTGACAAAGCTTACCTTAATGAACCTGCCATGCTGCGATTTTCAGGTGACCTAAAAAGGTCTAAGTTGCTCAAAGCATGGTCTTCTGGCAGATTGTTCATATGAGTGTCATTCCCAAATGAACTGCAGGAACTTGTATCACATCTTATCCACCCTTTGAAGCATAGAATTTTGACACTTTTTATTGACTGATCGATTGAGGACTAAATATCAGTTTTATTGACATTTTCTGAAATATGTTGGTAAATGATGATTAATTCGCAGTACTGAAGCTTGTGATAATAAAGAATCTAGATGTTATATGGATTACTTTCATACATTACGGATTATAATTAGAAATTCTAAAACAAGATTGTTTTACATTATTATATTATTTGCATATACCCAACTTGAGCAAGCACCCAAACAAAATTATTGACAAAGTTGCTTTGTATGTCCGAAACAATTTACAGTTATTGATATGTCAGGAGTGAAATTCTCCAAATTAAGTACAAATTACTTTGCAATTCATTTATTACTTGCTGTATGGTTCTGGCACTTTTTGAAATCCATGCAAGTTTTTATTTTGAAAAGAAATGTTCATAGCATTTTTAACGTTATACTGACAAATATGATTTAAATTTAAAATCAATCAATCAGTCTTTTATATGTGTTATGGTTAGTGCTACCAATAATAAGTATTTGATGTAATGTATTTTGATATTACGAGGAACTCTTAAATACAGTTGAACTTCGTTATAACGAAATCAGTTTATATGGTATATTGCCTATTGCGTCAAAAATGTGGTATCAATTAACTCGTCATAAGGCACATGTTTTCTGACATCTGTAATATGACATACATAAATTTATCTATCTCGTAAATGTCATTGTCAATCTTCATTTTCAGTGTAATTTTCCAAGAACCAGACTGTTTTAATATATCAACACACACTTATCTTTCAGAAATAGCATCTGCACATCCAGGTATGTTCCCAACTCCCCGCCCTTTTGTATAGTCTCTCACAGACATAGCTACAAAAAGGTAGATCTTTAGTATCAAATAAAAAGTAAAAGTCATACGAGATACAGGAAATGGAAGAAAAAATTTGATGTGTGTTGTGAATTTAATCTCGTTAAGTCTACAGTCCAAATGATTTGGAAAAATGTAACCAAAATTGCTAGTGCATTTTAACTTAATGTATTGAGAAAAAGCAATTATGAATATTACTTAAAAATTGTATTTTTCCCCACTTTTCCTTGGCTTAGTATAATATGTGTGTCTCATGACACAACTCTGTTACAACACAGTTTTTCCTGTCCCTTGGGTGATGTAACGAAGTTCTACTGTATAATGTAAGAATAGTTACTTCTTATACATTAGTCATAGTATGATTGTTATATATGAAAGTTATATAATGTCTTAGGACATTTATTACATTGTCATCTTATGCCAAAGCATTTACTCATAAATAAGAAAGCATGCATACAGTAATCTATCATTTAATGTTAAATTATATAGTTGCCTAATGTATCATGAAAAAACAGTGACAAAGATTTAAAGTAGTGCCATCTGCTGGAATACCTGCCTACATAGTACATATTTTAGAAAACCTAAAATTACATTACAAAATCCGAGGGAAATATGACAGTAAAACATAAATCACATAAAAGATAAGAACATGGAACATTGCTCTGCTATTAAAGTGATTGCTCAACAATCCCAGAAGATCCTTGAAATGGTAGCAGTGAATCTCGTATTGAATGTGCACTATTGTCACTTTGATGAAGTTATATTAAAACATCAAAATTTATTTATAATTATTTAGTGACAGATTGGGGACCATTCACCCAGATTATTCTTGCAAGGAATAGGTCTAATAATGTCCCATGAAATGAAATTAATTGGATTCAGGTCGATATATTGTTTACAAACATGACATACAACTACTCTTTCAGTTTGCTTCATGTGGAAATCTGCATAAAAGTTATTGCACACTACTTCACTGAATCCAGCAAATTCTAAGGAAATATATTTTGAGGCTATTTTTATCGAGGAAGAAGAGAGAGAAAAAAAAATTCTTTAATATGAGACACAAATGAAGAGAAATACTAATATTCACTGTCATGTTTCCTGAGATGTAAATTACAACCTATTCATATGAGATAATGTAGTAGTTTTACATATTTATATTTCAGTATTTGAGAATTTTATTTTTTTACAATTTTGAAAATATGGCAAATGTGTTAGTTAGAACAGAGATTATAGAATTCACTGATTTTGACTCGCTTTGTAGCAAATTGGTCCACTTTGCACTGTACTTGGAACACTAACCATAACAGATTCATTACATGATGCACCCTGTTTCACATAAAACTACATCATACTTCGATACAAGTGTCTGCAGTTCATTACTGCTGTATAAGTAGCTTGGAATAGAAGTGGGGATATGCAAAAGAAGATAATAATAATTATAGTATTAACCAGTTTAATTTCTGGGGAATCATCTCCATATAATCAATACAATCTTAAGAATTACCTATAATATAATAACTGCATTACCAATATCATTTATTGCTATTGACTGTTGCAATGCTTATTCCATACTTTTGTACACTTCTCACTATTAAAAAACCCGCTTTATTTTGCATTGGTAGGTAACTATAATAGTCTTTTTTCACTTACATGAAGTTTTCAACATGTCTCAAGAATATACAACTTTGAGAAACATGTGGTTTTGTAATACGGGTATTGTATGTTTCCACAAAAGTTAATCACAGAAAGCTCAGATCATTGGTAGAAGTGAGATAGATGTACTTTATTTGAATTATTCCTAAAAGACATAATATGTTGGAGGAAAGAAGACATATGGTTGTCATTAAAAATATAAATTTATACAAGAATGTTGGAGAATATTCTTTTGTTTTTTCAGAGAAGGTAGGTAATGAATATTTTACTGTATTATATCAATCAGTCTACAGAATTGTAAGTTTTATTGAAATAGGAATTAAATGTGTGTACTGTTTAAATAATTGTAATACAGGGATTGATGAGGAAATTATATATATACAATTTTATAAAAATATTATACTTCCACGCCTGAAGTTTTTTGAAGCAGCTCTCATTGTTAGCTGTATTGGCAATATGTTGAAGGATAGAATTCCAGAATAAGGCATCTTGTTAAAGTATTTTCAGAAAAGAACTGAAAAAATTGTTGATATGCATATTTTATTTCAAATGTTGAAGTTTTATTCAGTTCTTTAATGAAATTACAGCTTAGTGTGTGCATTGTTTTTTTCTCCCATTTCAACATAACACACTCAGTGAGAACTTTGTCATTTTTGTTAAAATTGCAGAAGGGACTGTACACCTCAGAGATGATGGTGTTGTTAGCGTAGTTATTAAGTGAAAGCATCTATTTTATATGTATTATATTTTTCTTTGGGATTTTCTGAAGTCAAGGCTCAATGAATGAAGTAAGAAGTAGACACACAAAGTTTCCAAGAAAATGTAATGTTATTTGATTACTGTAGACATTATACATACCAGTTTAAGCATTAATATTCTCCCCCATTCAAGACTGTTTAGTATGATAGTCTACTTGTTTGAAAGGAAAGGAAAAAAGAATAGTTATTTTTTCGTTGTATCATTGCTCAGGATAAGGACCGATGGCTGGCTTATGTGAGGGCAGCAATGAACCTCTGAGTTCTCTAAAAGTCATAAGTAAGTAAATATCATTGCGTAGGCCTATTTGGAACATTTATAGCAAGAAACGCATTTTGAAAAGACAGAATAAGTATTCAACAGTAAGACTTCAATCTTTGTTTCTTTCTTCTCTTTCTTCCCTCTTACATTCTGTCTGTCACTGTCTCTTCCACACACTCTCTCCCTCTCCCTCCCTCTCTCTCACCCCCTCTCCCTCCCTCTCTCTCACCCTCTCTCTCTCTCCCCCTCCCCTCTTTTCTTTGTTAATATTTACTTTATAATAATTCAGGACATTTGTTCTGTCAAGGTTGCCGAATGTCCACCCCAGTAGGATACTGTGGTGTTAAAATTAAGATTTTAATTTCAGAGTTACTTGCAATTGAAATGTCATTTCAGAACTGTTCCTTAGAAATTTCTCTACTCATGTTGGTAACAAGTACCTTATGATGACTGATTTGTCTGATTGTAATGAATTACGGTACATAAAGGAAGATTAATAGGAAGAGGATCATACAAATTTTGTTAGGAAAGCAACTCTGTTTGTAGAGTCATATCCAGTTATCATGAAAGGAGGAGAGGGACAATACATGTCGATTAGATTTTATTTATAAGATAGGCCTGAAGCACTTATTATGTGTATAAATATTATTTGATTATATTTGAATATTATTGAAGAATGCTGCTACTATTGCTATTGAAAATGTATCAATTTCAAATATTTCTCACTACAGCACACGAAACAGGATTATGAAATACAAAAAAAAAAAAGGAGTGGGATAATATATCATATATAAAAACCAAAATTATATATAAAACCATATAGAAGAGTGGAAATAACAATATGACTCTCAAAGTAAGTGAAATTCTAAAATGGGTGACAAAAGGACTAATATAAATTCATAAAGTTAGTCCTATGTAGGCTACATTTTAATATATACAGAAGAGCATCGATTATTGGAAACAATTGAGGATGAGGGATGTTTGGATAACTGATTTTTCGGATAACTAATTATTTACGAAAACAATTTGTACCAGTGTCATAGAAGCAGTATGAAACAAAAAAAACACTGATATTAAACACAAAACTGTACATACAGTATATATTTGTATCACACATCTTACAAATAACAAAGGAGTCCAAATTTTTTTTTTCTTCTTCAGAGCCGAGGCTTTTTTTGCTTGCTAAATCTCGTAAACAGCACACGCAAATTTGAATTTGCCGATTGGAACGCTTTTGGTTAACCAATATTTTGGTTGATCGGTATTCAGATAATCAATGCTCTACTGTATGTAGTTTTTTAACATCAAATTTCTCGTTAAGGAAGTACCATGCACTATCTGCTCCTTATCTTCTTGATTCATGTGAATCGAAGTTTAACACCTGTAATAAGAGAGAATACAAAAACATTGGATTCAAACATCATCCTAATGAACACTCTTTGCGCAGTGAAATAGCCTCACTAAATTTTACACGAAATAAATGTTTCAGCAAATATAAAATAAGGAGACCAGAGGAACTGAATTCATTACCAGCGCCTTTCATTTGGTTATGGTAAAACTTAACTAGAAATCAGCCATGAAATCAGCCTTGTAATCAAGAAAATCGATAATTTAGCACAGTGTTTCCTAAACTGGTTTTATTAAGAAGAATCAATATCATGATCTTGGCAGGGAGGTCAGTTTTGTCATTTCTTTAAAAGTTTCTTGCTCTCCTTTTCCTCCTTATAATATTATAATTATTTTGTTACAAGACTAGTTACTGCCCTAGTCGAAGTTTGAATGATGAGTTACAGAAATGTTAATTTATAAATATTTTAATGTTTGTTTGGTTTTGGAGTGTGTTTTGGTACAATTTACACAATTGGAACTGTATAAAATTAATATTGATATTACTGTTTATAATAACTTGAATAATGCTTTCAGCAATGCAGCATGTATTAGCACACTTGACATGAAGCTTTATTGAGTTTAGAGTAAAATGACCAAAATAAAGGAACTTCATACGACAATGACGGTGACTACATACATTGTTGGAGTCTGGATACTTGAAAGTGTTGTTTCAAGTTAAAATGTAAAATATATTTTCGTCATATAATACTCTTGTTTCACAGGCTATTTTAGTGCTTTTCAAACAGCTGTCTAGATCATTCTTTGCTAGTAACTTTTGCTTCTTTACATTCTATAAGTAATATGTCCAAAAATATCTAATAATGCAAGGCTAATCGCATTTCGTCATTGCCTGTAAAATCACAATGCTCAACATTAAACACACATATTTACCGCATATAGGATTATTTTACGAATTACTGTTGGTCATTTACTGTATATTTATGAATTTGCAATTGAAGACTCTTTGATTTTTTTTTAACTGGCACTCCTTTCATCTCCTTGTGTTTTTGACAAACACTTGCATACAGTATTGATGAACAACTTGGCGTATTTTCTGCTTTGTATTAGCCTATATACTTGCAATATGTGGATAGTATAAAACGTTATTTTTTTGGAGATCTAGACTACTCTCATTTTATAAAAAATCATATATTTATTCATATGGTAATGTTTCGTTATGCACCATTCATATGATAAGGTACTCAGATGTTGCAGTTACAATTTCAATTGTGTACTGCCATGAGTTATTATTAATATTAACCATATATTACATTCTTAGAAGTAGAATAATCTTGGTAACATTGTTTTTCGATTGTATAAATTTGATATCCACAGCATATTCATAACATGGTCCATATTGTGTCATGGATGTAGGTAAACATTATTATAATTATATTGCCCGTAGTTTAAATTTTAAATCGTCGCATTTTGAGAATGAAAATAAAGTAACAAAATAATTTTGAGTGGTAGAGTGAAGAATGACAATACATTTCACCGTCAGTCTTGCTATTGTTTCTTTCAATACTTTAGTAAAACAGAGTTAATTTGTAAAATATTATTTTACTGTAAACTGGGGATACTTTAAGTGCTTTAGAAATTCATTTTAACACTTAATGCTGCTGATTTTTTAAAATTATTTTATCTGTTGGGGAATAAATGGTTGGAATGAAATATAGTCCAAGATACACTGTATTTAAAATTTGAATAATGTGATGGATATTACAGAAGATATACAGGGCTTTCATTTTAAAAAGTCCCAGTCTAAATAACTATTTATTTTGATTAAATTTAATTTAAATAAAAAAACACATTTCGATAATGAGGGGGAAATTTAAAACCAGTATTAATTGCATTTTAGGTTTCACCCTCTTATCCCCCACCTCCTTTGAAATTTCAATTAACACCCCAATATTATGGTTAAATTTGAAAGAGTATCCAGTTGTTTATATATCTCATTCATTTGTTCTCAGATCTTTTGTTTTCTATCATCACCTGGCATAGTGAATTGTTGTTATTGATTAAAGCTGAAGAGATAAAACTATAAAGTGTCCACTGCTTGAGTAACGGTTAGCATTCCTGACCGTGAAATGAGCAGGCCTGGGTCGAAACCCTGGTTAGGACAAGTTACCTGGTTGAGGTTTTTTTTTCAGGGTTTTCCCTCAGCTCGTTAAGAGCAAATACCGGGTAACTTTCGGCACTGGACCCTGGACTCATTTCAGGTGCTATATAACCATAGGAGCTGAAAAATCATCGTAAAATAACCAATTAAAAAACTACGAAGATTATTTATTGTTGTTCACAAGTTAAGGTAATAACGCAAACTAATATTAAGGAATATTATGATTGTGTCTTCTAAACCTTTTCTTTAAAAATTTAAAATAGGGTAGTGGATAATAAAAGTCGAAGTTTGAGTTTAGGTTTTTTTTCTAATGGCGGGTACTTGACTGTTCATCATTCACCCATATGAAGCCAGTTCTGTAGACCAGGGTGTGCCATTGGAGGCTGGTCTACACCACACCCGTAATAAAATGATGGAAATTTGTTGGGATGTCACACGGGAACTAGAGCTCCTGAAGAAAACTCCTGTGTTACCTGGACCACCAGCTTACCCAACACAAGTTATAAATCGGGGATACTCCGAGGCTTGAACCTAGATCCACTAGATTATAAGGCCAGTGCCCTGACCGCTAGATCACCGTGGTGGCTGGATTTAGGTTATTTATGTATAGTTTTGATCCTGCTGGTATGGCAATACTATGTAGAGGAGTTCCGAAATAGGCTGTATTACTTTTTAGCCAACAATGGAGCACATTTTGAACATTTAATTTAGTAAATTGAATTAATTAAATTTAGAAAATTACCCAAATAGACTGCGTTTTTATCCTACAACCAACTGACAATAATAGTCCAGGTTGCAGGCTATTATAGAAGACAAAAGTTGTGAGACTGAATGAGGCGTAAAATGAATTTAATACTTTTTCAGATTTAAGTGTCGTAATATAGGGGGCCATTTGAAATTTCAACCTAAAATGCAATATATTATCCCGGATTTTCAATTTCTTCCTCAATATCTAAATTGATGTGTTTTTGAACACTAGAAAATGGTATAATTCCATTGAATCCATGAATGTAATACTGGTAACTATATTATTCAAATGTTAATATTTTAGTAATAACAAGCGTAACTTATATAGCAATTTACCAACATTGTTAATGCTTTAAGAAAAAATAAAAAGAATACCGGTACTTACATAAATACAATTATTTGACGTGATAAATATTTCTTCTAATTCAATAAATTTCGTGGAAATTTCTTCATTCACAATGTGCATTAATAAAAAAATAAAACCACCAGTCTCATTTTTCTTGAACAGAATACCTTGTTTCAACATGTCCGGCTTCATTAATACAGATCATCTATAGTGTACTCTTCTTGGATTTTCAGCAATATAAATTTATTTCCCGTTTTTCACGTGTATTTCACAGAGCACGATTTACAGTCAACAGAAATATTTTCAACCTTAGCAAGATAATGTCGAAAATCGTCTTTCTAAAGAGCTGGAATCCTGTTAATCACACAAGCTTCTTCTTTGAATTCTGGCTGTCTTTCTGTTAATTCAGACATTTCAGCAATATTTACACCTGCATTGGTATTGGCATTTAATTCATCATCCAGATCCTCTACTCAGTTGCTATTTGAAGTCTCCATATAGGAAACATGAGAATTGCTCTTTTTTCTGCCCTTTTGGGTGCCATTTTCTCCATGTCTCGTTTGTGTCAGCATTTCCATAAGACACTGGGATACTTCAGTTGAAACTGACTCCATCTGGTTTGATATGGAATCTGGCAAACGTTGAAAACTACTATATTTCATTGGGCTTAAAAGGCACAATACCACGTATCTTGAACCCTGCCACTGACTTCAACGACAAATTTAAATTTTCTGTGTTGTAGATATTTCCAAAGTGTGTGTTGGAAAAGACTCCTTTGTAATTTTATTGTCTTTGATCTTTTGTTTTGTCCCAATTTCCACTTGTTCAAAATTGATCTTCAGTACATCTTTTATTTCATTTCTCATTTCATTTAGTGTATTCCATAGATCTTACATTAGCAATGAAACTTTAAGATGTGGAACAAGTCAAAATTTTACAAGATTACAATTAGAATTTTTTGGCGAGATGTAGTGAGATGAAGTCCATAGAATGCGACATCTAGTGGTTGGTACATGTGTGTGGCATTCTTTGGGATGCAAAAATTATATGGTGTATAAGGCAGATCTTAGAGCTTCTGGAGAAAAGAGACAGACAAGTTGTCACAAATGACTACAACTTGACATGTATATGTTTTGAAACCAATCACAGAAGAGTGTGGCATCAAACAAGCCACTGAGATTTCTATTGTATCTTGATTTCTTGGGTCCTCCTTGCATTCAATTCCCCTATGAATGCTCTGCTTTATACACCATATAAGGTGGAAGAAGAACCATAAAATATGATAAATGTGCTTTCTTTGTGGCGTCTCTGATACATTCAACGTACTCCCCCTCCCCTTTCCTCTCCCACCACTTAAATAAGCATTTCTTCACACCTAAGTCATCACATAAATTTGTTTCATCACAATTAAATATTTTTCAGGTGGAATCATAGCATCTGAATTATCTTTTCTCAGAGATACCTTTAGGTGACTGAAATATTCTTCTACACATCATTGTGTCTTGCAATAAAGCCAATAGCCCATCCTACACTAGACAAAGTTGTAGGACCAAAATTAGGGACTTTCCACTCTTCTCTAAATACAGTTTGCCCAAGTGTTGCAAGTTCTGTAGGTCAAATGGGAAACCCCACTCACTCACTATTGAAATATATTAGAGAAATGTTTCCTTCTGTATGTTAGAAAAAGATGTGAAACGGCCAAACTTATTTTCTTGTTTCTTGTGAACTCTGTTGAACAATGCCACTTTGCTTATGTTATAAGTCTTTGTGATAGACATCTTATCATTTTTAATGTCGTATAGTGCTTTTGTTTTTAGGTTATCATCACTGAGGAAATTGTATTCCCTTGTGCCTAGTTTAAGTTCATGTCTTCTAGCCATTACTGGAAAGCAAATAGTATCATAAAATAATCAGATTGGTTATTTCTTATTTCTGTTAGGGGTTACTTTAGCTACCTGAGGTAAGTTTGACTTGAAATTACCAAAAAGAAACAAATTCAGAAGTACTTAGCATAGCAAGAAGTATATTCATTTAAATGATTTAGTACGTTTCTGGTCAAAGTAACCCTTAAGGACAAAGTATTCCTGTTTATAGTGGTTATTTTTTTTATATTTGTGTGTTCATTTATTTTTTCGCTGTTAGTATTAATTCCAGGAAGTTCAATCAATTGGTGAAGAAATTCTGTGATGAAAGGTTAAAGAACAAAAAATATGAACATAATATCACATGGTAATTTTAATGATATTTATTGGATAATAAGGAAATTTTTAGCAACATTTGTAGGTGCTCATTAAAGATGGTACGTACCACTGTAATAATACTACACGAATGTATTTCATATGGAAAACTCAGGTTTAAATAAAATAATATCTGCTGAGAAATAGTTACACTTGTCGAATCTTCCATTTCCTTTCATTGTGAATATTGTTTGGAATGTATTTTAATCAGATTTTATAGGATATGGCTCAAGTGAAGATTGATGGTGCTTAATTTGACATTCACCTGTATGAATGTTTAATGATGTTTCTGTTGAAAATTGCACAGTAGTGTCTCTTTCAATATTTGTTAGGAACATAATGTTATACACGCAGAAATAATTTCATAGAACCAAATTAGTTCTTGTTAACTCAGACGATAATTATTGATATCATTACTGATTTCAGGGGCATGTGGTATATTTTTGTGGGTAAGCTCTAAATTTATTTATTGATATTTTTTAAAATACAGTAGAACCTCGATTATCTGTGGTAATGAAGGGGGTGGACTGAACAGTTAATCGAAAAAATCGGATAAATCCGTACTATAAAAATGTTTATAAATCAAGTGCAAAGTACTTAGAGTTTCGTAATTTGAAGCTTCTGCCGTACTGCAACCACTGACATCTTCATACAACACACTACACTATACAATATTATGCTGTTTATAACTAATAAACACAAAGAAGTACAGTAACATGCAACTAAAAACGCAAGAAAATTGGATTTATTTACACAATCTACAGATTCCCATAACTTCTGTGCTGAGAAGAAGTCAGTTACTTTTCTTTGGACTTTAGATTTATTTAACTTTGTCCTTATGTCCATTCTTAATTTTCTGATGGCAAGAATATCAGGAAATTGAGTATCATCTTCATGCTCCAAAAATTTCAGTAAAGTTTTTGTTGATTGAAGCACTACTTGTAGTGGCACACGTCTTGTTCTATCACCTTCCTCTGCTACCTCTTCTTCCTGATCAGCGTCGGAGTTCTTTTCCACGTCGTCGCACTGGTTACTGGCACTGGCAATGATGTCATCACTTTTTAGTTCATATCCTGGCAACGCAGTATCAACATTGAGCCACTGCTGCATGTTTTCTTTATCCACATCACCAAATTCGTTATTGTGTCTGATGATCTCACAAAGGGATTGCGATCTTATCTGAATGTCGGTTTCTTCGTCGTCGAATGCGAGATTTTTACCGACCAACTCTTCAACATTGTTATTTAGTTTCCTCCATGACCGAATTATGTTCTGACTTGATATCATGCCCCAAGCCTAGCTGCTAGATATATTGCCTCCTTTATATTGAAGACTTTCTTTCAGAAATCTGTCATTGTCTGTTCTTCTGCAAGCAGTAGACTCAACAGCTCCCTTCTATAATGTCGCTTCATTGTAACAATTACCCCCTGATCCATAGGCTGGAGAAGTGACGTGATGTTAGGTGGCAGGAAAAAAGAAAAAAATGTTCCCATTACGAGATTTGAGTTTTGTCTCATTGGGATGGGAGGGAGCATTGTCAATGAAAAGAACCGCTTTTACAGGCAATCCTACAGATTTCAGAAAGGCACTAACCTCGGGCACAAACTTGGAATGAAACCACGAACTAAAAATGTCACGTGTCATCCATGCCGATTTATTGTGGTAATAATCGACGGGAAAATGTTTAATTTCCGTACCTTTGAATGATCGTGGATGTTTTGCCTTGCCTATACACAACAACTTCATTTTATGTTCTCCACTTGCATTTGCACAACACATTAGCGTCACTCGTTCCTTACTTGACTTGTGTCCGGGAGCAGTCTTTTCTAATGAAGCTGCAAGTGTTTTGCTTGGAAGACATTTCCAGTACAGTCCAGTCTCATCCGTGTTATAAATTTGGTCGGGCACAAACTGGTACCTATCAATAACACATTTGAATTCATTTTTAAACTGTTCTGCAGCATCTGTATTGGCACTAAGTTTTTCTCCCACTAGAGAAAGTTCACGAATTCCATGGCGAGATTTAAACCTTGCCAACCATCCATTCGATGCCGTGAATGGTTGACTTAGACCCAATTTCTCATGAAAAATTTGCGCCTACTTCATTAAAATTGCCCCACTAATTGGCACACCTTTAGCTCTTTTGTTGGAACCAACATCTAATGTTTTGAACATGGAATCTTTCATAGTTTTTCGATTTTTTAATCCAGTAATACTGTCTGAAGAAGACGCAAATTGTAGCACTTTATCCTTGTTTTTTATTAGATCATGCACAGTTGTTACGCCAATCTCGTATTCTGAAGCCAGACGAGCCACAGTTTCTCCTTTCCCGAACCACTCGATTATTTGCACTTTTTTTTTTTCGATACTTAACATAATATATTTTCTTTTGATGCCTGTAGAAGACATTTTGCATAGTAGCTACACAGTTCGGCCACACGACAGTAGAACAATGACTGAATGGTGCATTGGGTGTAATTGTGTGGAAGTTATCTGGGTCATTCCTCTGAAAGCAGGTAGTGGGGTAGTGGGGAAAACACCCCCTTCCACAAGTAACTGTGTCTGTTGCAGATAATGGCAGCATTCCTGCTACATACTGTGTAACAGTAAAGCTGGAAATAACCCTTTCTAGTAAAAGTACATACTAATGTAATGTACAGTACTTCACATATTTTTCTGCCTACAATAAAGCAAAAACTCGAGAGGACAGTCAGATAATCCGACGATCGGTTAATAGGGTGATGGTTAATCGGTGTTCTACTGTATTAATCATGACTTATAAAACTATCGGCATTTTTCTCAAAACGAAAGCTTGATGTATTTTAGCTACAGTACTACAAAGTACTAATAAATAATATTATAGGGTCCTTTCATTGCTTATATGTAAGATGGTGATGGATAGGAGCTACAGTAGCTGTAGACGTATATTACTTAAAAATAGTCTATTCTTCTTTCTTGTTTTGTAAATTTATTGATTACATCTTCATAAAATGTGGAAGATTGTGTCAATGCATGAAGAAGTTCCTTTTCAATGAATAGAAGTACTAAACTTGTAAGATGTTCATGGCTTTATGTTGATCATTGATATGTTTTTATTCTTCTAAGGGCAGAGAATGTTCGTTCTATGGAAATGAAACTGTGGTTCTGGTGATAGTGACAATAAGTAATCCAAGCTTTGTAGACTTCTGGTAATGCTGTGTCAAGCTGCTTTTTCTTGGATGTGTTAACCACCATATACGGATGTTGTCCAGAAAATTCTTCATAACAGTAGAGCAGAATGAGTTAATCAAAATCAAATATGTCTTGACTGTATTTCTTTCAAAATGTTAAATACACTAGCAGGAAAGTTTGCCTATATTCTTCGTACTTCCAAGAATCCAATAAAGCCACAAAGTTCAAGTTATGATTCTAAATCTTTCATCAATTATCTAATTGTAAAGGGTCTTTCTTGCAACTTCTGGGTCTAGTTCTGGAGTTTCATCATCTTCGTGGTGGTAAACTGCAGTTTCTGTCCTGGAATCCCAAATTTTTCTGAGATTTTGGATATGTCTTTTTGTTGTAATTTTTTCACAGCAATACTAGATATCTAAAGATTGAAAAGTGTATCAGTATAGCTGAATATCCTACTGAAAATAACTAATAATAGTGATGTCTCAAAACTGGTAAAAAATGTAAGGAATCCTTGTGCAGCAACAGCTGTTTTATTGACCCAGGTAGAACTGTCTTCCAGTATGTCTTGAATGAATCCAATAAATTAATTTCTTTGTTCCTTTCTGAACAAGACGCAATGTGAAATTCCACCTAGAGCATGTCTAGCATTTCTTTGAGGTATGTTCTTTAAGTCGTTGTGTTTTTTGACGACTTACTGAAGAAAGAACCTAATTAGTTAAGTCTGTAAAATTATCCTGCACTCTTTCAAACATGTGACTGGGATGGGATTAAATGTACAAATTTATGATTGAAACAGTGCACAAATATTGCTTTAGGATGTTTTTCAAGAACTTTAGCTCTTAGACCATTTATGTGACCAGCCACGATAGCAGCTCCATTGAACATTTGAGCAATGAGATTGTTGCGTACTGTACTTAAATCATACTTAGAGACTATATTGAACATGTTCGAATAAACCATTGGCAGATCTATAATTGCTGACATGAGCAAAGGCTATGAACCTTTAATTAATTTCTTCATTCTCTGAATTAACATATCTAGGAGTGGTTGAAAGCTGGGATGCATTCATAATGTCTCAAGTTTCGTCTAACATGATTGCAACAAATAATGTTTTTTTAAAGTTCTTGTTTTATTTTATCCAGAACATCATCACTTACTGCGAGAGTCAATTCATTCTGCATTCTATTTGAAGTGCTATGGAATGTGAAAGAAGTTTCGAAATGATGACTGAGGGTTACGTCATATTTTGCAAGATAATTGAGCACACATAAATATAACTCTTTCTCAGCTGCCTCTTTTGACCCACAATGACCACGAAATGGCAAATCATATATAGCTGGAAAACATACTATATTGGTGAATCTCTTCAATATTTCTCCATTCTTTCACAGCATTTCATTGTGTTGCTAAACACTGACTCGGAGTTGTGAATCATTTTATTAATGGCATTGTGCAGATTGTTCAGATTATCGTAACTATTTTGAGGCCAAACTATATTTTCTTCAGAAAACGTAAGACAGGACAGCAAAAGAGTTTATTTAATTTCGCACTTCCTGCAATTCACTGAGTTTTCTGATATTGAGAGTCTTAAAATTGTCCAGTATATTTCATTCTCTCGTCTTTATGGGCTACAAAAAGCTTTGGCATTTAGAACATGGTCAGTCAGTTTGTATTATGTTTAACTTTTCAGTGTAGCCAAAATGGATATTTCGATAATTATTCGATAGGACATGAAGAGTCGCCTATTCTAAATCAGTATTTAGTTTATACATAGAAAACTACGACATAAATTCTCTCACTCACAAACCAAAATCTTCAGGTAACTAAGAGGTTCTGAATACTATCGTATATTTCACACATACTGCTAAATTCAACTACCGAAACCTATTCTTAAAGCAGAAATGTAACAAGTCTGGACAAGCAAAAATCATAACTATTATTCTTGTTGTGTACAGGCATATAGGCAATGCAGCAGTAAATGAGGAAATCTTGCACCACCACTGTAAAATGTAGCTTCTGGCAAGCAATGAGCAAAGAGCTGTTTATATTACAGAAGTGTAATTAACACAGAATATCCACTTATGAAGTGCAAAACACACTTTATTAATAAATATATCTATGTGTTGAGTAAATGAAAGGAAAACAGATGCATTAATTTTAAGTGTAAGTCTTGGGTGTGCAACATTTACCCAACTTGTCCTAAATGCACGCCCCTAACTGCCTTCATTATGTTATTTCTGTTAATTATAGTGTTTGCGAATTTATATCAAGATAAGCATTTGAGGAGTAATTTTGTGTAATGGCACAGAGTTAATGTGTCTTAATCTTCAGGGAGGATAGTAGGATAGTATGTGTATCACTGTAAATAAATTGTATAAATTTGTTGCCTGTAATCAAGTATCATAATTCTCTGAAATGTGAAGGGTTTAATTTTAATTGTTAATATATGCAGTCAACATGTGCCAATTTAACACTCAGTTAAGCACCAAGAAGCTAACAAAGATATGTTAATTTTCTCTTTTAATATTAATGTGGTCAAGTCAAGAATTATACTGATATTCACTAATAAAGGAAAACTGTGGATGAAAGCTTATATATAATATATTTGAGAAAAATGGCTGGACTACTGTATGACAACTATAAAGGTGATAGTGGTGATCGTGATTATGAACACAATTATGTTATGTTTTTGAAATTAGGCAGTGCGCTGTAAATTGTATTAAAAGTATTTCATGCAAAAAAAATATATATTTTTCTATATATGTGATTTTAAAGTCAGTTTCCGTTGCCGTAGGATTGATTTTCACTTATTTGTAATCTAAAGTATATATATATATATATATATATATATATAATCACTCAGTGAGAGCACTGTTAAGACATAAGTTTGTGCAGTGTAGTAAATATTGTAACCTGTGCATTTTTTACATCATTTACATATTTTACTGTGAATTTTCGCTTGCTTTAGTTTAGAATTACACAATTACATTTCCATTGTCTTTCCACTACATCTTATCAAGTCCACACCTGTGGAGTAACGGCTAGTGCATCTGGCCGCAAAACCAGGTGGCCCGGGTTCGAATTACAGTCGGGGCAAGTTTCTTGGTTGAGGTTTTTTATGGGGTTTTCCCTCAACCCATTATGAGCAAATGCTGGGTAACTATCGGTACTGAACCCTGGACTCATTTCATTGGCATTATCACCTTCACTTAATTCAGATGCTAAATAACCAGAGATGTTGATACCGGTACAGCGTCGTAAAATAACCCACTAAAAGAAAAACATCTTATCAAAGAAATGTGCACACATTTATTAACATTTCATATTTATAAAAGAACTTCCGTGATCTTTTGCCCTTGCGATATAAAATGTCATAATGAATTCTTACTAGGGTTGATATATCAATAGTTGACAACTTAGTGAAAGTAACAATACAATATCTTTTAATTAAAAGATATTTACAGATGATTGAAATTGGTGTTGAAAATTCCCCCACATTAAGCAAATAAATGATGCAGCCAAATTAATGATACTTTCATTCAGAATGTCCTCATGGTTTTCTGGCTTTAAAAATAGCTTCAGTTCAGCAAACTGTGTTCTAATCCCTTCATAGGAGATTCGACCTTTGTTAATAGTTTCCGCATGTTTCTCTGTTAGTTCTTTGTGCCTTTTCATGAACAGTAAAAAAATTCCTAACTCGTTTTTTCTTAGTAAATGGAATGGGTCTTTTATCTTTTGCCACATTTTCTGCAACTTTTAGTGGGAAACTCTTCTTTGCATTTGCAATTGCCCATGAAGAGAGTGCAGGCAAACATTACCTTTGGAGCCACAACACAATAACGCTAAGTGACAAGAGACCAAGGACTATAACATGATTAGAGTTGATTAGATGAGGAAAGAGCTAAGTGACAACCTTGTCACAGTCCTCTCCATTCTGTCAATTATCTATCCCCTTATATAACCCACTCTGATCTTGTCACAGTTCTTGGCCTTCTGTCAATAAGCTATCCCCTCATGTAACCCGCTCTGATCTTGTCACAGTTCTTGGCCTTCTGTCAATAAGCTATCCCCTCATGTAACCCACTCTGATCTTGTCACAGCTCTTGGCCTTCTGTCAATTAGCTATCCCCTCATGTAACCCACTCTGATCTTGTCACAGTTCTTGGCCTTCTGTCAATAAGCTATCCCATCATGTAACCCACTCTGATCTTGTCACAGTTCTTGGCATTCTGTCAATAAGCTATCCCCTCATGTAACCCACTCTGATCTTGTCACAGTTCTGTCAATTAGCTATCCCCTCATGTAACCCACTCTGATCTTGTCACAGTTCTTGGCCTTCTGTCAATTAGCTATCCCCTCATGTAACCCACTCTGATCTTGTCACAGTTCTTGGCCTTCTGTCAATTAGCTATCCCCTCATGTAGCCCACTCTGATCTTGTCACAGTTCTTGGCCTTCTGTCAATTAGCTATCCCCTCATGTAATCCACTCTGATCTTGTCACAGTTCTTGGCCTTCTGTCAATAAGCTATCCCCTCATGTAACCCACTCTGATCTTGTCACAGTTCTTGGCCTTCTGTCAATAAGCTATCCCCTCATGTAACTCACTCTGATCTTGTCACAGTTCTTGGCTTTCTGTCAATTAGCTATCCCCTCATGTAACCCACTCTGATCTTGTCACAGTTCTTGGCCTTCTGTCAATTAGCTATCCTCTCATGTAACCCACTCTGATCCTGTCACAGTTCTTGGCTTTCTGTCAATAAGCTATCCCCTCATGTAACCCACTCTGATCTTGTCACAGTTCTTGGCCTTCTGTCAATAAGCTATCCCCTCATGTAACCCACTCTGATCTTGTCACAGTTCTTGGCTTTCTGTCAATTAGATATCCCCTCATGTAACCCACTCTGATCTTGTCACAGTTCTTGTCCTTCTGTCAATTAGATATCCCCTCATGTAACCTGATCTTGTCACAGTTCTTGGCCTTCTGTCAATAAGCTATCCCCTCATGTAACCCACTCTGATCTTGTCACAGTTCTTGGCTTTCTGTCAATTAGCTATCCCCTCATGTAACCCACTCTGATCTTGTCACAGTTCTTGGCCTTCTGTCAATTACATATCCCCTTATGTAACCCACTCTGATTTTGTCACAGTTCTTGGCCTTCTGTCAATTAGATATCCCCTCATGTATCCTGATCTTGTCACAGCTCTTGGCCTTCTGTCAATTAGATATCCCCTCATGTAACCCACTCTGATCTTGTCACAGTTCTCGGCCTTCTGTCAATTAGATATCCCCTCATGTAACCCATTCTGATCTTGTCACAGTTCTTGGTCTTCTGTCAATTAGATATCCCCTCATGTAACCCATTCTGATCTTGTCACAGTTCTTGGCCTTCTGTCAATTAGATATCCCCTCATGTATCCTGATCTTGTCACAGTTCTTGGCCTTCTGTCAATTAGATATCCCCTCATGTAACCCACTCTGATCTTGTCACAGTTCTCGGCCTTCTGTCAATTAGCTATCCTTTCATCTAACTCGCTCTAACCTTGTCACAGTGGTACCTCGGTCGCATGTCACATAGCTCTGTTGTGTTGTGGTCACTAAATGTGATGTTTACTAAGAGCAGATTGTTCTCTGCTTTAGTCAGAGTGGGTAATGTGCCTATCTTCCTCTGTTCAGAAATCTTTCCTTTTATTTCATTAATCAATGTGAAATGTGGCACACTGCCTTGCTGCTATTCTTATATTCTGCCCTTCTCACTCAGCCATTATGAATTTCACCATGGTCTCTTCTGCATACTTCAAGATGTTCTTTGGTGTTATGGTTTAGAAGTATTCACAGTCTGCTCTGTGAGCATACAATAAGCTGATTTAAACGACTATTAACATAGACAACTACTGGTACCTGTACCTCTGAAATCTTCATGCTTGATCACTACTGGTTAGTTATGGCACATGCTAATAAATCCTGAACCAGGGGTTGTGCAAATAACTTATAATGTTTACAATGTACAAAAATGGTATTCTTTAAATTTTAGAACTTCTGAAAATTATCCTATATTTAGTACAAAAAACAAAACAATACTTGAACTTTCTTAAGTGCATAAACCCTCATATTACAAGCATGTGCTCAGTCATTTGCTAACTACAACAGCTCGTAGTATAGCACACTGTACATTTCAACTTCTTTTGCCAATGATGATGCCACTTCCTCTTGTTGATGTATCTTTTCATTAACTCAAAGGCTATCAGCATATTCCGAATCTCACTGGACTGATGGACATCAATGAGGTCACACTGCAGCGAAATAGGAACTAAACTGCTTGAAGATTCAAGGTCTGTCATGGCGGCTGTGTGAGTTGTATGTGCTATGCTAGCAAGATTTTGCAGAATTTTCATACAGTCACCTCACTCAAATAAAAGAGAGCACAAACACTTTACTTCTTCATCCGGTAGTAATAAGTGGTCTGTTGACATGTTTGTTCATAAGCCATTAACTTATTATTTTTTTACCTTTGTTCATTACAAACAACACAGCAGAACACACAACCGTGACACAACAGTGTCAGATATCATGCGCCTGTCACCACCTCTGCAAACTGATGGAAGCACTGCGAAAATGCTGCAACATCAATGACATTACCACTGAAATTCGGAACACCATGATGCTTAGTGCTGAGATTCGAAATATCCTGTATGTTCTTGTTCAGGAAACAGTTTCAAAAGGAACAGGTGACTGGTCCACTACTTGTGTATCAAATTTATAACAGCATGTTAAGTGAATAGGGCTATGCATAAAGACATAAATCTGTATTCATGTTACAACAGCAGATTTTTATTTTAATTCACCATAATTTCATTATCTGCATCGGGCTTTTTTTGTACTAAGTAGCATTCAACATGCAGCTTCTTTCCTTTATTTAATTAGTCTAATAATTTGCTATGGCTCCAACAACAATTTTTGGTGGTAATTTATTTTTTTATTCCATCTTGTACATTTTAAAGTTCCGTAGTTTCTTCAAATGTGCATGACATACATTTCAGAGTAAGTTATAATATTAATCATACAGATTTGAACAGAAGTTAGGTATGTATGTGGTTACTTTGGAATGAATTAAATATCTTTATCATGTTGCTGAGAGATGAAACTTAAGGCAATAATGATGATAGTGATGGTCTTGTTGAACAAGACTTGCTCATTAAGTGTACCAGTAAGAATTTTCTGATGTGGACAAGTGTTCTATCAATTACGTAAATAATGATAGAGCATTATTATTTTTATTCATTTTTCTGCTATTAATTCAGTAAATTAAATGAAAGTAATTTTCAAGTCAGAATGTTCCAAATGTAAGTCCAAAGGAACTTTTTTGTATGATTCTTTCAAACATTTCCATAATTTTGCGAGAAAATTCCAACTTTCTTACCCTTCAAACAGATTATTTATAACATACTTGGTAAACCTGCTTTAGGAAGTGAAATATATAATCTTTTAAGATACTTAAACACATATCTGTATGGACTTGCCTGAAAATTATTTAATGTAATTAATATCAAAGAATGCACATCAGGATATTTAGTGTTTTAAGACACCATCAACTGACTTAGCGTTCATTTTATATTTTATCTCGTGTAATTCTTCATTGCACACAAACTGTTGTATGAAATGTTAATATACAGAGTGATTCACTTGTCCCTTACTATTAAGTTTTATACAACACTGCATTTTGTAGCATGCCCGCGAAATTGCTATACTTCTAGAGTGGGTAATTCCTTAATTGAAAATATACAATTCTGCACTTTATTTGGTTGCTAAGGAAAGTTAGCACTTCATTCTATGACAAATTTTAATAACGTATTATGTTTATTTAAAGTGTTATAATGCTTTTCACACGACTTAGTTCATACTTCTCATGTTTTTTGTGGCTACAATATTTTGTCTGAGAGCATGTAATATTTAACTTACCATAATTAACAGTACAGTAATTTATTCTTAACATTAAAACTAGACAACGTTGCTTAAGGGAGGACATACACCTTTAAGTACTTTTATGTACAGTAGGTAATGAAAATTGGTGAAATTCAGTTTTTTTTTCTTCTCAGCAATGAATAAATCTGTGACCTTGAAATTTAATATCCTGAATATACACTGCTTTTGCCATTTTATAGTATTCTCGAATTTAGTGAAACTATTATTGTTATGGGTTATTAAAAATACAAAATGGCACCCATAACTTTTGAAACAGTTTTTAAGATACTGTGGTGAAAATTTACGTGGAATTGTATTTTATACTTGTGAACAAACCTATTTAGAACTATTGGTTTAACTCTTACCAGTATAGTTTTTTTATCTAATAACATTTTAAAAACTTTGACTTCAAAATAAAAATTTAAATAAAAAATATTTTTAATGAAGATATTTCTATTATTCTAAGTCATGTTGTTCATAAGACATTCAGGAATAAATGCAAAAAAGATCAGTACTCAGAAATACTAATGATGATTTTTATTTTTTATGTTAATTGTTTTTTTTTCTGTTAAGTATAAGTTATCAGGGAAACGGCATTTCAATACACAAAATGCAGCTGTTATTTTGAATTGCTAATTACCCATAACAGTAATAGTTGTACTAAATGTGAAAATAGTATACAGTTGCAGAAATGTCTTATATTGAGCATATGAAATTTCAAAGTTACAGATTTTTTTTCATTACTGAAAAAAAAATATTGAATTTCACCAGTTTTTTAGTGCTTAAAAGTACTTAAAGGTATATGTCCCCCCCTTAAACGCAAATAGCTGGTGTTGTTCTGCATAACTAAAAAACTGCGATCTCCATGAACTAAGTCGCATGAAAAGGTGTATAGTGTTGAAAACACAACCATTTTATAATACATGCTGGCCTCATTTTGTAGCACATTTACGACACAGCTGGCATAGTCAAATAAGAGGAAATGGTGGAATATTCCGGGATTCCCGCGTTAAAACAAGAGTATTAAGTAACACACCCGAACCTGCAAACCATTATTATTTACACGCCTTAATCGTCTCATCTACATAGTATCACATGCATACTATTCCCTTTTGCATTTAAGATATGATTACAAGTACTGTGTTTATGGAATTGACTGTGAATGTGTGCGATTCCATAACATTATAAATATAAGGTGCATGTGACTAGCAATACGTTTTTAAATGATTTTATGTTTGACGATCATCAGATCATAGTATTCAGTAAAATAAATAAATATAAGTCAAGAATGTAACTGTGACTGGTACAAGTTGATATTCCAATAAATATATCTCTGAGATAATTTACTATATAGATTCAGACTTGATGTACTGTATTTAATTATTCTGTTATATACATATATATATATTTTGCTATATTATATTGTGTATTGCTGTTTATTAATTATAATCTCAATAATCTAGTATATAGGCAATAAAATATTCCTTAATTTTCATATTTGCAGTGGAATGGCTCATAATGAAAACGTTAGAATTATTTTATAATGTATATGAGTGAGAAGAAATATGCAATCAATTCATTAAGTAATATAGTTGGGAATTCACCAATAAAATATTTTCCACTCTCCCTTTATCCCAAATTGTCAGGGTATCATACACTACACACTGCAACTCCAACTTACAGAATTGTGTAAGTGTCATTTCCTTTCTATTCTTTCCATCTTTTAATTGAGACTTTCTCGTTGTGGTAGTTTGCTGAACTATACATTGAAAGAATATGAACTATGTTTTGATGTATTTATGATAGCTAAATTTATACGACAAGGAGATTATTTATCTATGTGTATTCTTCCTTAATTGTCTTACCTAACTATTTATCCTTTGCTTGGTTTCAAGTAGAGGAGTATAACATATTTAGGAAGACCCAGTATTTGGAGAAAAGGTTAAAACATCTGTAAATAATCTAAATTCCCGGTGTTTTAAGAAATTTTTAAGAAAACGTTTTTGGCAAGTAATTCTTGGTTGGTTTATTTACCTGATCATTTCAAACGTTTACTTTTTTTTCTCCCCAAAAATTTACTGATTCATTACTGCTCTTATTTATTTCCTTTAATTCTTGTCATGTTATGTTTTTCACATACTCTAGTTTTATGATTTGTTAATTGTGTTGTACAGCATGTGGGGTAAAGTTGCCTATTTCCGTGATACCCCTAATCCCATGATACTTTTTTTTTAATTCAGTGTCAGTTAAAGCTTTGCCGTTTGACCATAGAGCCAGACATCTTTCGCCTACTTTTGAGACATTGGTGAACTTCCTAGCAAGATACCCAATCCTGTAACAGTCAGTGAAAAAAACGTATCACGGAATTAGGCAACTTTACCCTTTGTATCAGTTCTTGTAAAAACTCTGAATCTGAGTCTTATTCGTTGGAGCATGCTCAATAAATAACAAGTCAAGTGTATGACATAACTGTGCAATAATACTGTACACGTTCACTACAGTATCATAGTATCATGGCCTTGAATGAGTCTGTATGGAATGTCCCTCTACTTCTACAAATGGAATGAAAATATATATATTACAGGAAATAGTTGCAAATATATGTAAAATTAAGTTGTAGAAGCTTTAAAATTCCCGTTTTTATAAAAATGAGCGAGATGTTGGAGCTTCATAAACACAAAGACCAGGAGTGTATTTCAGGCCCGGCGGACCCTGGTGACACCAGGGTACTATTTTTCGAGTCTAGGCAGCACCAGGGCATTTTTATGATGATGACAAAGACAAGTGGGCTACTACTGGTACTACCAAAATCCCAGAGTCAAGACACTTTTTTTGTCTAGAAATTCATATTTATATTCATTTATTGCATCGAACTGACCACATACATGATATGGGACATGTCAAAAGTAACACATAATTACTAAGCTACAACAAAATTAAAATACAACATAGTACATTAACTAAAATATAACATACAAAATTTCAACATTAATTATAAATAATTGCAACATTAATAAATAACCACAAGAACAGATATAACACTTTACAAGACAAATCACATTTCATTTAGCAGTCTGGAGTCAATTTTGACCAACGCGTCCTTCATGAAAAGACATCCTTCGTGAAGCCAGGCCCTGGAAAAGAAGAAGTAAAATTTTTTAAATAAGGCATCCTTTTTCTATTTAGTTATGGCAATTTTCAATAAATTCGTTCATACTGTAAAAGCAGTTTTTGATTAAAATTTTGTAAAGAGCTTTCTTAAATTTTTGATGTGCAGGTATTTCTTCAAGATAATTTTGTAGACCATTATACATAAGACCAGCATGACTGAAACTGTTTTTATATAGAGTTGTGTTAAAACTTTCAATAAAAATATTATCTTTATTTCTTGTATTGTGCTGGTGTGTGTCTGAATTTGTGGGAAAGCTATACAAATTATGAAAAGAGTGATGGAACGGAGAAAAATTCTCTCCTGCGCCAGGATTTGAACCCGGGTTTTCAGCTCTACGTGCTGGTGCTTTATCCACTAAGCCACGCCGGATACAACCCTGACGCCGGTTAGAATCGTCTCAGATTAAGCTCCATCTCTTGAGTTCCCTCTAGTGGCCGCCCTCTGCACTACGTCATAGATATCTATGAATGCAGGACCGAAGTCCATACATGTGTTGAGGTGCACTCGAATGAGTGACTGATTGGCCGGGATCCGACAGTATAGGCGCCGTCTTAAATCACAAAGTGATTTATTACGCATATCATATATATTTTGATGTACCGAAGTACATATGATATTTCCATGCAGATATTCTGCGTCATCATATGATGAAAGAGTGATGGAACGGAGAAAAATTCTCTCCGGCGCCGGGATTTGAACCTGGGTTTTCAGCTCTACGTGCTGATGCTTTATCCACTAAGCCACGCCGGATACAACCCTGACGCCGGTTAGAATCGTCTCAGATTAAGCTCCATCTCTTGAGTTCCCTCTAGTGGCCGCCCTCTGCACTACGTCATAGATATCTATGAACGCAGGACCGAAGTCCATACATGTGTTGAGGTGCACTCGAATGAGTGACTGATTGGCCGGGATCCGACGGTATAGGCGCCGTCTTAAATCACAAAGTGATTTATTACGCATATCATATATATTTTGATGTACCGAAGTACATATGATATTTCCATGCAGATATTCTGCGTCATCATATGATGAAAGAGTGATGGAACGGAGAAAAATTCTCTCCGGCGCCGGGATTTGAACCCGGGTTTTCAGCTCTACGTGCTGATGCTTTATCCACTAAGCCACGCCGGATACTCTTTCATCATATGATGACGCAGAATATCTGCATGGAAATATCATATGTACTTCGGTACATCAAAATATATATATATATATATACAAATTATATTTGATAAAATTGAAGGATTCATAAATATAAATACAGGGTAATGGCAAGATAAGTAATTTTTTTTAAGAATGGCCTGCAGCTGGTAGTTTGAGATGCTTGAACTATGGCTCTAATAGCTCTCTTTTGTAGTTTAAATATTTGGATTGCATTAGGTGAATTACCCCAAAAGATTATACCATACTTTAGAATAGAGTGAAAGTATGCAAAGTACAATGTGCGAGCACATTCAATAGATGATGCTCTTATTAGTAATCGCAAGGCGAAGCAAATTTTAATTAATTTCTTCCCTAGTTCCTGAAGGTGTACGGACCATTTTAAATGTTCATATACCAAGAAATGTTGTATTGTTAGAATATTGAATTGTTTCATTTTGATACTCTATGACCGGCCAGTCAGAATTATTATTGTTTTGTGAATGATGAAAAGAAATGGCTATGGTTTTCCAGTCTGTTTCTCTCAAACCATTCCACTAGTTGATTTATTATCTTTTCAATAAGAAAACGCATGGTATTGACATCTTTTCCTGATAAAAATATACTGGTATCATCTGCAAAGAAAGTTGGTTCTTCAGGACTGATGTGTGACTCCAAATTGTTTATATATATCAAAAAGAGACACTTTACACTTTAACAGTCAAAACGAATAGATTAATAACTTTTAACTCTTACAATTGTAAGATTATTTCTCGTATATATAGTGTATACCCAAAAGTTTAAATGAATCAAGACGCATTCATTTAAGAATATTAGTTACTGCAAAATTATTACGAATGTGTTCATTTTAGCCATCTCGAAACTAAACCACAGTCACAATCACTACTGCTACTACCATCACCACGACCAAAGATTACAGAAAACTATTTATTATATTGTGACTATAGGGCCTATATTATTATTATTATTATTATTATTATTATTATTATTATTACTATTATTACTATTATTATTATTACCGGTACTACAAACTGCCTTCCAATGGAGGTAGACCCTTAAGCCTCAGTATACTGACATACGATTTACAAATATTATAATAATAAGTAAAAGTCGCACTCGAAAGAGCATTCCACTTTCTAATGTTCTCTACACGTTGGGTTTTATAAGTTCGTTCAGAGTCTGTGACATTTTTTTGCACTTGCTGAAGTGGTATAGCTCGCACTTTTGGTTACACATTTTGCACACACATTGTTCATTTATGTGGTGATATTTGTCCTCTGTGCACATTTGATGATGATATCCATAAATTGCAGCCTGATGATTGTGTGCCTCTGCTTCTGGTTGCTGTTGGTCCACTCCCGGTTCCCGGTTCACCATAGTGTCTCCTCCGAAGAAGTTGGAATCCATCTCCCTCTCCTGCTTTCTCCTCGCTATTACTTCGTTGTATGGTCTTGTTGCTGGTAATAGCAAGTTGTGTCTTATGTCTTCCAGGAAAAAAGGTTTCTCTGGTGAGCATATACACCTTTCTGCTTGGTGCATGCTTGCCCGCCCTTATGGCTGTCTTCAGGAATATTGAAATATAAATACAGACTAAAATAAGAAGAAGAAGAAATTAATATGTATACTAAAATCTAATTAAAATATATCTTAAGAAAGTAAATATTATTTAAAATTTGACATGATGTCTTCAAAACTATTGTGACAATGTCATCTATTAAAGATTTAGGTAAACCAAATTGTTTCCTAAACGTATTAAAGAATTTTGGAATAACACTATGGGCCCCGATAAAAAGATCAATCACATCTGTGTATTTAAGATGGTATTTTTCTTTAAAGTATTCAATAGTTGGTTTATAAATGTTTTTCTTTTCTTAGTGAACTATTGATTCATTGTAAGTCAGCTTCAAATGACAGTCTTTTTTTGAAACTGAATATGCAATTACTTCAGCATAAAATGCAAATTTTCGCACAAACATAATACGGAACATTTTCAAGTTTTAAGTTATATCAATTATTGATCAAATAATGTGACAATAAATAAAACCAGACTCATTAAGTTGAATTGGATTGTTATTAATCATCATTACAGAGCAAAACAATATGAAATTTCATATTTCACACCATTAATCCCAGAATATTGGAAATCATAATTTTTATGTTTTGTCATGACTACAATCGAAATGGGGGTATTTTTTTCTTCATATTTCATAATAATTCGTAAAAATTTTCATATTATGAACAAATCTTTAATTTTCTCTAAGGACAAATAACATGCGTCATAGGTTTAAATTATCCAATCACAAGCAAGCTATTTTAATACCAGAGCCAGTGCCCAGTACGTATATTGCACAGCTGTCAAAAGAAAAAGTGACCGCTCTCTAGAAACTAAGTTCCCTTCGGATATCTCCACTACAATTCGGAGACATGTTGTTCAGTCATGTTGCCTGACATCTACAGTTATAATTGAGGACCGTTTTTGCAAAACTTGCTAACTGCAAAATTTTCAAAATTGACATTTTGGTGGATTAGTTAACATAAGATAGGCCTCTACATGATGCTGAAGGTTTCTTAGGAAAATCTTATTATTTCCTTCACAGTACTGTGTCAAAGTGTGATCGTTTTTTCAAAACTCGCTTTCTGCTATGTGAGAGCTATAGAAAAACTTGCAGTTATTTCAGTTTTTTGTTTCCTATAAAATTTAGTTTTTACAGTTAGCAAGTTTTGCAAAAACGGTCCTCCATTTTGCTGTTGTAGCATAATGGTTATGTTTTGGGCTGGTAGTCGTGAGGTTGTGCATTCAAACACAACATAGTGCTTTTTATTTGTTTTTTAAATTGTTTTTAGGAGAGAGAGAGAAAATGTAATTGCTCCTGTCTCTGTTATGACTGGTTTAGTAATTAACATGAGGTTCATGAATGTATTATGCCATGACTTTATCATTATTTATTATGACATTATGGCTGCAAATGGAAAGAAATAAAAATTATATTCTCAACAAAAATATCTTTCGTGGCATAGACAAAACGAACTTACTGACGTCTACCTTAGAAAATTCAAACAATTAAAAGTTCAAAAAACAAAATATCTGTCACAAATCGTATCTAGATATGCCATTCCTTGTTTTTTGTAATATTTAAAAATATTGCTAGTGATAAATTACACACGAATTGCATTTAAAATTATATTTTCATAATAGTAAAAATGAGTTAATAATGTTTAAAAATTTACTCTCAGTTCTTTGGAAAGTCTGTGGGTACCATGCAGGTTATGAGGCTATATTTCAGTTCAGCACGTAGGAAAACATAAGAAATCATACATTTCGTGCAAAAAAAAATCAGTGTTACAAGCGAAAGTTTACTCTCTTTTGGCACTTTATTTTTACTTACTTATAGCTTTTAAGGAACCTGGAGGTTAATTGCTGCCCTCACGTAAGCCCGCCATTGGTCCCTATCCTGAGCAAGATTAATCCACTCTACAATCATATCCCACCTTCCTCAAAGCCATTTTAATATTACCCTCCCATCTACATCTCCACCTCCCCAAAGGTCTCTTTCCCTCCGGCCTCCCAACTAACACTCTATATGCATTTTTGGATTTGCCCATACGTACTATGTGCTACATGCCCTGCCCATCTCAAACATCTGGATTTAATGTTCCTAATTATGTCAGGCGAAGAATATAATGCGTGCAGTTCTGCATTGTGTAACTTCCTGCATTCTCCTGCAACTTCATCACTCTTAGCCCTAAATATTTTCGTAAGCATCTTGTTCTCAAACACCCTTAACCTCTGTTCCTTTCTCAAAGTGAGAGTTCAAGTTTCACAACCATACAGAACAACCAGTAATATAATTGTCTTATAAATTCTGACTTTCAGTTTTTTGAGAGCAGACTGAATGATAAAAGCTTCTCAACCGAATAAAACAGGCATTTCCCATATTTATTCTTCTTCTTCCTATAACGTATTAAGCCTGGTGGCCTGTTACAGTCTCACTCCATCGTTTCAGTGGATGGCCCAAAGATCTTGTTTCTGAAGGGCAGTAACTTAGTGCTTGATGTGGTATCCTTGTTCTAGGCATCCTGAGTATATGAAATTTCCATATCAGTCTATAATAATTTTGAATTTTCTCTAAAATTGGGTCAATATTTAATTCTTTCAAAATATCCAAATTTTTCTTCTTGTCTAATCTAGTATAGCCAGCAGTTCTTCTTAAAAACTTCATTTACGCATTTACGTATGGTCCAAGCTTCACTTCCAGACATGAGAACAGGTCTTGCCAGTGTTTTATAGGCTTTAATTCTTGTGTGTTTTTGGACAAGAGAAGGTTTGAAAATGTTATTAATGTTATTCATTGCATAGTTAAAGTAATTAAATTTTGTAGAAATATATTTTCTTGTTCATAGCTCAAATGATAATTCAAACATGAGACCTGTTCTACAGGTTTATTATAAAGGCAAATTTTGCTGTGGAGATGATGTTTTAGATGAATCCCATTACTTTAGTTTTATTAACTGAAATTTCCATCCCATATTCCTCAGAAATGAGTTGTAATTGGAAAACAGAACGTTGAAGGCCATTTTCAGAATCTGCTAATAATATTACATCTGCAAACAATAATATATCTAACTTTAAATTTCTATTGATGTTAAAATTACCATGTTTTGTTCTTTTCCAGTTTCTAATCATATGATCCATATACTATATAGTAAATAGTATAACCTTGTCGAATACCTTGAGTAATCGATTTCCATTCAGTTTGATTGTTTCCAGTGCATACTGAAATATAATTTTCACAATATAAATTATAGGTTGCATTTATTAATTGGTTTGGAACATGATCTTCTTTCAGAATTTCAAATAAGTTTTTTCTGTTCACTTTGTCAAAAGCCTTTTTAAAATCGATAAAAGCCAAATGTATCTCTTTATTAAACTCTCTTTGTTTTTCTATTATCATTTTTAGATTAAAGTACCCATCAGCACATGATCTACCTTTCCGGAATCCATTTTGTTCTTCCATTAATTTGGTTTAATAAAATGTATATAATTTTTGTTTTAAAAGTTTTGTGTAAATGTTATATCCTGAATTTAGAAGACTAATACCTCTGTAATATTCACAGTCATTCCTATCTCCTTTTTTAAAAAATTGGTATTACTAGAGCCTTATGCCAAATATCCTGGGGGCTTTCTCCATCTAAAATTCTGTTATACAATCTTAATAGTCGTGTTTTGAATTCACTGCTGGCGTACTTGTAGGTTCCATATTAATATTGTCACATCCTGGAGCTTTGTTGTTCTTGCACTGCTTTAGAACATCATTTAATTCATCTATGATAAAGTGTTCATGATGATCATTATTTGAAGTTGGACAATTACCAAGTAATATCTCATTATTCCATAATTGCTCAAAATATTTTATCCATATATTTTTATCAATTCAATTTTGCCAGTCTCTTTAATATCACAATTCAGAAATTTTACAATTTTGCAAGTTTTGGGGTTACATCTTGTTAAATCAGTTTCTAAATCTGAGACGAATTTACTCTAGTTACTTCTATGACATTTTCTAACTTCTCTTTTGGCTATTGCTTTTTTGTGTTTATAATTGATCTCGTCTTCAATTTTACCTGTGTTTAGAAATCGTTTAAAAGCCATACTTATTCTCGTTTAATTTTCTCCCGGGTGTAATTTATATTTGTTACTGTTGCTTCAAGAAATTTGAATTTTTCCACCTCTTCAAAGGATAAATTTCCAATTTTTATATTTCCATTTCATACAATATTCTGGTCACGAGATATAAAAAAATGGATGGTGATTTTAATAACATACCTATCAGAGTCATAAAGTCGACACTGCTGAGGCCGAGTTGGTCTTCCTTCCCCCCCCCCCCCCCCTTAGGAGTTGAGAGCACTTCATTTCCAGCCAGGCAATCACAATTTCTTTCTAAGTTCTCTTTCCTTATTTGTTTTATTGTAGACTCCACTACACCAGTGTAATATTCTGCTGCTCGCTTAATGGCTTGAGCAGTTAAATGGCTAAGATTCTTGGTCTTTGCCTCTTTACCACACTTTTATATTATACTCGTTATTATTTTACACTCTTTGGAGTGAATTACTTTCTTTTTCTAAGAGATGTGGTGATTACAGACCAAAGTTATGCTATATATATTTTAACTCTTAATGAAATATTTACATTTCCAATTCTAAATGTAAGTAAAATTAACTGAAGAAAACCAAATGCACAGTCACTACTTACTGTAACTCTGAATGTAGAGCAGAATGTTTCCACCTCAGAAATACTGTTGACCTTACCCCATTCAACAAGCACTCCCTAACTTTCTCCAGGTTCCAAGTCTAATGAGTTGTGTCAGCCGCAGTACTTATGCTTAATGTGTATATTTGGAATATCTTAATTAATCAAGACTGCAGAAACTGTCTTCTTGATTTTTCTGACTGTGAGTCCACTATCAGAAATGTAATATAGAAACGAAGCAAGCAAAACAGGGAATGAAGTCTATTGGCTACAAATTAATTAAGATGCCCTCAACAATGACATTATAATTGAGAAGCATTTTTGCTAAACTCGATAGATTCAGAATTTTGCGAAAATGAGTTACATATCACAATCATATGATGTTTAGCTTCTGTATCACCCTATGCAGTCAGATTTTGCATAACTCGGTTCATACTGTGCGTAGAGGATGATTAGAAATATATCCTTCTCAAAATATAAACTGTGTATGCAATAAAACTCGTTTTCTGAGAAAAGTAGTTTTGTGCATCTATCGAGTTTAGCAAAAATGCTCCTCAATTGAGCTTCCAATAAATCATTCCTCAAACGCATATCAACCACTGCAGTCTGTATTCCATGCAGTCTAAGCTACCTCTGTTTTCTACAATAAAATAATCGCATTTTGTGAACATTAATAAATTGTATAAATATTGTAAGCTGCACTTTCAACATTGTGCAATTTCTATAGTATGAGATTTACAGGACATACAACAAATTAAGGAAGAAACATATTTTTTTCCCCCAAATCTTTAAAATATACGTGACCAGATTTCTATATATACAGATCTATTCCATTATACGCATGTTGTCACTCAGTACAATTAATTATGATCACTTTATTCATCTCATTTCCGCATATGAAATTTCTAGTAATGCATTATATCTATGCTGTTTTAAACAATATGCGTTGTTTCATTGTGCGTGTGTATGTTCCTAAATGCTGAATTAGTCCTACATAGTTTTACTTAATATAAAAAGAAAATTGTTCCGGTATTTCAGAATGCAATCAAATCACAAAGCTTAAAGCATATATTATAAACTCTATAAGAATTCATTTATCTTTTAATTTGGATTAATATGGGACAGCAGCAAAGCTCTTGACGATCAGGACTACAGTCACTTACAATATTGAAACAATTGAGTTATTTTGCTTAATGGTGGCAGTGGCAGTAGGAAGTTCATAAACTTGAGAATATGGTGGGGATAAAATTATACATTGGTACATTCTCAAAATTTCTGCCTCCAAAGTGATCTTTATGTAAATGTTTACACAAGATATAATTAATCCATGTTTATTGTTTAGTAAACAGAAAAAGCGATGATGATAATAGCAAAATCACCACCACCACCATCACAAATCATAATTTAATAATTTGCATAATGTTATGTTCATGCTTTGCCATTTGGAATTTCGTTCCTAGATTTGGAAAGTCAGAATCATTGCTGAAGCCATTATTTCCACTGGAATTTCTATATGAAACAACAGTTTTGAAATTAATATTATAAGAGAAAGATCACAGCTCTCTGTATTCACAAATGAAAATGATTATGAATGAACACGGGATGGAAGAAATTTAATAGAAAATCCATTAAATAAACAAAAAGATTAAACGATGAATTCAAGGCTATGATCAATGTGCAGTAGTTAATTTACACATACACATACAGATATATAATATATGAGATACTTTTCACAGATTAAAAGTAACTCCGAGTGAGTTTACAATTTTCAATTAAATGTTAATTTAATTACGTTCATATTAATAAGTACAGTAACATATATAGTAGAACCCTGCTAATCCAGAATTCTGTATAATGGAAAAAAAAGAGTAGGCCATATTTTAACCGAAACTTAGTTTAATGCTACAGTATTTAGAAACTTAATATTTACAATATGTAGTACAACTTACTTTATCACTAGTGAATAATGATAATCTGTCAGCTTCTTATGACGAAGAGCAGATAAACTTTAATTTTCTTCATAAACCTCGAAACTGAACAAATTGGTGGACAGTGAGGAGTGGGAAGGTGATAAGGTGCGGTTTCCCTTCTTCCATTCCTGTTCCCGCTTAATCTGAAATTTCGATAATTCAAACAGGCCTCGGTCCCAATTAGTTCAGACTAACAGGGTTCTACTCTATTCTAATATAACCTAAAAATATACTCTGTGTGCGTGCGTGTGCGTGAGTGTGTAATTTAAACATATTGCTAGTTACTTATGACCTGCATTTATTTCTCTTATAAATTCAATTGTAAAGGACCAACAGTTTGTATGGTAGATTTGGTGAGTGTGGTTGTTACCATACAGGGTCAATATAATATTGCTTCCATTTTCCTCTGATGAATATTCCATTTTGTATACGAAGAATAATGCACTTTTATAAGCTTTTGCATTTACCATTGCATTTATAAAGTATAGATTTTTTAAATATGAATATGTCTTTGTGCTAAACAATTTACTTCCCAAAAATTGGATGTTGTGTATAGTCCGTGTTTGGTTAAATGTATTTATCTTAAATAGGAAGCCTGTACAAACAACATGTACACAGCATGTTACAAAAGTGAGTGTTAAAAATTTAAGCATGGAAATTACGCATTAATATAAGCAGAAACATTTCAGTCAACATGGATTGGCAAATGAGCCATTGTGAGATAGTGCAGGTATTCCATTAAAAATATGCCTCATTCCTCGTGCAAGAAGCTCTAATGTTCTATGAGGTGTTGATGTATCCCTGTGAATGTGTATCTGACTACCTGCTGTGTGGGAAAACTTGGTCTCAAGTGCATTGTCATTGCACACATAATGTGCATATTTGCATACTTTTTGTCGCTGCAATCTCCTTCCATTTTAACGTTCTTTATAGGCACTGTGTTTGCTATTTATTCGATTTCAAGAAATGGACTTGTGTATAAACAAACAGGCCAGTGGCAGAGTTCAGGAGAAACTTTGCATTATCATGCAAACAGCTCATTTGTGGACCCATGTTGATAGAGAATTTTTTGCTTATATTAGTATGTAATTTTCATCCTTAAATTTTTTACTGTCACTTCTGAAACACCCTGTATATAATTAAAACTTGTGAAAATACTTTTTACATACGATTTATAACATGAATAACATCTACTTTGTTACAATTCCTATTTGTGCTCAATTCAAGGATTGTGTTTAATAAGTAAAAAATTCTGTTGCTTTCTTGTCATTGTGAAATATGTTTACAACTTTGTATATACACTTGCAATAGTGCTACTACGTTTCCACTGTAACATGTTTGTTATACACATGATAATACACCTCTTTCCTATTGACAGGACTCAAGTATATTCTTATTCTGTCTATTAAATCAACTTCTGGCAGGACATGGCCATACGTCACTCTACAGGGAAATGCTACATTTTAAATTTACAGATATTCAGAAGTTTCAGTTATCGATTGAAAGTGTTTGCTGAACTTCCTGTGGATGAAGATGATAACAAAGAAATTAATATGATTTTGTGCTACAGTGTACCAACTTGTTACAAATTGTGTGAATTTAAAAGAATTCTTAGATAGATACCTCATTTTCTCATAATTATACAGTGTGATGTTGTCAGTATTAAACATATTTGAAAATATGTAGATTACATTCTTGTAGGTTTAACAAATTTAACAAAAAAAAAGACATTAAGTATAATGCTGGTATGCATTTTAAAATTTTTTTTTTCTGCTTCATAAGTAAAACTAATTATTCTTAGTTCATTGAAGTACCCTGAATCTGAATCTGTATTTAAATGTTCTTTATCATATCAGGTTTTTCTCCATTTTTTTTTAATAAAAACGTCAAAATTGGCTAAGTTCATAATTTTTTTATTATTATTTTAACGCGATAATCTAACTTATATGACGTTTCTAGTTAACTGAAATGATCCGAATCCGAATCTGTACTCAGATTTTCTGTATCACATCAGTTTTTTTTTTTAATTCTAATTTTTTTAAATAAAAACGGAATAATATCAAAATTGGTGAAGGTCATATTTTTTTATAGTATTTTAATTTGATGATGTAACTGAGGTTTGTATGACTGTTTTTACTTAATTCAAGTGTTCTGAATCCATTCTGTATTCTGATTTTCTATATTATGTCAGGCTTTTCTGAATTTTTTTTTAATAAAAATGAAAGAACTCCAAAATTGGCGAGTTTATATATTTTTTAAAAGTATTTTACTTGATGTGAGTTAGTCTATTATTATTGTTTTTAGTTAATTGAAATGTTTTGAATCCAATTCTTTATTCATATTGTCTGTAATTTTTGTAATAAAATGAAAAACTTCCAACATTTTCAGAAATTCAATTCGCAAGGTCTCTGATGCAAAGAAACTGACTTATTGACGTTAATTGACTTTAGTAAGGCTTTTGACACAGTTGTTACAGACCTATTAATACACAAATTAAGATTTCTTAACCCCTCTGAAATTGCTGTATCTTGGTTTGACTCCTATCTTCGCAACCGTCAACAATGTCATAGCAGGCAGTTTTTCTTCTGAATGGCGAGTTAACCCTGGAGTCCTGTAAGACTCTTGTGTAGGGTCTTTACTATTTATGATTTACATCAGTGACCTAACAAAAACAATAACACACTATAAATATCACATGTATGTTGACGATCTACAGATTTACATCTACTTCGACCCTGACGAAATGAGTGATGCAATAAGAAGAATTAATGACGGTTTGAACTCTGTCTTCATGTGGGCTCATAAGTTTGGATTAAAGTTGAACCCAGAAAAAACTCAGTCTATGATAATGGGACATAAATGTCTGGTTGGAACACTTAACCATGATAGCCTACCACACATAAAGTTAAATGGTAAATCAATAGAACATTCTGAAACCGTTAAGAATCTTGGTTTCTTTATGGACAGTGACCTAAATTGGAATAGTCAGGTAACATACATGTAAGAAAAATTTTAGTTGCTCCATTCTTTAAGCCACTTGAGGAAATTTCTACCATTTACTCTTAAAAAGATTCTTATTCAGATGCTTGCAATACCGGTACCCCATTTTGATTATTGTGATTCTAATCTAGCTGAGAGATTACAGTCTGCTCATAATATGTGTATAAGAGTCATCTGCAATACGCGAAAATTTGATTATGTAACACCATCACTCGAGCTTCTATTATGAGTTCTTCTGAAAGAATGAAGAATCATGCATTCACTGTCACTGTTATTTAAACTCTTGTATACCTCCTGTCCTACTTACCTAGTAGCACGTTCTCAGTTTCTCACAATAGTACAGAATCAGAATCAAGCATTTCTTTCTATCCTTTTTCACAGAACGTCATTATATTCATTCTCCTATACAGTGTCATTAAGTCGTCTTTAGAATTCTCTACCTAGTGATATCAGGGATTGCCAGACGCTATCGAAATTCAAAATTAAGTCAGAAACGCATTTTTATTTAATTAAATTTATTGTTAATGTTACTAGATGTGTCGATTACAGCCTTTCTTTAATCATTTATAATTGTATTTCTTGTTTGCATTATTAGTTGTCCTTTCTCCCTTAATTATTTCGATTAATACAAATCTTAAGCTTTGCTTAATAGTATACAAATGTAAAATTTGTAATTCTTTTGCATTATCTTTTTTGTTTTGTGTTACTGTAATTGCAAATGTTCTTGTTTTGTTTGAATGAATGTTATTAATTAGTTTCTTTGCTGCTATCGTACAATTTTGTATATAGGCTATACATATTTATGGTGGCGTGGAAGAGAAAGCCTGATGGCCTTAACTCCATCAGAATACTTACAGCTTTTAAGGAACCCAGAGGTTCATTGCCGCCGTCACATAAGCTCGCCATCGGTCCCTGTCCTGAGCAAGATTAATCTAGTCTCTACCATCATATCCCACCTCCCTCAAATCCATTCTAATATTATCCTTCCATCTACGTCTCGGCCTCCCAACTAACACTCTACATCCATGTCTTGGTTCGTCCATATGTGCTACATGCCCTGCCCATTCCAAACGTCTGGATTTAATGTTCCTAATTATGTCAGGTGAAGAATACAATGCGTGCAGTTCTGCATTGTGTAACTTTCTCCATTCTCCTGTAACTTCATCTCTCTTAGCCCCAAATATTTTCCTAAGCACATTATTCTCACACACCCTTAATCTCTGTTCCTCTCTCAAAGTGAGCATCCAAATTTCACAACCATGCACAATTGGTAATAGAACTGTTTTATAAATTATAACTTTCAGAATTTTGAGAGCAGACTGGATGATAAAAACTTCACAACCAAATAATAACACCCATTTCCCATATTTATTCTGCGTTTAATTTCCTCCCAAGTGCCATTTATATTTGTTACTGTTGCTCCAAGATATTTGAATTTTTGCATCTATTCAAAGGATAAATTTCCAATTATGTTTCCACTTCATACACTATTCTGGTCACGAGACATAATCATATACTTTGTCTTTTCGGGATTTACTTCCAAACCTATCTCTTTACTTGCTAACACCATCAGAATAAATAAATGTATTATTATTATTATTATTATTATTATTATTATTATTATTATTATTATTCAAAGTTTTTCTTATGCATTCAAAGAGGTTTAAACACTGACTGAAAATGACAAAATAAATTACTTGTAACTAGTGACAAAACAGGAAGACATAACTATAAATGTATTATGCAGGTTAGCAATACAGCTTTGCATGTGATTCCCGAAATTATTACCGGTTTTTGGAATTCTATTCTTTGGCGGCACACTTCAACATGAAGTAATTTTAAGCACCTCTTAAGAAAATTTATTTTCGCAAAAGAAACACAAATTGAACAGGCTTATACCTACCAGCTCCAAGGAAAGCCATATATTAAATAAACTCAGAAATGGAGTACAGTAGAATCCTGATTTTATATGGGCCGAGGGCAATCCAGATATTACAGAGGGTGAGAGTGCTATATGATTTTCGATCCTGTAATCTTAAAGGGACAAAGTTCGGACCCAGTAATGTAGAAAGACGTTACATAATAAATGAGTTTTTATTCATAATACAGTACAACAAGAATTGACTTTAAAAACTTGTTAATGTTTAGTACCATACTGTCTATACATACACTACTGTAATTATTAAAAAATAAAATGATCCAGATAACACGGAAGGCCGGATAATCAAAACCCGGATAATGGAGACTCTCATGTATATTTTTTTATGTTTTCTAGCAATATTTTGTACGAAAGAAAGAAATTCAGAGATATATTAAGTTTATAATAATCATTTATTGTTTTATAACATTTTTATGATTCAGTTACGTATAAATTATCACCTTTAACATAATAATAATTTGTCTATAGTAAATGATTTCAATAAATAGAAATTTTCGAGAATTTTGAAAATCTTACATTTCTAAAAAAATGAATGTGATGGAACAGAAATGTGAATTTTGTGACTATCCATAGTGGGGAACTAAAAAATGTAAACACTTTCTCTGAAGCAAAATGGTTGCATACCAGTGTAATTTTCTACTGTCTTCTGTTCTGATATAGCTTACTTAATTTCTTAATGTTAATGGTTCGTAATTTATCTTTATTTGCTTTACATACACTTAACACTAATACATTAAAAATTATTGGTAAACAATAGACCACCCTCAAGTCAACCAACTGCAAGCACGCCCACCGTGTTACTTCTGTGCCCAGGGTGCAGGATCTGTGTCAGGGGGAACGTAGTGCAGTGGCGGCCTGCTTGTCTCTGTAATCTGTAGTTGCGTTTACCATCACACTATAGATGATCGGATAGTAAAGAAGAATACATCATGTGCTTTGATAAACATTGTTCATTATTCCGCTTGTGCTAACACTAAGTTATAGCCTAAACAACTAAATGCAAATAACCTACATTACAGAAATACAAATAATACATTGTACCAATATAACTAAATACAACTTAATTGTGGCATATACTTATAACATATTTTTAAGTAAGTTATATAAGAACGAAACAATACAGTGTTCGTGAAACTTAGAAATTGATAAATTAAACTCCTACATATTTTATAGACTGGACATGTTGAAAAACTTAAACAAAAACATATTGACAAATACAACGATAATACTGGAAAGATGGCTTCAAATTAAAGTGATATAAATTGTGCAATGGATACATAATCTCAACTAAGAGTCTGATACTTTAAAGTTTACTCGGTACACGCTCTTGCTTTTTGACATCTTTTGGTTTGTGCGATATGAACTATATTTGGACCTAATGAAACACAACTCTGAACCCTTAATGCACACTTCAAGTTATGATCACTGAGGTTGGCTCTTTCATAGCCTTTGTTACGTTTCATAGCTGAAAATAAAGCTTCACACACATAGATTGAACCAAACATTGAAATTAAAGATTCCTCACGCCTATGGAGACGAGGGAATCTTGACTTACGAAATCAGCTGTAAAAGTCTAGCAAACTACGTCTGTTCCTATAACTATCAGCCAACTCAACGCCACATTAAAAGTTAATTAGTTCCGGTTGGACATCTTTGGGAGTATTTATGCTAAACGTGTAGTAAACACATCGAAATCCATTTTTAAATGACTCAGATCTTGAAATCTGCCTTCCAACTCAAGAGAAGACAACTGGAAATGTTCAATATAACAGCCTACCTCTAAGAAATCAGAGTCTCCGACCATTAGTGTCAACCTGAGAAAATGACCGGGATCACCATTGGACAGTTGACATTCCCACAATGACAGCATTTTTTTGAAAGCTTTAATACTACATATGTGTGATTAATTTGTTTTTCCCTTGAAGTGATTCATATGAAACGTTCAGTTATATCAGCCATGAATGCAAGATCACATTTCCAGTTAATATTTGCGAGCTCTGCAACAAGTTCATTTCCAGAAACAAATTTATCTTTCCAATAATTCGAAAAATCTACATAGAACTTTGCTACATTCCATTAAGAAATATGTTGCTTCCCATTCAGGATTGAAATTGTTTGTTGCCGTTAAAAGCCTTCGCCTCTTTCCATGACAAACAGACGCCAATCTACAGACACCACTGCTACCAAGGACAAACTGTACGTGTCACTGCTCCGCTCGCACTGAGCCTGCACCATGCTCAATACCTGCACATAGCACCACGAGCAGCCAGTTGGTTGTCACTGCAGTAGACAGTAAAATATTTATCTTCTTTCTCGACTCTATACATACGAGTGAATGTTTGCCTCCTTTACAATTATTGGATTCAGATCTTTTCTGAATTTTGTCTTTTTGCCACCATCTTCCAACTTTCATAACCCTCTAGCCTTCTGAGTCTTGTAACCATCTCTCCTTTCGTCTTCCACATCGTCTTTTTTCTTCTAAAATAAAAATATTCCAATCACTGTGATAAATTATTTGTTACAGTACAATATATTACAAAACTATAGCTGTAACAAATCATTTTTAACTTTTCAAAATCACTTATTGGAATATTTGCTGTTTTTCGCTTTCCTCTTTTAAGAACAGTATTGGTAATGAATGTGAAAGGTTTTGTTACGTATGAATAAAGAATAAGAACATTTCTAATTCAGATAACCTAGGTATTAGAAAGAGAATATATGATTTTAATTTTAAGTTCAGTATATCATAGCCATATTTGATAAGTGTTGTCATAATGTTCATATTGAATTGCAAGTGTAATATTTGAAGTACAGGTAACACAATTTGCATAAGAAAGCAAATATAGGTGGAAGTGGTTCACACATGTGCATTTGTGAGGATATTACCTACGAACTTGTAATGTACCTATTTATAGACTTATGGGATGATTGATTTAGCACAAAGAAGTCCTTGTAGGTGAATACACTGAGGAACCAACCCATAAATTTCCATCTTGTATGTTTAAAAAATTCAACTTCAAATTTGTGGCGCAGACTTAATTTTAGTAACGATTACAATACAATAACACTTGTTTATGAAATGTGCTTATCAATAATTGAGAAAAGACGAATGCAAACAACTTCGACATTTTAACAGGTGTACATATTTCTTGTACAAGAGAAAGAATGTAATCAAGTATGTAACTCAATAGTATCACATCTTACGAAATGTTTCACTAATAATTTGGTATTTACTGCGTTTAAATCTTCTCATATCTTCAAATAACTATATTTCTGAACCTTTTAGGTTGGTTAATTAAAACTAGAAATAAAAAAAGAGTTGCATTGTAAGATTATTTAATGAAATCAGAATTGGATAAAAATTAAACTCCCTGGAGGATAAATGTTTGGATTTTCATACTAAATTGCATTTTTGTTGTACTGTTTGCAGTGACAGTACCTTATAACTGATTAAATATTATGAGGAGAAGAATTAAAAATATTAAACCAATTTTATGGGTTCATTCCTATTCTTAATTATATGCAATGCAGCCAATGTTTCGTATGATGGTGGAAAAGAATTTTTAAACAGCATATCACATTAATGGCAAAATAAATTGTTCATTTAGCATTTATGCTGAGAAGAGCATCGCGAGGTGTAATTAATTACGAGTTATAATTCCCTTTAAACCTGTTATTCATCTGTAGCATAGATTCTGTTATCCCAACAACAGAGTGATGTATAACTGCACAAGAATTTTCCTAAGCTAAATGTTATTAATGAGTTCTAAGTCTACAAAGTTTGTTGAACTTATCTTTGATGTTAATATTCTTACAATTAATGAGTTCCAATTTTTCATATAAGCTGTTGCATGATTGATTTATGTATACCATGAAGTGTACATTTGCTAATAAATATTGCTATTATTCACTTTTTTATTTATATTGGGAAGTACACCTCCAGTTATATTTTTGTACATTTTCATACTGCTTATGCCAGAAAGAAATAGGATTCGATCTTGAGATGCACAAAACTGCTGTGGAACAGATTATCTCCAGATATTTAAATTCTCAGTGATTCTCTTTCCACAATTGCTCCTTTATTTCCTGACCTCCATTGTAATGTTTTTAATGTTGTTGTTTTTTAGCTGTCCGAAGACACGTTGGAATGTCATAAGTAGAGCCCGGATGTTTAGGCATTTATAACATTTAAAATAGGCAGGCAGAAAAGGTAATAAAAACGTAAAAAAAAAGCACAATAAATTTTGAAAAAGACATTATGAATTTTAAAAGGACATAAAAAAATTGGTCCCATCATTTTGATTTACCCCAAATCACAGTTATATATATGAAAATAATGTTTTACTTCCACCCAGTAAAAAAAAAGGTATTTCGCCAAACATCCAGGCTCTACTCATAAGTGACACCAATAAGACATCACTCATGAGGCAACTAAGTCAAGAGATAATGGAATAGGATGGCCAGTTCCTTTCCCCCTCATTGCATACATTGCTGATTGGTAACATATTTCACTAATCATGCTTAACATTTATATAAACATTTGTTTTTCCTTTAACACACATTGTCAAGTGAGATGTACTGCCTGATAATATGTGTACATACCAGCCAAAACCTTAATCAGAGGTAATGTTTTTGAGTACACTTCTTAATTAGAGGGACAGGCCACAATCATGGCTTAAAATCCTATGGAATGTTTGTCCATTATTAGTGTAATTATCTATCTATCTACATTATCGACCCGACAGTCAGGTTCAACGCACAGGAACAACAGCCCGCTGAAGTCCACGCAGAAAAATGCAGAATTTATGAGCCCACAATTCCATTCTATTTGGAGAAATATTACCTCACCTCCATTGAAGTAGTTGGGCTAATGGTTGACGCTAGGGGCACAATACCTCGCCTCTTTGTCAGTTTCTGCAAGAAGTTCCAGCTGAACAACGACTTCATTCGTGATGTTTCCCTTACTGCTATCAGAAGATCACTTGCCATTTTAAAATACCACCTGTACTTTCATAAAAAGGAAGAACTTTTGTTTGAACATCTAATCTGTTTGTTTACTATGTTTAGGCCTATTATATGCATGCTATTATCCTTCTTTCCTTTCACTACATTTCTCTTTTGTGATCTGTTTTGTTTTCACTCTGTGTGTTTGTTATGCTTTGTCCAATAAAGCAGTCCCATTATTGGGAAAGCTGAAAGAGCGTCATTCATATTATTATCTATGTTGTCTTAGGTGAAAACCCGATGTACTAACCCAAAGTCAAGGGAGAGCTGCCACAAGCCTGTTACAATGTTATAATAATTGTCTGAGTCGACACAAGTCTGATTGAGTCAGCCCAACTCCAACCACAAGGAAATGAGTCTTGTGAGCAGTGTATGTTAATTTCGATAATTTTACCTGTTTTTTATTAATAAAGTTTTCTTTTCTTCTTTCTGGAAATAAGGCTACATAATTTTTGGGTGCCCTTCTTACCATTGTCTAGATTTGCTTAAGTTTTATATTTCACTATGGCATTAATTTCATATCTCGAAAGGAATATGATTATAATCCATCCTTCTTTCCTTGCATTCTCTGAACTTGTAAGATATTGGATATTTTCAGTTTATATCTTGTATCTTATTATTTCTCTGACTATGAGGACTATCCTCATTACTAGTAAGTAACCCGTTGAGTATCACTGCCGTCGCTTACGAGATTATACAAGCTGACGCATAGCACAATTGAGAGTAGGTCTCTGAGAGTCATGACAATTTCTGCCACTAGATTCGCCTCGCTGTGCTAATAAATGATGAATAGTTCCATTACTAAGCATTGTGTATCGTGAAAATAGTTTGATTAATTGTGCATTATTGATCGAGTACGAAAATTATAAATATGCCAAGCATATTACGGTCTTATTTGAGATTTATTGATGACTTGTTAAATATCAGTATGCAGATTTTCAGCGTCATTTAATGCAATTTACAATTTTGTTTCCCGAAAGTCTGAATTTGTTGAATTAAAATTTTGCTTCCAAACTACATTGTTCATATGATTCATTTACTTTGATTGTTTTCAGTTCCGCATTTTTCCTTCAGATTTCGTTCCCTCTAATTTGTTATAATTGCTGAAAGTGAACTACCGGTTTCTGCTACTTTCAGACATTATTATTATTATTATTATTATTATTATTATTATTATTATTATTATTATTATTATTATTATCATCATCATCATCATCATCAAAATCAAATTAATATAGTCCTTAGCTTGTCTTGCCTTAAGGCAATCAGTAGCGTTATTCGAGGAAAAGAGTATGATTTACCATCATCATTTATAGTCGCGAAATATTCCACGACAATGGTTAATTATTACTGCTGAATATTGACACATATACGATTTGCATTATTTAGGATACAACATACGCAGCAATGCAATTTTAATGTTGAGCATGCTGAGTTTATTGTAACGTACTCCCCTCATCCTCCAAGCCAAATCAAATATTATTACGACATTACGAGTAATAAATAAATAAATAAATAAATAATAATTACTACAATTATTCGTTGTGATAAAGTACAATTATTACTGCATGGTGTACCGAAAATTTTACTTTATGTTTTCATTAAATTGACATGTCATGAGTGACGACAGAAAACAGCTCAGAGCAGCAAGATTCAGACATTACTAAAAATGAAATGGGGATTGGGGAGAGAAGATGCACATGTGCCTGTGATCGGCAAATTCTAAAAAAATATTGTCCCTGAGCTTCCTGAGATATTTGTTTATGTTTTGGGAAATGGTCAAATTCGAAAACCATTTCTAATCACATATATTGCAGTATAACTTCCTAATTAATTTAATTCTAACTCCTAATTTAAAAACTGTTTACACACACTAAAATATCATAGCATTTGCTATTACTACCCACTATTGGATTAATCTTGCACAAGATAGGGACCGATGGTGGCGGGCTTATGTGAGGGCAGCAATGAACCTGTGGGTTCCTTAAAAGTCATTTGTAAGTAACAGGTTAATCAGCAGGCCTATTAGATATTTATTTCACTGCTGCAAGTTGTGCAGGAAAAATCGCACATTTGTACTAATCATGTATTGTGACTGCTGTTTGCTTTAGCAAAAATCATAACACTTCAACATCAATATATTTTTAAAAAAGAAAGGGATAAGTTAGGCCTACTTACAGATGATTAAATTATGAAGTCAGGGAAATGGAAGATAATACAGTACCTTAATTCATTGGAATAATAATAATAATAATAATAATAATAAATTAATACGTGAAAAGGGTAGACTACAGTGTTCATGTAAAATATATTAAGTTTCTTCCATTATTTCCGAAAAGGTATGGCGTATGAATTGAACAACAGAAAGGTAGTACCTTAGTTTATATGTAATATCTTTTAATATCAAGAATGACATATAATTGAGACGTAGAAGTTTTGAAATTACGTCTATTGTCCATAAAATATTGTACGAAGGATTTAATAAGCAATGGTGACTCCTTTAAATGTCCCAAATGTCAATGTCATTTAAGTGTTCTGCTATGAATATTTAGTATAGAACAGCGCTCCGAGCGGCAGAATTGGCATTACGAGGGAACCACTTCAGACCCGTATTGCAAGCTCTACGCTCCAGCTTGTATAATCTCGTAAGCAACGATCACTACAATCTTGGATATACTGGTAACTGACTACAAAGAAACCAAGAGGAATTCTACTCCTCTTGAAAGAAACCAACAATTTCATGATAAAAATATAGGAACAATATTTCACTCGCTTAATTCAGGAAAGATGTCTTTGTAGACTACGTTTCTCGTAATTTTCTTCCATTTGTTAAAAATTTTCTTTTAACTTTTTTTGAAACCAAGTTCTGAAAATGTTTTCTCTTTTTATACAGGGTGATTTGTGAGGAAAGGTAAAAAATTTAGGATGTGAATTCTGAAGTCATTCTGAGCCAAACATTTCTTATGAATATGGGTCTGTTTTCGAATGGTTACAGAGACATGGCTCTTTGATTTCACAAAAACTTCTGGGATTCCATTGTACTAACTCGCATTTAGAGACAGATAACAGGCAAGTTTAAAATTTATATTCACATATGCATACATACCTAATATTCTAGACGTCTGGATCGATGTTTCTGCACATTTTCAAAGGTACCTCCTTCTGCTTTAATGCATTGTTGCGCTCGAGTGTCGCGCTCGTCGCTTGGGAGAGCTGCTTGTGGCTCTTCTTTATGTGGTATGCAGTATCCAAAATATGGTCGATTAGCGCCTCTCTCGTTTTCACCTTCCTTTGGTATACGAAGTCTTTCATCCAACCCCATATAGAAAATAAATACTCTTCAATCTGGTACCCTTCTGTTCGGAAAGTGTCGTTCATATTCAGTGACGGTATGTAAGAAACTTCCATCGTACAAACCATAAACATACACAATATTGACGTATTCTGCAGTCGAAAATTTATAAGGCATCTTGAAAAACACAACTTAACACTTTCGATAACTGTATCTGTATAACTACTGTACTGTAGGTAGCTGACTGAACTGCTGTGAACTGATAAGTGATACTGTATTTGTATTATGTGCGGGTTCTGTGTCATTACATCAGACAAGAGCATGCGATTGGACATTTGTAATGCCCCACCATGCGGTTTGTGAGGTGAATGAACTTCTCTTACTCCACATCGCTCAAAATGTCGATTCCAATGTTACGTCATTCATTGCGATCAGTGACCTTGATTCACATCTCACGTCAGCAGCTTATGGTAATGTGTGATTCACATTGGGGCGAGACTTTTACCAAAAAAATACATCTAGCTCCGCCATCGTTCGATTCACATTGGGGCAAGGTGTTTTACCAAAAAAATGCATCTAGCTCCGCCATTGTTCGAAAACAGATCTATGTTCATATGAACTTTTTCACTCAAAATGGCCTAAGATATCATATCCTAAATTTTTTACCTTTCCTTGTGAATCACCCTGTATACTTAATACTTATATGTAATTAAATCTAAGGTGTTAGAATTAATCATAAGCTTAGTGTTGTTGGCAGACCATTGAGAAGCAATGTTAGGGCAATTATTTAAAATGTTGCAAAATATTTACAAGAATAAAATGGTGTAATTTTAGATATATTATTCAATCGACAAGCGAAACTTCGAGGATTTGTATCAGCTGAATGGAGAGAATATTAAAGGAACCATTGGTCAGGTCAATTTTCAACCCTGAAGAGGAAGTCTGAAGAGAGACAGAAGGAACTGGGGAACGATTACCTTGCTGAGTGGGTTGTTAGAAGGAAATGATATTACAAAGAAAACTGTGCCAACTGAATGCTGATTTACAAAACATTGAAAGTTTAAAATGCAGCAGGGAGTTCCTGAGGAAACTCATTCTCTAAGTAGTCTTCAAATGGAAGAAAAACTTTTTATTGAAGAGCCCGAGGTTGTTTCCTAGCATATTAATTACCTCTGAGCAATACGAAAATACCGTCAACTTTTATATTTAGATGAGACATTATGTAAATGGTTGCCACATGGTTGGTTCCTGTTGGCAATCTTATGACGAAGCAGGGTTCACAACGTCTATTGGTAAGGGACCAAAATTGATTATAGCTCATGCAGAAGAAGAAAATGGCTTTGTAAAAAATGCTCTGCTAATGTTCTGATCAAAGCATAAGATGAGCGCCTATTATTTCAACATGAACGCCTCCAATTTCATGAAATAGCTAGAAAAACAAGTTCTGGTTAGTATGTCTTGTAAGTCAGTCATTGTGACAGGTAATGCGAGCTATCACAGTATCCAGATAAAGAATCCTATTTCGACGACTCTGTAGGACTCGCAGTAAAGATCGGATTTCGACATTTACTAGTGTAACCTGGCCTGACTCACTCTTGCTTGTGACGTCTTCTTCCTCTTCAGTCACGTGAGTATATCAAAATAGCCAAGGTTCTTCTCTATCTTATCGATCTATAATCATATGGTTTTGTTAACTGTTGGAATAACGTGATGCTAATTGAGGCTTACCTTGCTTTACTTCTGCAAAAGCATAATTTGTCTGTATTCTGAGTCTTTCATATGTTTTACTCCTATGTAGCAAACAAAGATGATATTTCTGCCATTTTATAAAATTTGGCCAAGGATTCCAGCTTTATTTTTAAGAGACTTGTGTATGGTGTCAGATTTTAGATCACAGGAGCCTCTGGAAAGTTATGCTTTCACACAATATCAATTTCAGGTTTATAACATAATCAAAATGGCATGAATAATAAATGTAAACACATTATATTAACCAAAACACAGCATCATGAATTTTTATCCATATCTTTTAAGTAGGTTGCTTATACTTAATGTATCACATTCCAAAGAAGAAGCTGCTCCAAAATGCACATGATCACGTTCACTCACAGTCGTGGTTTTCCTTTCTATCCTATTGCACTACAAGTACAATGCATTTGTAGCTCGGCCAGACCGTTCTGTGGCGGCCTTGGACTGAGTGAAGATTGGCACGCCTGCCACCAGAGCTGACGCGCCAGTCAGTCCAGTTGGATCTGTCGTGAGGGAAAGACGTCTGTGCTCGTGTTGTGAGTAAAATTGTGTTGTCTCGTGGTGATAAAGTGTCTATTAATAATGGTTTAGCACACTTTAGAACAACGTATTTTTTTCTATGGTGCGTATGTGAAATACTCTTCTGCAAAAAGGCGTCAAAGAGAATTTGAACATCGGTTTGCATGTGTTCGAATTCCTAGCACTATTCATGACCTTGCCAATAAAGTCAGACGTACAGAATCTTTTTTGAACAAGAAACGTGTTCAGCAATGCCATGTACTGAGAAAAGAGAAGCTTGATGCAGTAGGGGCCCAGTTAGAGCACTCACCCCGCAAATCACTGCGACGTTTAGCACAAGAGGTTAACATTTCCAAGACGTCAGCTTTTGTGGCAACGAAACTTCTGAAACTTAAGCCGTTCAGGATAACTGTAGTTCATGCTTTACAACCAGAAGATCCTGTAAGTAGGGTTAATTATTGCAATTGGTTTGTGCAGTCCGTTCATAATGGTGACGTGGACCCACTTTTAACGTTCTTCACTGATGAAGCGTGGTTTCATCTTCAGGTCACATTTCAACTCAGAACAATAGGTACTGGGCTACCGAAAATCCCCATATTATTCATGAAGTTCCTCACCACGCAGCAAAGGTTGGGATTTGGTGTGCAGTGAGTGTGAGTAGAATTATTGGTCCCACATTTTTCGACACAACAGTTGATTCACACATTTATGTAACTTCAATTTTAAATAATTTTTTTCCGCAACTAACAAGAAATGAACGATTGAGTGGCTGGTTTCAGCAAGATTCAGCTACAGCGCACACCGCTGCAAATTCTATGCATGAATTGCGAAGTGTGTGTGGTGACAGAATTAGTCGAGGGTTGTGGTCACTTCGTTCCCCTGACCCATCTCCATGCTTTTTTTATTTATGGGGTATGTTAAAGAATAAAGTGTATGCATCAAATCCACACACATTACAAGAATTGAAGGACAACATCACGAGTGAAATATAGGCAATCAGTCAACATGAATTGTTTTCGGAGATGTAGGAAATGTGTTCGAGTTGAAGCTCATCACTTTCAAAATCTGTTGTGATGCAGGTAAGCCTAATGTTAGTACAGTAGTTAGTGTTCTGTACCCATGACTTGCCGGTCGTTTACGTGTAACTCTGGCAGCAGGTGCACCAATCTTCACCCAGTCCAAGGCCGCCGTGGAACGGTCTGGCAGAGCTACAAACGCACAGTAGTTCTCGATATTCTATATAGCATAATGCACTTACCATCCAAGAGATTCTTGATTCGATTTCCAGCACAGGCAATGGCAGAGATTAGTCCATCTTCTTGTCCCTTGTCATGTGTTGTTCTATGTTGACTCATCAATGGCCCTGTAGGCTATCATGCTGATCACATGAACAGAGATACTAAGTATGCGCTTGTCTGAAGTGTCAACACAGATATACCATACCCTATATCGCATTGGATTGTAAGTCATTATTAAAAGAAATAAAATAGGAGAAAGTGAGTATTAAAAGAAATAAAACAGAAGAACAAGAAATAATTCTTTCTGAAATTTCCATAGATATACCACACCTCAGAAGAAAGACAAATAATTCTTCCTAAAGTGTCAATCCACAGATATACTGTACCCTATATTGCATTGGATTGTAAGTCAGTATTAAAAGAAGTAAAATAGAAGAAAGACAAATAATTCTTCCTAAAGTGTCAATCCACAGATATACTGTACCCTATATTGCATTGGATTGTAAGTATTAAAAGAAGTAAAATAGAAGAAAGTCAAATAATTCTTCCTAAAGTGTCAATCCACAGATATACTGTACCCTGTATTGCATTGGATTGTAAGTATTAAAAGAAGTAAAATAGAAGAAGGTCAAATAATTCTTCCTAAAGTGTCAATCCACAGATATACTGTACCCTACATTGCATTCGATTGTAAGTCAGTATTAAAAGAAGTAAAATAGAAGAAAGTCAAATAATTCTTCCTAAAGTGTCAATCTTCCTATATTGCATTCGATTGTAAGTCAGTATTAAAAGAAGTAAAATAGAAGAAAGTCAAATAATTATTTCTAAAGTGTCAATCCACAGATATACTGTATCCTATATTGCATTGGATTGTAAGTCAGTATTAAAAGAAGTAAAATAGAAGAAAGACAAATAATTCTTTCTGAAGTGTCAATTCACAGATATACTGCGCCCTATATCTCATTGGATTGTAAGTCAGTATTAAAAGAAGGAAAATAGAAAAAAGACAAATAATTCTTTCTAAAGTGTCAATCCACAGATACATTGTGTCCTATATTGCATTGGATTGTAAGTCAGTATTAAAAGAAGTAAAATAGAAGAAAGTCAAATAATTCTTCCTAAAGTGTCAATCCACAGATATACATTGTATCCTATATTGCATTGGATTGTAAGTCAGTATTAAAAGAAGTAAAATAGAAGAAAGTCAAATAATTCTTCCTAAAGTGTCAATCCACAGATATACTGTACCCTATATTGCATTCGATTGTAAGTCAGTATTAAAAGAAGTACAATAGAAGAAAGACAAATAATTCGTTCTGAAGTGTCAATTCACAGATATACTGCGCCCTATATCTCATTGGATTGTAATTCAGTATTAAAAGAAGTAAAATAGAAAAAAGACAAACAATTCTTCCTAAAGTGGCAATCCACAGATGTACCCTATATTGCATTCGATTGTAAGTCAGTATTAAAAGAAGTGAAATAGAAGAAAGACACATAATTCTTTCTGAAGTGTCAATCCACAGATATACTGTACCCTATATCGCATTCGATTGTAAGTCAGTATTAAAAGAAGTAAAATAGAAGAAAGACAAATAATTCTTTCTGAAGTGTCAATTCACAGATATACTGCGCCCTATATCTCATTGGATTGTAAGTTAGTATTAAAAGAAGTAAAATAGAAGAAAGACACATAATTTATTCTGAAGTGTCAATTCACAGATATACTGCGCCCTATATCTCATTGGATTGTAAGTCAGTATTAAAAGAAGTAAAATAGAAGAAAGACAAATAATTCTTTCTGAAGTGTCAATTCACAGATATACTGTGCCCTATATCTCATTGGATTGTAAGTCAGTATTGAAAGAAGTAAAATAGAAGAAAGACACATAATTCTTTCTGAAGTGTCAATTCACAGATATACTGCGCCCTATATCTAATTGGATTGTAAGTCAGTATTAAAAGAAGTAAAATAGAAGAAAGACAAATAATTCTTTCTGAAGTGTCAATTCACAGATATACTCTGCCCTATATCTCATTGGATTGTAAGTCAGTATTAAAAGAAGTAAAATAGAAGAAAGAAACATAATTCTTTCTGAAGTGTCAATTCACAGATATACTGCGCCCTATATCTCATTGGATTGTAAGTCAGTATTAAAAGTAAAATAGAAGAAAGACAAATGATTCTTTCTGAAGTGTCAATTCACAGATATACTGTGCCCTATATCTCATTGGATTGTAAGTCAGTATTAAAAGAATAAATTAGAAGAAAGACACATAATTCTTTCTGAAGTGTCAATTCACAGATATACTGCGCCCTATATCTCATTGGATTGTAAGTCAGTATTAAAAGAAGTAAAATAGAAGAAAGAAAAATAATTCTTTCTGAAGTGTCAATTCACAGATATACTGTGCCCATATCTCATTGGATTGTAAGTCAGTATTAAAAGTAGTAAAACAGAAGAAAAAGAAATAATTCTTTCTGAAGTGTCAATCCAGAGATATATGACATTAAGTCGTTAAGTAAGTCAATATTAAAAGTAGTAAAGCAGAATAAAAACAATTCTTTCTGAAGTATCAATGCATGGATATACGCTACCCTACATCTAGTGGTGCTGCCAGAATTTGGCTCTTGGTTAGGGGGGGGGGGGGTAGGAGGGAGGTTGAATTTTTTTTTTTAACTGACTGGAATACATATGGTGAAAAGTTGTAATGTGTCATTACTTATAATTACAGTTTGAATGAAACAGAACTTCTTATTGGAATAAATACCGGTAGCTCTCCAACTAAAGCAAACAGAAATCCATTTGCTGCTTTGAATCCACAGGGATACAAATGCAGCATAATATGCTTTCTCGGAACAAATGGAGTCGTGTACTTGCGCAATTGGTTATCACGACATGCCAGTATTGTAAAAAAAATAGAATTAAATAATTTTGTGACTATGCAGATTCGAACTCATGATGAAAAGATTACAGAGCCAAAGCTCTGGCTCTTAGCCACTCTGTAGTCTTAAGGACACTCGCCTAAGTAAATATGTCTCTAAAGCAATTATTAAATAACTTCACTATGTTAATGCTGAATGTGTGATGTTATTTTACCCGATTGAATAATTTCAATGTCATTTCCATCACCTAGAATTCAGAACATGGAAACAACATCAAAACTAATCAATCAGAGAATATAATACAATTTATTTTCAAAAGAATCATCTGTCCAAGCATCCTGGGTTGCCAAGAACACACAATAATATTATGCATACAAGAATAATAAGTAATTACAGTAACCACAGTCTATACAAAATTAGAAAGGTATTGACAGTTCTCTCTCTCTCACATGCAGCAACGTTGTGAAGTAGTGCTGTGCTGCTGCCTTCTGTGTCGGAATCGAGCAGCTGACACAAACTCGTAAATTTGTATCAGACAATATGAATATGTTACAGTATGCAAAAGATATGTAGTATAAACCATAATAAAGATTTCATCCTATAAATTATTTGAAGTTATAAAGGAAAGATACAGTTTTTAACTCCATGTACTACCTTACATCAGCTAATAATGTCTTGTGTAAAAGTGTCGGGCTACATAAATCTAAGTATCATAACGTGGCAAACAATACAGAAAATATTGGGTATGTGGTTTATCTGAGCCAGTCGTCTGAGATATTAGTATCAGTAATAATGACGCAAAATCAATTAGGCCTATTTCATATTATACTGATGACTTAAATAGGGTGGAAGATGATAGTGATCCTATTTCTGATGATCCTACAAGGTCGCAATCATATCGCTAAACGAATGTTTTTTAGGAAACGGATTTAATGAAGGAAATCTTATATCACAGAAAGTAATGACTTAAGCCCTTTTGCGCGACCACTGGAGATATGAAACCTAAATTCTTTACGATAATATGCAGAGAAGAAACACTGCAGTGGAAGATTCCACTTCTCATAGCGAAATTTTCATCTTTTTTAACGTAGTTCATAATATAAATACACATTCCACCGGAATATCTACAAAAGCAATAGTCACGACAGAACCAACAATTTCTGTGACACAGTACCGAAGATTAAACCCTTCTGAACAAAACAGCTGGCTACCATGTGCTCGCTGTGAAAGACTTGGCAATGCTGACCTGTTGCCATGGTCTGTGGTTGGTTGGTTTGAGCAGTTACCATAGTGACGTCTTCAAGCCGCTGATCTGTCAATACCTTTCTAGTTTTGTATAGACTGTAGACCTACATAAATTAAATATTAATACAGTGAAGATGTTATCTATTTAACTTAAATAACTGAGAATGATAGGTAACTGTTAAAAGAGTGTAATCAAGGATGACCAGAGGGGATGTCAAACCTACTATAACAGACAGTTTATTGATGTTTTAAACTACTATTCAACTTTGTTACAATACAGAATGTTGAAAAGAATGATTTATGCTTTATCAGTGCATATCTAGATTGAAACTATTAAGACAAAACCCTTTAAAAACATATTCTCGTGTGAACTCAGCTGAGGCCTTCATGTGCATGCGCAAATCTGCTTTTCTGAAACCTAGAGAATTTCGGCCAGCTATTTTTTGGACCACTGTACTAGCTTTATATAACTAATCTGTATTTTCTGAATAAGAAACTTGATTTTGTAGATTGCTGCAAGACTTCTGCAACAGCATCAGAGGTGTGTGTGACAGCAGTATGCCGTAAAAAGAAGCAAAAGTAGGGCCAAAGCATTCATTTGGGTTGTTTCCTTCAGTTTTCTAAAGGGTGGACTGCCAGACAGTGGCATTACTACATTCTGATAAAGAGAAGGGGCCTTATGAGGTTAGATGCACTCAGCTTTTCCAGCATAACAGGCTGCATGGCCAATTTTACCAACTTTAGGTCATATGCTGTAAACAAAAGCCATTTTACTGTTGTGATGTTACCTGTAATTATAATCACTTATTTTAGCTACAATGGAATGATATTTAATGAGTTTATGGGTTGTATTGAAGAAGTCACTTCAACTTCACTTCGCTTTGGTTTTAAGTCAAAAGTTAGGTCATATAAAGTAAAGTGCTGGATCCGTGTTCAGAGATAGTACTTATATTAGAGTCGGGCAAACAGCCTCTTACTCCCGCTCGTTCTCGTAGGCGAGACTAGCTGGCCGATAATGCCAGTTCCGAGAATCGTATTCTCGAGATTGGCACTCTCGGGAACGAGGAATACCGGGTCCCGGCCTGTTATCACACGGCCGACTTATCGTTATGAAATGCGTACACTGACTGCCGGCTTAATTGCCGCTCATCACTGCAATTCGTGACTCTTTCTGAAATATTAATGTTCATAAAGTAATTTAAGAAGGCACAGCAGTGTGGTATGCAATAATACAGCACATTATGATTGTCGACATTCTTACAGAAGTCACACTATTTTAATGAACTATTTATTGCCTTTCTGGAGAAGCAAAATAATGCAGCACTTTCAGTCGTTACCTAATCCTAAGCTAATCTAAAACAACAACAAGTTATGGTTGGAGCTATGATATATTTTCTCGCTATCAGCATTTCGTTGACATTCCATATTTAATCATTCGATAGTGTTTTGTATACGCTAAAGTAATGGATATCACACAACTGTATTATTATATTGCGCGTTCACATCTGGACGTTTCGTTGTTATTGCGCTGTGTAAGGACGAAATAAATAAATTAATACTTATTTATATTATTATAAGGGACCAAAGACTCTGACAAAAGATATTTTTGTTTCCCAACTGATAAAATGCTGAATGTGAAATGGAAACACTTTTGCAAGGGGAAGGACAGAATTACGAAATAGAGTAGATCCTTTCACAAATTGATCATAATTACTTACAAACGCGTTTTAAGGAACTCGGAGGTTCATTGCCGCTCTCACATAAGCCTTCCATCGGTCTCTACCCTGAGCAAGATTAATCCAATCCCTACCATCATATCCATTTTTATATTATCTTTCCATCTACGTCTCTGCCTCTCCAAACGTCTTTTCCCTCCGACTATCCAACTAACACTCTATATGCATTTCTGGATTCGCCCATACCTGCTAGATGTTCTGCCCATCTCATACCTCTGAATTTCATATTCCTAATAATGTCAAGTGAGGAGTACAATGCGTGTAGTTCTACGTTGTGCAACTTCATCCATTCTCTATCCCTCTTAGCCCCAAATATCTTCCTAAGGATCTTATTCTCGAACAGCCTTAAGCTCTGTTCCTCTCTCAAAGTGAGAGTCCAAATTTCACAACCATACAGAACAATCGGTAATATAACTGTTTTATAAATTCTAACTTTCAAGTTTTTTGAGAGCAGGGTGGATGACAAAAGCTTCTCGACCGAATAATAACAGGCATTTCTCCCCATATTTATTCTGCGTTTCCTCCCGAGTGTCATTTATATTTGCTATATCATAACAGAGAATAAAAGAGGGAACGGTTATTATTATTATTATTATTATGATTAAATTAGTTACTTTACGACGCTTTATCAACTGCTATCGCTATCTAGCATCTGAATGAGATGATGGTAATGCCAGTGAAATGAGTCCAGGGTCCAGCGCCGAAAGTTACCCAGCATTTGCTCTTAATGGTTGAGGCGAGAAGACTCAGCCAGGTAAAGGCTGGTTCACAATAAACCGGGAACGGAAACGACAACGAGAAATAATGTTAAAATAAATGCATTTAAATGTGAGCATTCACAATTAACGAGAAGATTGCCGGAGCCCGGGAACGGGAACGAAAGTTAATTGTGAATGCTCACATTTAAATGCATTTATTTTAAGAATATTTCCGTTATCATTGTCGTCTCCGTTCCCGGTTTATTGTGAACCAGTGTTAACTTGTCCCAACCAAGATTCGAACCGGAACCCGATCGTTTCACAGTCAGGTGTGCTAACCGTTACTCTACAGCGATGGATTATTATTATTCTTCTTATTATTAGTATCACTGTTATCATCATTATCATTATCGTAATCATTAGGATGACCAAGATTATGATTATCAGGATTATTATGATGGTTATTATTTATTATTGTCTTGTAAGTTACCATTAGGTACAACGAATTAGAAATCTTATTAATTCTTAATTTGTTATTCTCGTTCCTATAACATATAGGATAATTATTGTAAACCATATAGGCCTATGTCATTTTATATTGCAACATGGCTGCAATACAATAAGGATTGTTCTGTAACAATACTTTATAACGTGCACACCAGTAGAAAGTGTAGTTTTCTATAGTATAGGCTGGTTCACAATAAACCGGGAACAGAAAGGAGAACGGAAACAACGTTAAAATAAATGTAGCCTACAGTATTTAAATGTGAGCATTCAGAATAGTTAATTGTGAATGCTTACATTTAAATACATTTATTTTAACAATATTTCCGTTCTAGTTCTCGTTGCCGTTTCCGTTCCCGGTTTATTGTGAACCAGCTTTTAATATTTTCATGTTTCACATCATTGTGTTACAAACTATTTTTTTATTTAGTTGCTATAAAAGATAGCCTAATTACTGTAAAGTGTAAACCATCTTGGACTATATAGCCTCATTTTCAACTACCTGTATTAAAATATCATTTAATACTATCCGTACAATAACGGGTTTTCATGCGTTGAAGGGTTCCGTACAAATTTTACGGAACAAACGTTTGAGTCATGAGTCTTTCGCAAACAGCTCTTTGGTTAACTCGCCGTTATTCGAGAACCAGTAAAGATTTTGAGTGGCCATCACTTTTAAAATTAATTCCCATCCTTTCTCAACATTTCTCTCGCTTTGACCCCCCATCTGACGTGAAAAACAAAAAAGTTTTCAGCCTACAAAGGTGAAGTTGCAAATGTCTATTCTGAACACATCAATCTCCATCGAAGTTAATATTTTTTTCCTCGCTTTCCAAAAAATATTTTCAGTTCGATTTTTTTCCTATGTTTTCCTTAGACATTGAGCTATCAATCCAAAAAATTACAGCGCGATTGATTAAATATTATAGGAGCTACGACATGATATATATTTAAAGAACCGGGAAATGTATAAGCCAATGCTTCCTATAGAAGCACGGCCCGAGCGATATCGCTTGCTTATCAGTACTACAGTCCCACCTAGACTCCGAGACTGTCGGGAATGACCTAGTATCGGTAATCCCGGGACCAAGAGAATCTCGTGTTCTCTATCAATGAGTCATTTGGCTACGTTAGGTACTCGCGCACCGAGCGAGACTACGATGATTGCGCAACCGAGAACGGGCGATAATATGAGGCAGTCTGCCCGACTCTAACTTATATTTTCCTTGACAAAGTCAAATGTAGGTGAAAAGCAAGTGAACTTGGTGTTCGACATCATCATATAATGACGTACTGCTTCCAGTCCACTGCTGCTCCATGTGGAAAGTGCAGAAATTATGTTCAATGCTGGCTACATTTCCTTATTTTAAAAAAGCATCCACGAAATAGAATGAACAGCAGATGAAAATATAGGCTTTCAAATATAAGGGTGTGATGGAAAATAAGAAAACAGATGTTGGTTAATTTTCCACAAAGAAAAAGAAATAGCACAAAAAAATTCCTTCTTCTTCATCTAGACTCGTGTTTCCCTGGTTTTGGGGTCGAGTATGAGACAGCATGTTCATCTGTCATGGCCCTTCAAGCTATTCTCTTCCACTACTTCTCACAATGGTTTCTCTCTTTTTTTTCAATATCCCACAAAAAATATAAGTAAAACTGATGATATATATTTCATGAAAACTGAATTAGAATATTAGCCTTAGGTTGAATAAAATATATTAATATTAAATTGTAATTAATTCTTTACTCTAAGTTGGAAAAAAAATTATTGTTGTAGATAATATTTTTCAAACTGCATAATGTTGGCATGTTAACTAATGTTAAAAAAATCAAATCTTTCTTCTTCATTTTTAGATAATAATAATAATAATAATAATAATAATAATAATAATAATAATAATAATAATAATAATAATACAGTAAAACCCCGATAAGCTGCTGTTCAAGGGACCGGGTGTAAAACGCGTTTTAGGCAGGTATATTAATTTTGATTTATATACAGTATCTATTAGCATTTTTCTTTATTGAAATACATGATTCATGAAAGGTAATACAGTATTACTCCATTATGTAATTACTGTACTGTAAGTCAAAGACATTTACAATATCTACTGTAAGCTACTTAATTCTTTCGGGAAAAAAAAAAAAAAGGCATTTATAGTTGTTTGCCGTGTGCGTGTACTCCAAGTCCTCATGTTTACCACACTTCAGTTTCTGCGATTACATCCTCCCGACATCGCAGCTGTACTGATTGAGTTGCGATTTTTTATTATCGTTCTCAATGTCGATGATGGGATTCCTAATGAATCAGAGAGTTGTTTATGAGTAAGAGTACTGTTCTCATCATACTTTCGTAAGATTTCCAATTTTTTCGACACAGAAAGTGGTTTTCGTTTAACACTCATTGTAATCACATTCACAGACACTTCAATACACAAAAGGACAAGAAACTGCCCAGCAAAAATTTCCAGAATTTTATTACGACCGAGTGAGGAATGTTGTTTGAGAAAGGGGGTTAGCAAGAGGGTGGGGTATTGTAACTGTATGTAGGCTTTAACCGCGCAGTTAAGGAGTCGAATAAGAGAGCGTAACAGGAGGGTGGGGTATACTAAGGTATGAAGTATGATGGTTTAAATGCGCAGGTAAAGGATCGAATACCAATACTTTCCAGGTTAATGGCACCAGTGAGTTCAATATTTCATTACTGTTACAGTACATTGCTGAAAATTACATTGAAAATATTCCACAAAAACAGCATATTATGCAGGACTTGAGCGCAACAAACGGGGTATTTTATAAAGGCGTTATATATAAAATGTGCAGGGACTGGACAAAAAAAGCATATTACACGGAATAGCGTAGAGGTTTTACTGTATGTAAGGCAGTGAGGAAAAATTTCAGAAGGGGAAAAAAATACTGTAATAAAAGTGAAAATGAATGTTATAAAAGATATTGTAAAAATGATAGAAGAAAATGCAGGTAGGATGAGAAACTAGATTAAATAGAGAATCCCTAATTTCGAAACCAGAAGGAAGAGAGGTAGACCACACAAGGGCAAAAGAAATGAAGATTATGTAGAAAAGAAACTAGACAGATAAAGACTGACTAGATTGGGAGCACTGGAGAAAGAAGGGATCTTTTGGTTGAGGAATCTTGTGTTATCACAGAAAATTCCTTTTTAAAATAATAATGATAATAACAGTAATGAAAAATTTTAAATAGGCATTATAGCAACATAACTTCGGAATGAACTAGTAGAAGTGGAGATAAGATTGAGATTATGTTTACGTAGGCATAACTTGAGAATAAAGAAGCAATTAATATGACACAGAACACATAATCCATGATTTTTGGAAATAATCATCTTTTAAATATATGTTGTTGTTGTTTTCTAATGCCAGGCGTTTGACAATAAAGTCATTTGACCTCTTGCACTCCAATATTTTTCAAAGATATTGTCATGGTCAACCACTGAAGCACAGATTTTGAAGTGTTCCGAATCCATTTCTTGATTTGAGTTGCACAATGGGCAGTTAGGGGATTGATTGGTAACTCCTGTCTTCACGTGCAGCCAGATTCAGGGAATTGTAACTATACTTTTAAGTAGTGTAGTGGTACCTTTTTTTTTTGGCAGAGAACTTAATATTGAATACAGAATATTGGTTAGTGAACAATGCATACAGCAGAATCTCGATTTTGAGTTTCTCGATTTAAGATTTACCCGCATTTTGCGTTATTTTGCGGTTCCAGCAGAAGTTCCATATACGCAATGCTATTTTTACCCCAATTTAATGTTTCTCGATTTAGTGTTTTACCCGCATTTAAGAAACAAATTTTTTGTCCCAACAAAGCAAATTAGCTTCGATTGTGTGTTTTTCAGCCCTAAATGCTTATTTCCTTGTCCAAGGTCGTTTCAGTAACAGTTCCAAGGTGAGATACCTGATGCAACACAGTGCCAGAAACACATGTTAATCATGTGCTGCGGTGCATGGGAATCAATTCACAACAAAGCATTGCATTAAGACTGAAAGTGGACAATTTTAGGGCTTCTAATGGATGGCTTCATCACTTTAAGCAGCATGACATTACATATAAATGTGTGTGATGAAAGTGCAACTGTTCCAGATGAGTCGGTGGATCATCGGAAATATGATGTGCTTCCACGTCTCATTGAAGGCTATGATGCCAAAGATATTTTAATACCGATGAGACGAGGGTCTTCTACTCCCTGATGGGAGCCTTCACATAAAAGGAGAGACCTGCCATGGTGGGAAGAAAAGTAAGGAGAGCCTCACTGTTCTTTTCTGTACAAATGTAGATGATTCCGAGAAGTTGAAATCCTTGGTAATTTGCAAATATGAAAAACCAGGTGTTTTAAAAATGTCCGCACACTGCCGTGCAGTTACAAGAACAACAGGACTGCCTGGATGACAATGTACATTTTTAGCAGCTGAGACAGCTGGACGTGAAAATGGGGGCTGCTAACAGGAAGATAATTCTTTTAGTGGATAAGTGTCTGGCACATCCCCCTGATATGTCATTCCTGAAGAATGTGAAGGTTGCTTTCTTCCCACCTAACTGTATAGCTGTCTCCAACCCCTGGATTTGGGTGTAATTCATGCCCTCAAGAGGAAGTATAGACGTTCACTGGTGCAGAAACAGATTGCTGCCGTGGACAGACAAACTGGAGATTCTGTTTTCAAAATCTCCATCCTCACTGCCATGCATATGGTCTGCAGTGCATGAGAGGAAGTGTCAGCAGCCACCATCAGCAACTGCTTCAGAAAAGCAGGCTTTATGAAGGCTGTCAGTGGTGACATCATGGAGGATGAAGAAGACTGCATTGATGAACGATAGCAGGATTGGAAGCTATATGAAGGTACATGTGTATCTTCAATATTGATGAAACCAGCTGAAAAGGGAGCTACTCTTCCTCGGTCAAAGATGTCCAGCAAAACAGACATCCATTCTTGATTTCTTCAAGAAGTGGCAGATAAAGGCCCGTAACACACTTGCAGAGTTTTCGCCAGTGAGAAAATTCAAAGATTGATAACATGGATTCAAATGGAGGTCCACACACTGGAAGAGAATCTTGTTCGAGGCAAAAACCTCACGCAAGATTCTCGCTGGAATCTGTAGCTCAGCGAATTTTCTTGACACATTTATCAAAGATGTTTGACATTTATACTCTTTATGACGATTGAATGTAGAAAAAGATATCACAGGTGGCGATGAATTGTATTGTTTTTATTTGAAAATGAGGAAAGATGGCTGATAATTGCAGTCAGAAACTTATCGAACTTGCACGATGTCACCCGTAGGCCTATTTATATGATACACGGGATAAAAACTATAAAAACACGAAACTTAAAGAAGAAATCTGGAGACAATTATCAGATTATCTGAAAATAAATAGGGCTATATTTTATTTTGATGAGATTTAATAGTATTGATTAAACATTTGTTATGTCTTAACAGTTTACATAGTTTTAATGAGACCATACGCATAGCAAAGAATCCTCTATCATATCATGAATGGCAAAAAACTGTGGTCCATTCAACCTGAAATAATGCCTAAACGTATCATCATTCAAATCGAAACCAGTGTCCAAAACTCGCCCTCATTTTCGTAAGATACAACGTAATTTTCAGATATTTCTGGCTTTAATTTTAGGACTACTTTTTCTTTTCATTAACAAAATATGTTCATGTAACTCCATTTCCTCATCATCTGAATACTCAGATTCAATACAGCGTTCGTACGTAATTTGTAAAGTACGACAATATACTTACAGGTTATATATTTAAGTACGACAATATAGGTAAGTAAATACATAACCTATAATATTTCCCCCAACGAGTGATTACTATAATCAGAAAAATGCTTTCTGCATGAATGCAGTGCATAGATGATCATAGCGAGATGTGATCTGTGATAGCAAGAACTTGCCAAGTGTGTGGAGGAAAGCTCTTCGCCTCTTTCTCGCAACACATTTCTCACTAGCGAAAACTCTTCAAGTGTGTTACGGGCCAAACTTAATGCAACCAACCATGTACTTAATGTTGTGAAGTTCTTTGAAGCATTTTTGCTCTTTTAGTTGAGATTATACCATAAAAATTAGTTTTTAAATATATTGATGTGTTTCTTTTTCAATTTTGGCAAAACCCCTATTTTGGGTTTTTCTCAATTCTGGTTATAATTTATCTGATCTGAAAAACCTAGAATCGAGGTTTCACTGTATTTAAATCCGAGGATTTTCCTTGCAGTTTGCAATTGTAGAGTTGCCTTCATTGACTGTTGGGTAAATTACTCGTGCAATAGGTAAGTTTTGATTTACACAAAGTGGTGAACAATTTCCTTAAATTGCAATACACACAATAATATTACTGGTCTTATGGCAAGATGTTCCTTTCATACTACTGCAATATAAAGAATATTTCTTGGGAAAAACTAATCTGTGATGCAGTTACACCAATACCTATAAAAGTAGCCAGAATATTTATAAGCTCTTACATAAATACAGTAATGTTTCGAGGAATTTGACAAAGTTTTGTATTACTGGGAGACAGGTAGAATGAGTACAATAAGTAGGCAAATATACTGTTATTTATTATACAATTATTATTAATACTGAAGTGTTAAAGAACAGCAAATTAATTTAGCAAAAAAAGATAACAGTCCACAGTTTATGGCTCTGCAGATAGTGTCTGCAGCTCAATTCCTGGTGTGAACAAGAGATTTAACTTTATTCCACAGGACTGGAAATCTGTTCCTTGTCTTGCTCTTTTGTGTGACGTCTTCATGGTAGTCCTGAATTGTGCTGACTGCAAGTTCAGGGGGGCCTGCAAATAGGGAGAGTTAGTATTATTATTGTTACAGTACTTAACAATTTTCATCTGACTTCTGTGAAGTAAAGTATTTATAGTGAATTAGGTAGGCCCATAGAGAAAGAATATGTTGCTGACTGTATTAAACTCAATATTTAATTGTGTATCTCCTTGCTTATGAAAATAAAATTTACTGTCAAAGAATACACAAAGATCTTTGAGAACGTTATCTGTCTGTTGATTTGATTTGAATTGGAGTGAAGATGAAGAGAGTAGGTAGATATGTTAATGAGGTTATATTATTTTTGAAAATATATCTATTTTCTTATTCTATTCTCATCAGACCAACTTAAGATAGTGAGTCTATTTCAAGTCAAGAAATTGACAGTCGGCAATATTTTTTATTGTGTAAACATTTTTTTAGATTGTTGGTAAATAATAAATATTCAGAATCAACAGGTTTGACAGATTTTGTCTGTGAACATTGTAAGTAGCAGAGGTCCTAAAGTTGTTGCACTGAACAGTATAAACTGAATTAGGCAAAGGTTTTAAACATTCGTACACACAACTACCACAAAAAGACAGTTTTCATCCAAGATATGGTATTTTATAATATTAATTTTGTTTTGTTAATGGCCTTAACTCTGTCAGTTAAAATAAACCATTATTATTAAAATTCAGTTATATTAGGCCTTTATTTCTTCTAAATGATTCAAATTAATTGTTCGTTATGTTATAATTTTTATATAGTAATAAAATTTGTTGTATTAATATGCAGACTACCTCTGATTGAGGTTGTGGTTGATATGTACATCTAATATCAGGCAGTACATCTCACTTGATGATATGTGTCAGAGGAAGAACAAATTGTTTGTATGAATCTGAAGTTTGATTAGTGTAATATGTAGTAATCGGCGATTGTATGCAATGGAGAGGGAAAGGAACTGGCCACTCTACCCCATTATCTTCTGGCCTAGTTGCGTCATGAGTGATGCCTTATTTGTGTCATATATTTACGTATAACCTTATATATATATATATATATATATATATATATATATATTCTTATGGGGGAATGTTGCACTTTTGACTATGAAATGTTTTGTTGTGGCAAAGTTAGCTAACCTAACTCCATTGTTATTACTACTTACGTGTAGGCTCTCTTAGCCAATAAAAAAAAGGTAAAGGTATCCCCGTCACACGCCATGAAGGCACTTGGGGGACATGGAGGTAGAGCCCCATGCTTTCCATGACCTCGGCACTAGAATGAGGTGGCGTGGTCGGCACTACGCTCTGACTGCCTTTTACCCCTTAGAAAGACCTGGTACTCAATTTTATAGAAGGCTGAGTGAACCTGGGGGCCGTTCTGGAAGTTGGCAACGAGAAAAATCCCGTCACCACTTGGGATCGAACCCCGGACCTTCCAGTCTGCAGCCAGCTGCTCTACCAACTGAGCTATCCGCCAATAGTTGGTTTAAATTGTAAAAATTATAAAACAAGTACCTATAAGGTCGCAAAGTCAAGCAATTTTTAGAGAATTCAAAATTCTGCCCGTGCATTGCATATACATTCTAGAAACAGTGTCTTTCATTCATAAAAACAAAGCAAAATTCAAATTGAATTCAGACTATCACATGTATCAAACAAGAAATCAAGTCATATCCATTTGTCCACTCATAAAATTACCACAAGTCTTAAAATTATTTTACATAGAGGCATAAACATGTATAACAAAATTTCAAGCTCCATAATAAGTAAAAAACAAAAGAAGTTTAAAAGCATAGTCAACAGGTTGCTGCTGCATCATAGGCCATATACTGTAGAGGAATTTATGTCTTTAGACTTTGCATGAAAGTATTAATATGTAATTGTGAAGGCATATAGGTCGTTATTGCTATTAAGAATATTTCTATTATTATTATTATTATTGTTATTATTATTATACTATCTTAGATGCAATTCTTCTTAAATCGTGTTGGCAAATGTCCTTCCCCCAATAAAATTTTCATGTGATATCTAGATAACTGATCAAAAGTATGTTCCAGTTCCTCCTCACAGAAGCTATCCTTTATATGGTCGTCTTTCTCTTCTGTAGGGGCGTGAGCATTTATAACTACGATATTGCACCATCTACCCTTAAGTGCTAAATATGATAACCTGTCACTGATAAATTCGACCTTTTTTACTGCTGATTTTATTCTTTTGTGAAAGAATCCTGTTCCTAATTGGTGATTATTGTTTCCTTCCCCATAATACAACAAGTAATCTCCTATTTGTGATATGCCATTCCCATCTAACCTAATCTCTTGTACTCCCATGAAGTCCATTCTATATCTAGCTAGTTCTTTTGCTACTAATGTTACCCCTCCTGTTCTATAAAGACTAGTTACGTTCCAAGTGACAAATCTCACAACCTTATTCCTTTGCTGTGGACATGCCAGAGAATCAGTCCCATTCCGAGGCTTATTGTATGGATTCGTAACAAGCTGTTTTTTTTATGATGATGGGTTGTTAGCTGGAGGACCACCACTTATCGGCTGTCCATGACTGCTTATTCAATATATTCGCAGCTACTCTCCATATCTGGAGGCCGTCTCTTCTATCCGCAACGTGAGGACGCACCATGCCGTAGTGATAGGAATCCACAATACATGGATATGTATAATATTATGTAATAAATATTGGTATAATACTACTCATATAATGGCTATATAATTATAATTACTTTAGTAGATATTGTTGATACTAGTTCCATTACTATAATAATAATAATAATAATAATAATACCGGTAATAATAATAATTATTATTAATGTAATTTAATTAATAAAAGTATTATTACTACCTGTAAAATCACTTGCAATTTTTTTTCTATACTTGTTTTTTTGAAAGATGGGACATGACAGGAGCGTTGCGATCGGAAAAACAACTGAATGTCATATAGCGTGGTAGGCCTGTTGCTATGGTAACAAGGGTCGAGTTGCCAAACTTACAGTGTCCAGGTTTCCACATGGCGTGTGCTTAATAGCTCTCTTACCAACATTTATTGTGCACACAATGTTAGCATTGGCACATTTCATCTTTGATTCTCTGTCGATTTTTGTATTGTTTTCTTACCTTCGTATCAATTGTCAATGAATATTTTAACGTCAGCCATCTTAACGTCACTTGCTAGCTTCCATCAGCTGGCAGCATGGTAGTCCATATTGGCAACATAGCACTGTAGTTCCAAGCTCGGCCGCTTAACTGTCATGTCCCATCTTAAAAAAAAACAAGTATAGTTTTACTTATTTTAAGACACTTGATCAATTGCTGCAATTAACTGGTGGCTGAGTGAAATGAAGGTGATAAAGCCAGCGAAATTAGTCCAGGGTTCAGCGCTGGAAATTACTATTGCAGGACTTGAGAAACCATGACAAACCCTAGTGAGGATAGCTTGCCACAGGGATCAACTTCGGACCTCCCAATTAGAAGGCAGGAATAACCAAAACTCCACTCTGCTCGATGTTGTGTGCACTTCAACAACAATAATCAATGTACAAGCCACAACATAGAAACATTGGTAATTTCGTGATAATTTCATGAAAATTAATTTAAAATGCAAATGTGTAAATATATCCTTATTCCGATTTTTTCATCCAAAAGACGATAATTTGCTGTACAAATCTGGAGTCATAAAAGATTGGACACGTTCTTGAACAAGCGCCAAAAACAACTTTTACAACTTAAGCTAAAAGGTTGGTTATTTCGTGATAACCTTGGTAATTTCGTGATATTACATTGATAATTTCGTGAGAGATAGAAGAATTGTGGAAGAATTCATTAAAGTCAAATGAAATTCTCATTTATTGTTACAAGACTTCAAACATAGTAATTCCATCTAATATTCATTGCAAGAAAACAGAAATACATATCAACACACAATAAGAATGAAATCAAAGTAATAATTGAAATTGAAAAGGGATCTTCTTTGCCCTGAAAGGGTGAACACTTTTATTACGGATTTTACTATCAAACGAAATATTTTATATATCAACAAAAATATTAGTAATTATAATCATTATTATTTTAACACTATCACTAATTATTAATATAGACTTAATAATTAATAATATAGAACTTATAATTCATGAAAACATTTATAATAAACAAAATGAAATCATGAATTCATTAACAAAATTATATAATCAACCAACAAATTTTACTAGGGTAACTCCAAAAGTAATGCATAACATTTGTTTAAAAATTATATTTTTATCCTACAGCTTTGCTATTTTCACAGAATGTAGATACATCCTTTAGGAACAAAATGTCACTTTTCCACGTAATCCCCGTCCCTTTCAACTGCCTTACGTAACCTAGGAACGAGGGCCTGTAAACCAGCACGGTAAAAGTCTGGACCAACACATCTGAGCCACTCTTTAGCAGCGTGCACAAGGGAGTCATCTTCTTACCTCGTTCCGCGAAGGGATCCTTCAGTTTACCAAAGAGATAGTAATCGCACCGTGCCAGTTGACTGTAAGGCGGATGTTTCAGTGTTGTCTATCCGAATTTTCTGATCTGGTCTGTGGTCTTGTGACTGACATATGGCTGTGTGTTGTCGTGCAATAGCAGAACATCCTGCTTCTCCCGATGTCGTCGAACACGACTCAGTCGAGCTTGAAGTTTCTTGAGAGTTCCCACATACGCGTCAGAATTAATGGTGGTTCCGTGTGGCATGATGTCCACAAGCAAGAGTCGTTCTGAATCGAAAAACACAGCAGCCATAACTTTTCCTGCCGAAGGTGCACTTTTGAATTTCTATTTCTTTGGTGAATTTGCATGAAGCCACTCCATTGTCTGCCTCTGTCTCCCTCTATCTCAGGTCCAAAATGGTGGAGCCATGTTTCATCTTCTGTCACAATTCTTGCAAGTAAGTCATCTAACACTTATCATTGACACTTAGCATGATAACAAATCAAACAGAAGCTATACTGAACCCATTGCGTCCTCCTTTTCTTTTTTGTTATTACATCTTATCTTCAGATTTCTAAAATTCGTATTGTAATACAAAATTTCGCCTCAAACAGCTAAGATTTCTATCAGCAAAGCTAAGCCTATATGGCGACTACAGCTTTATATAAAATTCCAAAAACATTTCCTAAAATTTCATTAAGATATAATAAATCATTGTACCAAATATCCTATGCTTACCTTTAGTAGTAAGCCAGCCTGTAATGTAATTACAAACATCCACAAAATTTGTACGCCTGAGAAGTCGACGCTAACTTCTCTCTCCAAACATAAGAGCTCACTGAAGCGGTTACAATAGTCACACAAAGCATAGCTGTATGTTTCTGGAAACCGGACAACATATGCAATCCCTTGGCGGAAATTTGAATCTCGTAACACCATTGGTTAGTTCACGAAAGAGCAAAGAAAAAGTATCACGAAATAACCACTGCCACGAAATTACCAATGTTTACCCTATATGAAGTCACTGACACAACAGACCAAATATTCAGAAACATGGTATGCAGCATGAGTGCAAATGAAAGTTAGTATCCATTGCGAAGGTTGCATCAGCTTGCAGAGGGTGTGAAGAATGAGAGTAAGATGAAAATAACGGCAAACACAGCTACTGATCTGAAACAGAAGAAGTAAGAATAAAGTATATACCGGTAACGAGAAACTGATATAGGTGTGATCATTAAGATAAGACGAAAGCAAAATTAAGGATTAGAAAAGTGTAGTGCATGATAGAACAGATTGTAGGTTATGGCAAAAGGAAAAACAAGCTAAGAAGGGGTCAGACATGAAAAACCTTTATCTTTCAAAATGCAGTTTGCAGAATAAGGGAAGAAATTAACATTCAGCAAGAACAATTATATCCAAAGAACAGGAAGGTATTTATAATGCAGCCATTGTGATATTGTAAGGGTAAACGTAAAGCTAGCCCCTTCACATGTCATGAAGATACTTGGGAACATGGAAGTAGAGTACCATGCTCACTTGACTTCGGCACTAGATTGAGGTGGTGTGTTCGGACCTTCTTTAACCCCCAAAAAGACCTTGTACTCAATATGATAAGAGTCTAAATGAACCTCGGGGCATTTCTTAAGTTTGACAACGAGAAAATCCGAACACCACCCACAATCGAACTCTGAATCTATCAGTCCATAGTCAGCTGCTCCACTAACTGAGCAACTTAGCCGCTAGTGTGATAGTATATTAATTTGCAATGTAATATGAAAGATATTAGAACGATAAAATATTGAACCTAGACCCAGGTAATTCCAATACAGAATAGAAAAGAAGAGGGTCTATTTAAATTACTTACTTACTTACTAGCTTTTAAGGAACCCGGAGGTTCATTGCCGCCCTCACATAAGCCCGTCATTGGTCCCTATCCTGAGCAAGATCAATCCAGTCTCTACCATCATATCCTACCTCCCTCAAATCCATTTTAATATTATCTTCCCATCTACGTCTCGGCCTCCCCAAAGGTCTTTTGCCCTCCGGCCTCCCAACTAACACTCTATATGCATTTCTGGATTCGCTCATATGTGCTACATGTCCTGCCCATCTCAAACGTCTGAATTTTATGGTCCTAATTATGTCAGGTGAAGTATACAATGCGTGCAGCTCTGTGTTGTGTAACTTTCTCCATTCTCCTGTAACTTCATCCCTCTTAGCCCCAAATATTTTCCTAAAAACCTTATTCTCAAACACCCTTAATCTCTGTTCCTCTCTCAAAGTGAGAGTCCAAGTTTCACAACCATACAGAACAACCGGTAATATAGCTGTTTTATAAATTCTAACTTTCAGATTTTTTGACAGAAGACTAGATGACAAAAGCTTCTCAACCGAATAATAACAGGCATTTCCCATATTTATTCTGCGTTTAATTTCCTCCCGAGGGTTTATTTAAATATATTAAATAAATAGAATATACATAAATATGTATAACAAATGCAGCAGCATTGTAAGTGTAAAAAAAAAAATCGGGAAAACTGGATATCAAATGGAACATCAGTGATGCTGCTGAAAAGGGTGATTCATTTAAAAACCCAAGCCCACATACTTATTATCGAACAGTACACCACTGGCAGTAAACATGTAAATTGTTGCACTACAAGTTTAGACCAATAAAGTGATTTGAAAAAGAGACAAAAAAAGACGAAAAATCACTTAGGACAACTTGCAGTACAGTGCATGAGAAATGACTTTGTAATTCAAGTTACCTGCTATGCTGTGACACAATAACACAAAGTTGTCACACATTTCACTAGCTGTCGTTGCCAAATACGCAGCATCCATTACTGTATCATTTCCGGTACTTTTGGAAATCTGCTGGAATAAAAAAGTGGCTGAAATAAGTATGTGTCATTTAGTTAATACATTGTTCAATCGTTAACAAAACAGAGCACAATACACTGCACTCAGAACAGGCCGTGGATAGCAGGCACAAGAACCCTTAATTGTGAAATGGTGAGGTTTAGGATGGGGAAGAAAAGAGTTTAAGAAAGAGAGGGGAAATGATAATATGGGCCTAAGTTAAGGAAGTGGTTTTGCAAAGAAAAGGGTTAAGCACAAAACGCTCAAAATTAGAAAGTAACATCTTAGAAGCAAAAAACATACCTCAGAAAGAGAAATATTAAATATACGGCACCCCTTTCAGAATGTGAAGGTATTTAATAATGGATGATGTGGTAGCAGTAATTGTGCGAGTAGATACAGACAATGCTGGAAACAAGAGCCTACCAATCCAGCTAATTGTCTGAAACATAGGAAGATGAAGAATCCACATACTAGTAACCAAAACTTGTAATTGTATTGAAGTAACTACATCGAAAGGAAGAAGGAAAGAAGTGTCTTATTTTAGAATAGTTTGTAGGCAGTATGCGAATTAACGGGGAAGATGGGGGGGGGGGGCATTTCCGCCCTGTTGGAAAGTTATCCCCCTCTCATAAATTCATATTAACATCCCTGCCAGGGATAACTTCTATCCCCCCTACAAAATAGTGTATTGGTATAAAAGTTTCAATTCGAGTATACTTTATAAAGTTGTTGTTGTTTTCTAATGCCAGGCGTTTGACAATAAGTCATTTGACCTCTTGCACTCCAATATTTTTCAAAGATATTATCATGACCAGCCAATGAAGCACAGATTTTGAGGTGTTCCGAATCCATTTCTTGGTTTGAGTTGCACAATGGGCAGTTAGGGGACTGATATATTCCAATTCTATGCAGGTGTTTGGCCAAACAATCATGGCCTGTTGCCAATGTAAATGCAGCTACAGACGATTTTCGTGGTAAATCGGGAATTAACTGTGGATTTTGATGCAGAGAGTTCCATTTTTTCCCCTTGGGATTGTGTTATCAAACCCTGTTTGTTGAAGTCCAAGTATGCAGATTTAATAAATCTTTTCACAGAGTAATACGTAGATTTAGTAACAGGTCTGTAAGTAGCAGTGCTGCCCTTCTTTGGTAAAGCATCTGCATTCTGTTTCCCAGGATTCCACAATGGGATGTTATCCATTGGAATACAATTCTTTTATTGAGTGATATTAATTGAGAGAGCATTTTAGTTATTTCTGCTGTTTGAGATGAAGGTGTGTGTTTAGAGACTATTGATAGAATAGCTGCTTTGGAGTCTGACAATATAACTGCATTCCTAAATTTATTGATGTGGCATAGAAGATTCCTGAGACATTCACTTATTGCAATGATTTCACCATCAAAACTTGTTGTTCCATATCCAAGTGATCTATAAAGTGAGAAGAGACAGCACGTAACACCTGCACCGGCACCTTGTTCTCTGGAGATCAAGGATCCGTTGGTGTATAAATGAAGCCAGTTTTGTGGAGGGTACCTAATATTAATTGTCTCTAAAGACAATTGTTTCATATACTTTATAAAGTACAATATAAAGTAGGCAAGGAAAATAATGATGTATAATCATCACCGGCAAGCTGTAACTTAGGAATTAAACATCTTATCTTAAGCCTGCTCATGGATGTAATTATTATAATCAAGATGCATGACAAGCAACCAAGCGTTGAGCTGTATAGAATGGGGATAATTTTATGTAAGGTACCGATATTCTCTATGTAGGATTCTATCTCCACCCTCATCAGAAATCTTATTTCGCACCCTGTTTCTAGGCTAAGAAATGTACCAATCACAATTACATGAAGTTCAATACCTCACCTCTTCGAAACAGTCTAATCCTAAAGAGAGGAAAGTTCACAGAAATACAAGATACTGTACAAATAACACGTGACATCACAGGAACAAAGTCATGCTGACAACATAAATACGGATGAGTTGAGAAATTAAGAATTTTCAGCTCGAGTGAGAAGGAGAAAGTCTACCTAGATAGAGGATGCAGCAGCCCAACAATAAATCTTGGATTAACACACAAACAATCAATTTCTTCAAAATAATTTAGGTTACGGGTAGTTGAGGAAGGTAGAGAGGTGATAAGAGATTTTATTTAATGTAAAAGTAGCAAGTTTTGTAAAATAATACTGTAATAAATGACATACTAAGCTAATAAAAAGGTCAAGGACTTATCTACATACAAATAGTAGGCCTACACAACAGCCTCACATCAAAGTAATCGTGACACCATACCAATTGATGACTTTGCACAAAAGGAGCAATGATGGTATCTGTAATGAGAACAATTCGAAAAGTAACAGAAGCTGCTAATTCATAAGTGACCACATATCTTATACACAGTAGACAAAGGTTTGAGGACATGAAAATTGGGGAACACTAACAGGAAAAAAAAAAATTCACTACAGACAGACAATATAAAAATTTTATAACACCTAATTAAAACATACACAAAGGCAAATAAATATGGTCGTCAACATTTAGTCAACTCCAAAGAATAGACGGTGCTATAAAGGGATTGTTAATACCATAGGCAGCTTATAACGAACGTAATGAGGATATCCGAATAAAACTAAACATAACAGCAATCTCTGAAATCATTAAGAATAACGGAAATATCTGGCATGAGGACATAATACAGATGAGTTTTCCAGGTAAGTATCCTACAAGAATGATTAATTATACATCTCTTGGAGAGTGAAGAAACGAAGGGGGAACTACCATGACTTACAATCAGATTCAGTACTTGCAAATGTGCCTAATCCATCATATGTTGTGATGAAGGCAATTCATAATGATTGATATTTCAAACGAAGGTAGAAAGGGAACGAGAGAACAGATATAAGTTGAAGCTGCATAATAGCTGAGGACAGTTCCAACCAGGAAGGAAATTAGTTCTACACTAATTATAGTATTCCATAGCAGGATCTTTAGATAGTAGTTAATACCAAGAACTGTAGAGACGTACGTGGTGAGAAACGCTGAATTAATGGAATATGTGCTCGCAAAAAACCGGCTAACCATCAAGTGGTTATAATGGAAAAAAACTGACTTCTGAATTCATGTAAAATGAAATAACTAATATTGCAAAGCAAACAATATCTCATATTATAACAAAACCATGAATGGAATGGAAATAATAACTTTCTTCAATTAATAAGAAAAATAGTTTTGCCATGAAAAGAGTATCTTCTCCTCAATTATTGGATTCAATAGTTAATTCTTCTCCAATATTACCAAAAGGTGCTTTGCCAGTTCATGCTCAATCACAAGAAGATAATCCGAATTAAAGAAAAAGTGACTACAGTGAAAGAGAAATTCAAGGGATTAATCAATCACGCCATGCACTCAAAACACGAATTGAGACAAATTATATTGATACCGGAAAAATAAATCAATACAAGTGTAACAACTCACACACTAATGCCTCATAATTTAATAACTCTGTGTCATATAATAATTCAAACTGTAATTATAAAGAACTGGTACTGTGTACAAGAAAACGATGGAGACCAACATAGCTATGTTCCTAAGATGAGTCGTAACAACCGTGCTTGAATTGAACTGAATTTAATGGAGGGAGGCACTTTGGCCCAGCATTGCGACCTTGTTCAGATCTATTGCGCTAGCCCTCTGGTGACGCATTCCCAAACCCAAACTGGCCGACCACACTAAGGTTTCCAGCAAGCAATTTCACTTGTCCCTAGGCAAACCTCCTCCATGAGTCACCAGCCGGCGTTCGGGAAACATTATGGAATGATAATGAAATCGAGAATTGGTGACGGAAAGATGTAAATGCCTAATGTGAGGAAAAACGGGAGAACCCCGGGAAAAACCCCAACTACAACCTTGTCTGCCACAAGTGTTACTATTGATTTTTTCTATGAAAAAATCCTTGACCTGACCAGGAATCGAACCTGGGCTGCCTACGTGACAGTCTGAAGGTCTGACCATTCGCCTCCGCAGAGGTAAACAACCGTTATAGTTTGAGGTGATCTTGCCAGTGCAACTTAAGGAAACCAGAAGAGATAATATTTGCATTGTGAGTTATAAGAATTACAGTATTTGCATTGTGAGTTATAAAAGAATCCTAAATTGAAGAACAATATTCAAGGCACAGGTGGCAGCTCAGAAAGCTAATTAATGGCACTCTACCTGAACAGACATCCAGTGACTGGCGGAGACTTGAACGAAGCTGGCGAACCAATGGTTGTACAGGTCGATGAGACTAAATACACACATCATGTAGGCTACACGCCTAGAGCAGAGAAGTTTAACAAATACAGCTCCAGTACAATGGGAGTGGTGTCAGTGACTAGTGCTAGTTGCATGAAATGATGATTTGCAAGATATAAGTTACATCACTGAAATCAATCTGAAACTCAAGAACAAAATAGTTTCACACATAAGACCAAAATTAGATATCCAGTATGTAATTCAATTATACGATCTTATACAGCCAACCTCATAATGCTATTGCATTTGGGATATGCCACAATTTAACACTGATCTGTATAACAAGTTTGCTGGTCGACCAATAAATGAATTAAAAAAAAAATATATATATAATGTCTCAATGCTTAGCGAAGATAGGATGAGGCTTTAAGGAAGAAAGGATAGAATCAAAGGAACATGTTCAGGACAGAAACGTGATTAGCTGGCTGTGTATAAATAAAGTCATGATCAGTTATTGATATGTGATCTGGCGAAATGCTATTGAAAACTGAGCTTACCCATACCATATGAAACCAGCAGGACAAGGCATAATTTAAAGGGGTTAGGTGAAGCTTACAGGAGTAAAATTTTGGAAATATTCGACATTTTTGTTCCTCCATTACTGTATCTTGTATAATAATGAAAATTAGTATGTGTAAAACACTGTCCTTCTGCTATATGATTAAAATATTTTAACGATTAAAATAAATTTTATATACCGGTATATATATATTTCCCCCAGAATTAAAAATGGTGGCAGTTCACTGTGATTTATTCAAAGCATTTCACTGTATAAAACATTAAATGCTGCTAGACAAATTAGATTATAATGTAATTAAAGGCACTGCACACCAATGGTTTCACTCATATCTCATACATTGAAAACAGAAAGTCGAAATCGATGCAAGTATGAAATTTATCTCGACATGGGGAACTATTAATAGTGGAATTATTCAAGGTTCAATATTAGGTCCCCTACTTTTTCTAATCTTCATAAATGATCTTGCTCCCCCTAATAAAAGATTTGGGTCACCCATGTTATTTGCAGATTACACAATTATAGTAATTACAGCCAATAACTCCAACACGTTCCAATCTTCAACAGGGGTAATTCTCTTCAAAATATGTGACTAGTTCTCAGTCAATAAATTAGTATACCTATACTGAAACAAAACTAACATACTGGTAATTCAAATGAAATCCTGTCCAAATTCAACCTCGCAAAATTCAAGTGCAATATTTAACAATAGGTCCTTATTGGAAGCAACATCAACCAAATATCTTGGCTTAAAAATCGATGTGTTAAATTGGAAAAATCATATTAAAGGAATTACCCCCAGACTAAATTCTACATGTTTTGCTATTAGAACTATGCAAAAGATAGTAAATATCAAAACCTTAAAAACTGTGTATTTTGCATACTTCCATTTGGTAATGAGTTTTGGAATAATATTCTGGGGAAATTTCACAGATAGTAACAGTACTGGTATATTCCTACTACAAAAAAGAGTAATTAGAATAATAGTAGGTGCCAAATCTAAGGAATCGTGTAGGACTATTTTTAAAAAACTACAAATAAAGCCCATGGCTTGTCAGTATATTTTTTTCCATTAATAATCTTCCTCGTAATTGTGAAAACTTAGTAACTGCTTCAACAGTTCATAGCATAAATACATGTCAAAAAATAACTTCCATACTCCATAGGCAAGTCTATCATGCTATCAAAAATGAGTGCGTTATATGGCAGTAAAAATTTTTGAATAGCCTTCCTATCGATATAAAAAATGAAAGTCAAATATAAGATTAATTAAGCCAAATTAAAGAAGTACCTAAATACTCATGCCTTCTATTCTGTAGGTTAGTTCATGACATTCAACGACACTTCATGAAATTGATACTAAAACTTTGTGTTGTACTAGTAGACTGTATTGTAAACCTCCTCTGTAAATATTTCAACTAGACTGTGACTATAAATGAAGACTTTGTAGTAGTATTCAGTTTTTTTTTTTTTACTTGTTCCATTTTCTAGCTGTGAGGCAATGTATCAATGCCACGGAATGTTAATAAAAACAATACAATACAATGACCAAGTAACCAATATTTTTGATATCAGAAGTTTGGCACCCTAATCATAAGTACAACAGACATTGACAAACAGAATGGAATGCAACTGTATACTTTGGAGTAAGGCTCCTACAATTAACAATGACAAAGATGTAGTTAGTTATGCAGTAATGAAACAAGTCTTAATCAAGTATTGTTTAATATAAGTTAGTGTTTCACTGTGTCTGCAGAAAGACTTCTCTTTTGCAGGATTTATACATTTACCTGCAAGAGGAACTTTATCCTTTGGAGATATTTTTAAGAAACTGACTTTTTTAAGGATCAGTACCTGTAGGCCTCATTATGAGGTTAAGGATAATTTCATTGCTGATAGGAGAGAGAAAATTTATCATAATGAGGATAGTTTCATTGTTCATTGGAGACAGGAAATATATCCAGGCACCTAGCTAACATGAAACATAGAGAAATTTGTTTGTGGATATATTCAGCTACATTTTTCTTGCAATAATGTAGAAGGTATACTTTCTAAGCTAATATTTCTGATTTAGAATTTGAGAAACTTGTTTGTGGATATATTCAGCTACATCTTTCTTACAACAATGTAGAAGGTATACTTTCTAAGTTAATATTTAATATTTAAAATAACTGTATTGGAAACAATAATGTCTCACAAGAAATTCAAATATTTTACTGCAACGTATTCGTACACAACTACACTAAAGGTATCTTATGCAGTTTTAATTATTAATATGAGAGAGACGGAACTAATTTCAAAATCATGTAATGACACTCGTAATCCTACTGAGAGAGAGGAGTCAAGTCGTGTAAGGATTAACAGAAAACCTACATACTTACTATTTTACCTGTAGATCAAGTGGCAGTTAACATGGCAATCATGGCAGCAGAAGGTCACAGATGTATTGAAATCTGCACAATAATAAGAATAACTTGAAATTAAACAATGACAGTCGCATAAGAGACTACGAAGAATCATAAAGACATACTCACATAAAATGAAGCAATGAAGAAATTAATTTGTAAATGTTTCGGTTGTTTACAATTTAGAGGGAGATACCGGTAACAGATGACACTAATGTAAACTATCATACCAGCTGTCGAACTGAAACACTAGACCAAATACCATAACCTTATTAAATAACCAAGTTTTACAAGACTGTTAAATGGAGGGTCGAAATTATAATTTAACAGTCTTACAAATACAGACCTTTTATTCATGTGTTAAATAGGAATTACTAAAGTAGGCCTACTGTACAGAGCTAATCAGCTGTACAGTGAAGCGGCCATCTGGCCATTGCTCAAAGTTCATTTTATATCACAGAGTGCAGTTAGCTGGTTCCTTTGAACACCAACTTACAGATTGACGACTTTCTGCACTAACAACTCTGACCATTCCATCCGATCCCCCTGACCCAATATTGCACAGCTGCCACATTCCTAGAAACGATACTTTCGTGCTAACTGACGAGATTCTTGGATTCAGAAAAGATGCGGCAATTCACCCTCCACGTGAATGTGAAGGGAGCCTGTCAATTTTTCTGAACGAGGTTTGTGACTGGTTACAGGCGAAGGCAAGATTTCCGTCACAGTAAGGTAGACATTACAACCAATTAGTAGGGGTAGGAGAAGGTTTGTCGGCAAAGTCCTTTCTGTGAAACTGCACTCCATGATATAAAATTAGGTATACACTCGCGAAATAATGATCCAGAGCTGTTATAACTTGGACAGTCATGAGAGATGTCTACTCGGGAGAGCCATTTTCAGTTTCAACAGTGTGTAAGGCCTATATTGCACTATCAAATTTCTGTGTCACAGAATATGATAAAATTTTTTATCAAATATATATGATCTAATGTAAGATTTTGACTACATTACACTATGTCAAAACTTTGATATCTTTTATCACAGTTAATAATGGATCCGCAATAGTTCTATGCTTGTTGTAACTGTAAAAAATGCAGTAATGGTTATTGCATATTGCATTAATACTAAAGAAGAAGTCAAAGAAAAAATGTATTTCATCGGCTTAGAGCGTAAACCTGCTAACCAGGAAGAAGGAAATTTTACAGGGAAACAAGAAACTGAGTATACATTAACTCTGAAACTTTAAGACTAAATCCAAAGTACAGGTGGTAAGTATCAGGGTTAATGTATACTCAGTTTTTTGATTCCCCTGTAATATTTACTTTTTGTTAGTTAACAGGTTTACACCCTAAGCCGACAATTTGGGTTAGAGATTGGGGTAGGGAGAAAAGATACAAAATGGATCTATCAAACTCTACTGAGAGAATTTGAGTGTGAAGATGTGAAATCCTATATAAAAGTATTTAATAATGGATGATAAAACATTTCATGTGACTCTTAATGTGATATGAAAAGTTTTTTTGTGGTTTTCACAGACCATGTGTACTTAATGTCTGCCATTTTATTTCTTCTCAGTCACAGATTTTATGAAAGGGTACCGGTATGTACGGATATAGGTATGATGATGACCATAACTTTTATCACAGAACTATGTCACAGCTAGATGTGATCAAAGATGCTATTTTACACTCTAAAAGATTTTATCATATATATTTTGTCAAACTTCTGTGACACAGAAATTTGATAGTATAATATGATATGATATATTTCGTCACAGCTCTTCTTTACATGTAATGGTGTACCTCACATTTCTGTATCTGGTGCCACCATAATATATTATTACAATAACACATTATTTGCAGTACACGTCTACACAAATACTCCCAATTACACTATGTACCTTTTTTGTTACTTGGTCAATCTCCCCTTCAGTATTTCTTCTACATTTCATTTGCTATTCTCTTTTTTCTTCATTAATCCTAATATATCCAATATTATATACGTCTTTCAAACCCCCTTTTTCCTCTAACTACTATTCACTAAAATCTCAATTTCAATTTTTCTCTACAAATTATCATATTGAATTATTTGTCCTATTTGTTCTTTGACCTCTTCTCCTATCTTTCTCTTATATTCATTTACTGTTCTAACGTTCAAAAGTTAGTAATTTTATGCTGTCACTTGTTCACTTCTCTTAACCCTTTTTCACTATTTTCACTCATTCCTATTTGCGCTCACTTTCACTTTCTCACTATTCCACTTACACCTAATCCTTTCTCACTATTCTCACTTCCTATAAATACCGCACTTATATTTATCTCTACACATCAGCTTACACACTTTCTCTCTCTCCTATACTTCTCGATCATTTACAATTTCACTTTACTTGCACTTTTTGATCACATCCCCACATTTTTTAATCATATCTAATACCTCTGCTATATCCTCAGCTGTAGCAGGTTCTGATCTTTCTTTACTGTTCGTCTCTATCTTATTTCTATTTCTGTCTTTCTTTCTATTTATTTCTTCTTCTATTCCTCTTTTATTCCCCCCCCCCCCACGCTTTCACTTTCATATCCTAGATTTCCACTTACACTTGCACCCTTAATCTTTTCACTACTTTCTTCTCTATCACTTCCTGACTCTTGGTTTCTCTTTTTCTCCCCACTCGCCTTTTTTCTAGCGCCCGTCTTGCTTGTTCCGTTATTGTCAGCATTCCATCTGGAGTGCGCTAACCTTACCGCCATCGTATGGAGACTAGGAATCCGCTTACGCTGCATGATCATGTTACTCTTTTCTTCTTGCTGTGCCATCATCTTTACACTTCCTCGTACGTCAGTATGTGGGTTCCTGAACTCATTACTATTTGCTCGTGTTACCATGTGTTGATCTGCGACAATCACGTGTTCTGTCCTTGCAGTTGGGATGATTTTCTTTCACCATTCCTTCTCCTTCCCTCTGCTTATGTAGCTAACGTCGACTCTCTGTTGTCTTCTTGTTGCTTCCCTCTGCAAAGTTGAAATATGTCCACTGTCCTCTTTCGTTCTTCTCATTAGTCCAAATTCTGGATGATCTTCATTCCTCAGGCAAAACTCCAGATCATACCATTTTCCGTTCACTTTCAGTTTATCCTCGTACATTTTAACAAAGTGACCTTTCGCCCTCGCTGCTTTCATATAAGGTAGTAGCCGTTTTCTTCTATTTCTTACTTCAAATGGCATATCTGTTTCCACTCTCACTCCTGAACCACAGAGCCGTCCTAGGTTGTTCAGAATAACTTCCCTTACTTTTGTATTCTTAAAGCTCAAGAAGATAGGCCTTTTAGTTCCTTTCCGTAATCTGTACGTATGGTCGACATGTTCTTCTCTCAACTCTATATTAAAGATCACTTCACATAAATCTCTCACTTTCTCAAAGGTATCCATCTCTTTTTCCCGGCCCCTTTCTTCGACCGCGAAAATTATTAAGTTATTTTTCCTCAACTTGAGATCGTAGTCTCTCATCTTCTTCTTTAATTTGTTATTCTCTGCTATCAACTCTTCTATCTTTTCACTGATGTTTTCTACCTTTAGTCTTGAGTTTTCTAAAGCCTGGTTCTTCATTTCTACCTCTACTTGATTCAAGCCTGCTTTATTATTCCTTTCCTCTCTACTTAATTCACTTACTTTATCATTTCCTGATGTCTCTTTCTGTAACCACTATTCCATCTTCTCTTACTGTATTCTTCGCTTCTTCCTCAGGCCAATAGCCTTTATAGTATTAGTAGTATTTATTTATTTAACCTGGTAGAGATAAGGCCGTCAGGCCTTCTCTGCCCTTCTACCAGGGGATTACAACTATAATATGAACAATAAAATTACAATTAATATTAAATTTACAATTACAATAAAAATTAAAGTACGACAAGATTACCTGATTAATGAAAGCTAGACATTTTATCATAGAAGTCAAGAACAAAGAATATTTTTGTATTTACTGAATTACAAATTAAACCTAGAATAAAATTCTATAGTGATGAAATTACCGGATATTGAAATATTTTGTGATAGATTAAGAGAACTATTTACAAGAAACCATGTCTGAACGAGTCTCAATTACTGACAAAGTGCCTAGTAAGTTTGCGTTTGAATTCAATTTTATTTCGACAGTCCCTGATGTTAGCAGGTAACGAATTCCAGAGTCTTGGCAGTGCTTTTGCGAAAGAGGATGAGTATGAGGAAGTGCGATGGGATGGTATTGTTAGTATTGTTTCATGGCCAGAGCATGTGTTCAGATTGTGGTGGGAAGAAAGGTAAGTGAAGCGAGACAGGTACGAAGGAATAGAAGAGTTCAAGATTTCGAAGAGAAGGAGAAGTGAATGTAAATTTCTTTTCTTATCTAGTTTAAGCCAATCTATTGTTTCCAGGGCTGGAGTAATATGATCATATTTACGAACATTGCTTACAAAACGTACGCACAAATTATGAGCATGTTGAAGTTTCGTTTTGTTGTCGCTGGAAAGGTCAGTCAGTAAAATGTCAGCATAGTCAAAATAGGGAAATACAAGCGTCTGCACAAGGGACTTTTTTAAGCAAGAGGGAAGATGAACATTTATCCTTTTTAGCACATGGATAATACTGTGTAAGCAAGTGATAGTGTACTATAGGCTTAAGTCCTGTAGAAGATTTATACACTGTGTATTAGTAAGACCTTTACAATATAATAATAAGTGCTGAGCTATTGGCCATGTCACTTCTTACGCCTAATCATATACTTCAGTACATATTTATAGCATTGTATCAAATATGGTAATATTAAATTGTACGTCAGGACATAATGACTGAATGACAAAGAATAGAACTTCCTCTGCTCTATAAATGCATTATAATATTAGGGTAATGATGTGCAACTATACTTCCAGCCATATTATGTCATTATGAAATGTAAAAAATATTGAGCAATGTTATTTCGAAAGGGATTTAGGTGGTCTGGTGTTATGATTACATACCTATTGTAAACTGTACACTAATGGTTGTGGTCAAGGTAAACGTAGCAGCATGCGCCTTGGGATCTGCACAGAAGGAATAATGGAGAAAATTAATACCATAATTGCACCGATAACATAATAGTCTTACCCTCTTTCTGACTCCGCGTCGGAAAATTTCTAATAAGCAGCATAAAATCAAATCTTAGAGCCGCATGTAGTAGTCTTATCGGAAGCCTGAACATGGTGTGTGGAATATGAATTATGAAGTAATTAGGTCTGGTACCAACTCAGTAATCGATCTGGAAAACATGAACACTTTTGATAAACATTAATAAACAAGAACAGTTTTGATAAACATACATAACCTTAGAAAGTGATGTGTGCTCAAGAATATGAGGTTGGAGAGTAGGAAAAATATTGTTAAAAAAAGGAAGCCTTGTCAAAGCATATTAACTATATTTACAACGAGGAATGTTAACCTCGATAAAATTATTATAACAATCTCGGCATTTAACCGTACCTACCACAAAGTCCAACATTCATCATATAAAACTAGTCGCACTGTTACCGGTACTTTCTTTGTGAAATGAATTCCTGAAGTAATCAACAGTAGTTCTAACACTAGTTCCACTATTCTTCTAGCAATTGGAAAAATGGAGAGGACTGCTGTGATATATCTTATAGGCATAGCAGTCGCATGTGCACAACTTGCTAACACAGTATAAAGGCTATTGGCCTAAGGAAGAAGCGAAGAATACAGTAAGAGAAGATGGAACAGTAGTTACAGAAAGAGACATCAGAAAAGGATAAAGTAAGTGAATTAAGTAGAGAGGAAAGGAATAATAATGCAGGCTTGATTCAAGTAGAGGTAGAAATGAAGAACCAGGTTCTAGAAAACTTAAGACTAAAGTTAGAAAACATCAGTGAAAAGATAGAAGAGTTGATAGCAGAGAATAACAAATTAAAGAAGAAGATGAGTGACTACGATCTCAAGATGAGGAAAAATAACTTAATAATTTTCGGACTCGAAGAAAGGGGCCGGGAAAAAGAGATGGATACCTTTGAGAAAGTGAGAGATTTATGTGAAGTCATCTTTAATATAGAGTTGAGAGAAGAACATGGCGACCATTTGTACAGGTTAGGGAACGGGACCAAAAGACCAATCTTCTTGAGAATTATGAATGCAAAAGTAAGGGAAGCTATTCTGAATAACCTAGGACGGCTCTGTGGTTCAGGAGTGAGAGTTGAAAAAGATATGCCATTTGAAGTAAGAAATAGAAGAAAACAGCTATTACCTTATATGAAAGCAGCGAGGGCAAAAGGTCACTTTGTTAAAATGTACGAGGATAAACTGAAAGTGAACGGAAAATGGTATGATCTGGAGTTTTGCCTGAGAAATGAAGATCATACAGAATTTGGACTAATGAGAAGAACGAAAGAGGACAGTGGACATATTTCAACTTTGCAGAGGGAAGCAACGAGAAGACAACAGAGAGTCGACGTTAGCTACATAAGCAGAGGGAAGGAGCAGGAATGGTGAAAGAAAATCATCCCGACTTCAAGGACAGAACAAGTGTAACAGAACACATGGTAACAGGAGTGAACAGTAATGAGTTCAGGAACCCACATATTGACGTACGAGGAAGTGTAAAGATGATGGCACAGCAAGAAGAAAAGACTAACGTGATCATGCAGCGTAAGCGGATTCCTAGTCTCCATACAATGGCGGTAAGGTTAGCGCACTCCAGAAGGAATGCTGACAATAACTGAACAAGAAACACGGGCGCCAGAAAAAAGGCAAGTGGTGATAAAAAGAGGAACCAAGATTCAGGAAATGATAGAGAAGAAAGTATTGAAAAGAATAAGGGTGCGAGTGTAAGTGGAAATCTAGTATGTGAAAGTGAAAGCATGGGGAGGAAAAATAAAAGAGGAATAGAAGAGGAAATAAATAGAAAGAAAGACAGAGACAGAGACGAACAGTAAAGAAAGGTCAGAACCTGCGACAACTGAGGATATAGCAGAGGTATTAGATATGATTAAAAAATGTGGGAATGTGATCAAAAAGTGCAAGTAAAGTGAAACTGGAAAAGAGCGAGAAGTATAGGGGAGAGAGAAAGTGTATAAGCAGATGTGTAGAATAAAATATAAGTACGGTACAGTATTTATAGGAAGTGAGAATAGTGACAAAGGATTAAGTGTAAGCAGAATAGTGAGAAAGTGAAAGTGAGCGCAAATAGGAATGAGTGAAAATAGTGAAAAAGGGTTATGAGAATTCAACAAGTGACAGCATAAAATTAGTATACTAACTTTTGAACGTTGGAACAGTAAATGAATATAAGAGAAAGATAGGAGAAGAGGTCAAAGAACAAACAGGACAAATAATTCAATATGATAATTTGTAAAGAAAAATTGAAACTGAGATTTTAGTGAATAGTAGTTAGAGGAAAATGGGGATTTGAAAGAAGTATATAATATTGGATATATTAGGATTAATGAAAAAAAAAAGAGAATAGCAAATGAAATGTAGAAGAAATACTGAAGGGGAGATTGACCAAGTAACAAAAAAGGTACATAGTGTAATTGGGAGTATTTGTGTAGACGTGTACTGCAAATAATGTGTTATTGTAATAATATATTAATGGTGGCACCGGATACAGAAATGTGAGGTATACCATTACATGTAAAGAAGAGCTGTGACGAAATATATCATATCATATATCATATCTTATAAGCAATTAATGGAAGACCTTCACTTACCAATCTACACACAGTGGGCCTACATGGACCACTACAGAGCTCGGCAAGTGTTACCACGAGTACTACAATGATCAAAGTTCAAACCCCATAGTTCTCGCGAATGCACACTACCATTCGCGAGAACAAATCTTCCTCTCGGAACGGAACATATTCCTCGCCACAAATTCCTTAAGGTAACAAGGGAAGAGGGGCCTAGTTGTCCCATATTGACGTCGCAGCTTCCTCTTCACCCGCATCCATAAATTTTCCACATTTTGGGTGTGGACATCTGGGTCACCTGGGTCCACAAAATTTCTGTCGTGTATTACGACGGAGTGGAGATATATCCCTCCCTGTATTCCTCCAATGTTGTTACAGGCCTCCATCCGTCGGACATGATGTGCGATCCCGGCAGGATGTGGGCCTCAATTAGGGGGGTGAGGGTTGCCTCTGATCTGTCTTCCACTTCCATCATGAAACATATTCCGGTGTCACGCTCCACTCCGCCAAAGACCCAGTGACCTTCCCGCCATTCTCCCCTGTGATACTTCCGGTGGAAGTATTTTGTTTCATCTATTTCCACTACCATTGGTTCGCCAGCTTCGTTGAAGCCTCCAACAGTCACTGGATGTCTGTTCAGATATGACTGGCACTCGTCCCTGAGGAAGTTGCACCAGTCAACCATTGTGTTGGGTTTTACCCCTGTCTCTCGACTGGCGATGTCCTGAGGCATATCTACTGCCCAACAGTAAATTATTCTCGTTATTATATTTAAGGGGAGATGGCTCCTTGAAAAGAAGCTGCCGTCTCCTATCGATTTTGTATGGCGACACTGCCTACAGTGCCACTGCATGCCATCTATTATGTTTTGTCTTGCATATAGAGCACAGGCCCTATTGCATGTAGGGCACTGATAGGCGTTTCTAATTAGGCCCCTCCTAGCCAACCACTTGGCTGCCCTTTCTGGGGTTGACATTGCTTGGTCCAATGATACTAGATTGTACTTTTATGGCATGATCACGCCTTCATTGAGCAGCTCTCCATTGTCCACATGCTGCACTGGTCTGTCGGCCATGTCGAGGTGTGTCTTCACACTTACTTTCAAAACGATAAAATGGAATGTAGTCAATGTACATACACACATCATTTGGTGAGGACAATTGTTTGAGAATAATCCACGGTCTACAACCACCACCACAGCATGAATTTGGATTACATGTTCGTTGCCAACTGATGTGTACCAGCATAGCAACCCCACTATTGCTGCGCAAAAACAGGCAAACATACAGACAGAAGGACACAAATTTACACACAGCGTCAGAGAGACACAGACAGGGGCAGAGAGATAGACATACAGAGGGCAGCAAACACAGAACAAGAGAGACAGACAGAAGAAGACAAACATATACACAAGACAGAAAGAGAGAGAGAGCCAGACAGCCAGAGGTAGCCTAGATCAGACAAAGGCTGTGACAGACATGACACACACTAATATAATGTAAAACAAAAAATGCGTGATAAAACAGCAACTAAAAGTGAGTTTAGAAGTGTGTCATATGAACAGGCACTACTACAATGTTAAAAATGTGTGATACAACATAAGGACGATACATACATAGACTTTTTAAGTAAATTAAGATTAACAAATTGTAAATATTGTATATATATATATATATATATATATATATTTTTTTACACTTAGAAAGTGAAAGCATGTAGTATTACTTAGGTAATGGGGCATGCTGTAATTAAAAAAAAAACACACAAACAGACAGACGGAAGAGAGAGACAGAGACAGACTGACAGAAGGGAGACACACATAGACAGACAGAAGGAAGGGAGACACACAGAGACAGAGAGACGGAAGATAGAGACACACAGACAGACGGAAGATAGAGATACACAGACAGACGGAAGAGAGAGACAGAGACAGACAAACGGTAGTGTGACACAGAGACAGACAGTCGACGGATGGGTGACACACAGACAGACAGAAGAGAGAGACAGTGACAGACAAACGGAAGGGAGACACAGAAGGGATACACACACAGAGACAGACAGACGGAAGGGAGACACAGAGACAGACAGATGGGAGAGACACAGAGACAGACAGACAGAAAGGAGACACACAGAGACAGACAGACGACGGATGGGAAAAACACAGACAGACGGAAGAGGGAGACACAGAGACTGACAGACAGAAGGGAGACAGAGAGACAGACAAATGGAATGGAGACACACACAAAGACAGACGGAAGAGAGACACAGAGACTGAGACGGACGGACGGAAGGTAGACACAGATTCTCAGAGACAGACGGACGTGGGCAGGGACAAGCAAACAGACAGAGGTAAACAGGTAGTTGGATTGACTTGTTTTTCTGAAAATTATGAATAATGATTAACTTATACGGTACTAACTACCGTACTAATTGCAAACAGTTATTAATATAACTACATTTAAATAATTTTTTGGTACTCAGTCTGTGAAGTTTTGTTTGTGAAACTTAGTTTAAACTAAAATTTAATCTTATTCAATATTTATTCATTTCGGCATGCAGTGGCCTCCTATTTACTACTATTACAATGCAATTATTACGAAACAAATTTCACAGTGGCTGCCACTTGTATTATGTGTTGTCGCGATTACGACATATTCCATTCAAGAAGTGGTGTCGTAAGAACTTCATGTGAATGATTCCTGTAATTGTTTATTTTAGATACTGCTATCTGGGCACTGTCTCTAAAGTAACTACTTTACGGATTGAGCACCAAACACTTATATTCAATTATTAATTACACAAAGCACAAAGTCACTTGAACGCAAGGCACAATATAAGCGAGATAGGTAACAATAACGTGTCACTAGGTAATCACTGGTTTGAGCGCGCTATTAATTTGTTCCAGTTATTATAACCAGTGTTGCCAACTCAGAATTCCATTTACCGCTGCACAAGCTTAAAAAAAACAGCTGAACTGTAGTTAAAAAACTCCAGATTTTTCTTAACACATCACTTCCAAATTCGAAATACAGACTATTCATCTTGATGCAATACGTAAGTATTTGAAGTCTTCTCATTCCTGCTCGAATGGTCAAAATTTCATTTAGCTTGGGATTTTCCATCCTGTTCCTGTGCTTTTTCACAAGATTCATCGGGCTAAATAGCCTCTCAACCTCTGCATTTGACAATGGTAGGATAAAGAAATAAAATGCCAGTTTAGCCAGCTCTTTGGAGGGATGGTCACCGCATGTATCACTGAAAATCGCAACCTAAAATTTGAAATGAACCATAATGAGATTTAAAATTTAAAAAAAAAATCTAATATAATACTTCTAATTCTTTGGAAATTAAAATAACACTCACTTCTGACCAGAAGCGTGTAGTATTGGAAACATTTTTCCAATCCCCAAAGTTAATTTTTCGCCACCGTATCTCAGCAACTGTTGCCGAGCAACAGAAAAACACTCGCTACTCTTTTTGTGTTTATCTCTAACAGCATGGGTAATTAAATCTTAATATTTTGCATTCAATATCACCTTACACCATTTACACCGATCTTTCGAACTATCACTGGCAGCTTCTTCCATCCAATCTTTCAATACTATGTTTTTTCCACACATCTCCAATTTTTTGTACGAATGGAGTTTTACGTGGCATCGTTAAATAAAATATTATATATATTATATAATATTATATATTATATATATGTATATATATATATATATATATATATATATATATATATATATATATATATATATATAGACACACACAGTATTTCTTCAAAATTGAATGAAATAGATCAAGATTATACTGGACACTACGGAAATAATCAAATCACAGTCGGTCCGAAATCTGATTTCACTCTGAGTTGGAGACGTACCTGCAAACAATGAGTAGTATGGTTTTAAGTTTGAAGTACTGGTATGTCTGTGTTACATAAACTATAATGCGGAATGAAGAATTAAATAATAATTCAGTTCATTATCTATTCTTTATGATTAAATATATCAATTCATTTACAAAAACAATACTTACATTAGATTACACCAAATCGAGTTAACAAAAAACGTTGATATTTTACACTCGCACAATGAGAAAGTGTGATATACCAAACTAAACTCTGGTTTATGATTAACTAACATTGTTGTCCGCAGCTACATATAAAAACTATTATAACATATTTACAGAAAAAACTTAAAAATATCACCTCCCTCTGCCAGAATCATCAAAAAACGCCAAATAAATAGTTAGCCGCTGACTGTAAAATTCTGTAGCTGATCATAGTCCTGAAAACACCAGATTTAGCTACAAAACCGCTGACTGATTATACCCCAGTTACAAAGAAAAAAATAAGGAACGTTTAAAGGTATATGATTGGCCATTCGTGAATGAAGGAATCGATTATTGTCATTATAATTGGCGCCAAACATTATAATTGGAGTAGAAATTTCCGCGCTTTCCTTCCCTGTCCACATAGGCGGAGAGAGAACCGTTTCCTTGGGGGGCAAAACAAAACCATAGACTCCCCATATAACGGGGTTATCATTTACCTCCTCCCCCCGTTATAGCTTGACCGTGGTTCAGTACAGTATATCGGACTATGATCATTTAATGAATGTATTTTCGGAGGGGGGGGGGCATGGTTCTTACAATGTTACATCCATATCCACGATGTTTCGAACCGAATTGTATATGGCTTGAACTGTAGATCTCCTACAAATTTTTTTTATAATAGGGCATAATTTAAAACAATCTATTTTTTTCTCTCTCGTGCAGAAACACATATACATCAATAAAACTAAGTAACAGTGCTAACAGAAACTTTATTATATCAAGCTTTCCTGAAGATATCATATGAATAATTGTAAACTCTAATTATTTTATTTAATCTCGTCTTTAAGTTTACACATTATACCGGGATCATTTTCCTTTTTCTGCATTATATGCAGTATATTATTCATATTTCTCCAAATGGCGGCCTGAACACCTGCAGACTTCTAACACATGATACAGGCTGTTACAAAAGATTCATTACAGTGCTTCCATTTCTCATGAGGTGTAGAAATTCTTATACATTCAAAAATTTAAAATAAAAATATTATAGTTCAGACACATAATCTGAAGACATTAATTCAATTTAAGCACAGAAACTTGATCATAAACAAAAGCAAAAAATATATTTTGAATTCAATATTTTCTAAAGTTAATAAAAAAAAACAGAGTTCAGGCAAGTTTGGGGAGCAATGCCCTCCCATAACTCCGCCAATGCCTGTCCATTGTCACAGGGTTGCCAGATTGCGTGAAAACTAGCGGATTGGACTACTCCGAAGCCCTGTTTGAGACATTTTTACTTATGGCAATTTGCAAAGTTTTGGGCTACTAGAAATTTTGGCGAACGGAATTTGGGCGGAAGAAACCTCCTTAACATTTTAAACAAACGTATCCTTTTCTTTCGTTTTTCTTTGAGTTTATATTTGGCATGGTATGGTTTTCCATGTCTAAATCAATGATTTCTTATAATACCCATACCTATACGATAAATGAAACCCTCGTGTATCAGCACCTATGTTAAACCATAGTATTACACCTCCACGTGGGCAATCGAAGGTCGAAGTTATGGTTGCGTTGATTAGTCAATGATCACTTTATTAGTACGTACTCATACTTTACAGTCTACGTACCACGTTCATCATTTAATTTTACACGAACTCAACATGCCGCATTATATTTATTGGACATTATAATGATTTTGTAAAATATTGAGTTTCTAATATTAGAAGTCACTACTTTTTACGCCACACTGCTTTTAAAATATATCACTTATCAGTCTAATATTTCTGTATGTACTGTACATAACTCTCCCCTCGCTTAGCAAGGAATTAATGGTTATAACTCGTGTAGAAGTGCCTCTGATACAGATATTGAGAAACAATTTCTGTTGCAGCTATGTAAGACTATATAGAGCATTATTCCATTAAAAACTCGATTTTGAAAAATTGTAACATAGACCGTTATTCTGCCCTACGCTTCAACTTACTTACTTACTTACTTACTTACAAATGGCTTTTAAGGAACCCGAAGGTTCATTGCCGCCCTCACATAAGCCCGCCATCGGTCCCTATCCTGTGCAAGATTAATCCAGTCTCTATCATCATATCCCACCTCCCTCAAATCCATTTTAATATTATCCTCCCACCTACGTCTCGGCCTCCCTAAAGGTCTGTTTCCCTCCGGTCTCCCAACTAACAACGCTTCAACTATAATAGTTACCTAGCGTCTGAATAATATGAAGGTGATAATGCAAGCGAAATGAGTTTAGGGTCCAGCGCCGAAAGCTACCCTGCATTTGCTCTAAAAGGGTTGTGGGAAAACCCTGGAAAAATCGTCAACCAGTTAATTTGTCTCACACACGATTTGAACCCTATAGCGAATATTACTGTTAAAAAGCTGTTCAACCACAAGTTTTCCTTGCCAGAACTCACGAACTAATTATTTCCGTTATACGGAAGTTGCTACTTGCACTGCATCCAAGTATTAGGGTGGTATTAATTTAATTGAAGACCTTACTTTGCTCATCTTACTCATGAGCAAAACAAGCTTGCTCTTTTTGCGAGGAAGCTCTGAAATGTTTTAATAAAACAATACACATACGACTATTTTGACTATTGTACGAGGTACGACCGCACTCTATGTCGTACGTAATTTTGTACGACTATTTCACTAAAGGTAAAAAATAACTGGGAACTTATAATTTTGGTTTATAATTAAAATAAAACTGATGGTTAATTCGTCCCTTTTAGTCAATTTCCTTCTACCTCTATTATGTCCTGGACTAATATGAAAGAAACGTGCTTTTAAGGGGGGGGGGTGCTTTGAAAATCGATCTGGTAACTATGCTTGCCATGCAAGTCATAATTTGTCATCTTGAGCTCTAGGTTTTCACGTATTTGTCACGGTTTTAACAAAGTAATACGAGTTTAATTTTATTAACTTCCTTGTTTGTTCGATAAAGGAAGTCTTTTATCAATTAAACAGTACCGCAGTAGCATTAAGATATCTAAACGCACCGACTTTATAGAGGTGTTGGGTTTGAGTCGATTGTAGATGAATTAATCTTAATATATAAAAGTGTATGTATGTATGTATGTATGTATGTATGTATGTATGTATGTATGTATGTATGTATGTATGTATGTATGTATGTATGTATGCATGTATGTATGTATGTATGTATGTATGTGTATGTATGTATGTGTGTGTATGCTCTCAATAGAAATCTACACGCTTTGGCCGATATGTGCCAAAGTTTGCACATTTAACCTTCATAACCAGGAGAAGAGCATAGGCTATATTAAAATTGTTAAAATTGACGTTAAATTAATTAAGAAAGTAAAAAATAAAAATAAATACGATTAAACATTCATGTATAATACTAAAATGCAATCTTTTATAGTCAATTGTTCTTTATTATTGTCTGTTGTATTCAACATCGACTTTCGCGAGGCCATGGAAATTATAACACGAAATTAAATAACATTGTTGAAATACATCATGAAGGCTAAAACTAGACAATTCATACAATAAATATCTTTACGCAGTTGTAGATAGTGAGCAGACTGTGTTTTATCCAACTGAATTCTTGAATTCTTTGAAACCACAAGGATTGCTACTATATAATTCAATACTTAATATTGAATCACCAATACTACTATTGCAAAATATTGACCCGCCAAAATTATGCAATGGAACAAGAATTATTGTGAAAAAATATCATTAAAAACGTAAGAAATGACAATACTAACTGGCAAAACGAACGGAGAAGATATTTTTATCCCACGCATTCCTATGATACCTACTAACATGCCTTTCGATTTTAAATAACAGCAATTTCAGTGTCACTAGCATTTGTAATGGCCATATTAAAATTAAGCTCAAGGACAGTCGCTCAAAGTTGCAGATATTAACTTAAAAACTCCGTGTTTTCACATTCTCAACTATATTTTATACAAAGAAGTAGAAAAAAAAAAGATTTTACACACATAAAAAGCAATTTGATGATACTTTTGTCATATTGCTAATGTGGTATGTGAATGTACGTAAGGCGACTAAAAATAACACTGTATTAATTCTAAAATATACGTCTTTCAAAATATTGTTGTTTATGTCCGAAAATATGCTACTGCGAAATTCTAACTGTATGTACGAGTAGTAATGTTATGCGTTGTGGAAATAAAAATCTCTTAATTTCTAAAAAAAAAAAAAAAAAAAAAAAAAAAACCGGTAGGCCTATACCTACATCTCTCAGAAAATTAGTCTTTATGTTGAAAAATGACTTATTGCGAGTTTATATTTTATCTGTATTCTGTGTATAAAATAAGAATTAATATAATATGTTCTGAATTTGTGAGATATAATTTCTCAAGTCACATTAAAAAAATAGGCGTACAGCGGTCAACGGGTAAAAAATTTTCCAATATAAATTAAATTATATATCTACGTATATATTCTTTGGTACGACCGATAGAGAAATTTTGGCTCTCGATGACACCCCAACGGGTTCAGACTGGGAAGAAGGGAATTCCCTGTTTATTGCCAGCTGTCTCTGAAATTCAAGCGAAAGTACATACAGACATGAAATTACGTGAAATGCACAGCTTCAGAATCAATGTACAGATCTTATAATTATTTTGTCTCTGCCTTTGTGCAATATCACATTTGCGGGGGAGGAAAGGAGATGGCAAAAACGTTGTAATGCTTTTTAATACGTTGACTCCCATGACTAAGATAGCCACTTGAAATTTAAGTCACTGGCCGGCAGAGATAAAATGTAAGACCTGTAGAACATTGATACAATGCTAAGTGGGCCTATAGGGATCGAAGCGTGTGTTTTTGTTTTGCTAAACTTCAAGACAATGCCAATTCATTTAAAATTTGTGTGACTGTAGCCTATATATATACGTTCGTTTGGTTTCATTTCAATTATAATTTGATTTTTTATTATTTTATTTGTGTTTCTGGTGATGTGGAAGAGAAGGACTGTTGGCCTTAACTACGCCCGAAATAAATAAACACACACACACGTAAGGCACGTGATGAAATTTTTCTTTCGTTGCCTGATCTGCAGTTGTTTTAAATTGAGTTAATTCTTTCAGGCATCTGGTTAAGAAGTTCATTAATTCATGTAAATGACGCTACGTAAAGAGTCATCTTTATGGAAGAGGAAAATTTATTAAAAACAATTCGTTTTGGTAGTCTATAGTTGAGTTTCTGAGATTTCCAAAAAGTCTAACAACAAGGTTAATTAAAAAAAAAAAAAGCAGAAAGGACAACCCGGGCAACGCAGGGGTGCTTTCAGCTAGTCTTAATATATAAAAGTGAATGTGGTGGATATGTATGTTCTCTATACAAATCTACACGCTTTGACCGATATTTACCGAAGTTTGCACATTTAACCTTCATAACCAGGAGAAAAACATAGGCTATATTAAAATTGTACAAATGGACATTAAATTAATAAAAAAAATTAAGAAATAGAAATAAATACGATCAAACATTCATGTGTAATATTAAAATGCTATCTTCTATAGTCAATTGTTTTTTTATTATTGTCTTTTGTATTCAACATCGACTTTCACGAGGCCATGGAAATTATAACACGAATAACACTGTTGGTACACATCATGAAGGCTAAAAGTAGATAATTCGTACAATAAATATCTTTACGCAGTGCAGGACCGTATTATGTTCTCGATGCAGTTGTAGATAGTGAGCAGGCTGTGTTTTATCCAACTGAATTCTAGAATTCTTTTAAACTACAAGGATTGCTACCACATAATTTACTTAATATTGAATAACCAGAAGTACTATTGCGAAATATTAACCCACCAAAATTATGCACCAACATGAATTGGTGTGAAGAAGTCATGCGAAACGTAATAGAAGTCGCAATATTAACTGGAAAAACGAAAGGAGAAGATGTTTTTATCTCACGTATTGCTATGATACCCATTCTATTTAATGCAATTGCAATTTCAGTGCGACTAGCATTTGTAATGACCATATTAAAATGAAGCTCAAGGACAGTACCTCAAAGTTGCAGACACTGACTTAAAAACTGCGTGTTTTTCACATCCTCCACTATATTTTATACAAAGGAGTGGGGAAAAAAAATACACATACCAAAAAGCAGTTCAATGATATTTCTGTCATGTGCTAATGTAGTATGTCAATGTACGTAAGCCGACTGAAAATAGCATTGTATTAATTCTAAAATATACGTCTCTCAAAATATTGTTGTTCACGTCCGAAAATATGTTACTGCGGAATTCTATATGTATAATCACGTTGCACATGTAGTATGTTACGCGTTGTGGAAATAACAATCTCTTAATTTCTCAATACGTCTCTCAGAATATTAGTCTTTATGTTAAAAAAATGACTTATTGCAAGTTTATATTGTATCTGTATTCTATGTATAAAATAAGAATGAATATAATATGTTCTGAATTTGTGAGATATAGTTTTCCAAGTCATATTTAAAAAAAACTGGGTATAAGTGGGTGTACAGCGGTCAAGGGGTAAAAAATCTTCCAATATAAATTAAATTATATATGTACATATTGATTCGATGCTGAAACTGATCAGAAAGAGGAAAAGGAATCATATTTTCATTGGGTTTTACTTTGTTGATAGTTTGATTTTTCTATTATTTTATTTGTATTTCTGGCGGTGTGGAAGAGAAGGCCTGATGGCCTTAACTACACCAGAATAAATAAATAAAAACAAATAAATATATAGCCTAAATTAAAAAAACCTTGAACGTCAGGCACATGATGACATGTTTTCTTTTCGGTGCCTGATTTACAACTGTTTTAAATTGAGTTAACGCTGGCAGGCATTTCGCTAAGGAGTTCATCAATTCATGTAAGTGACGTTAAGTAAAGATTCATCTTAGCTTAGTAAAGACAATTCGTTTTGGTCGTCTATAGTTAGATTTCCGAAAATGTAATAAGCAGTTTAATTAAAAACAGAAGCAGAAAGGAAAACCCGTGCAACGCCGGGTCCTTTCAGCTAGTTTGATATAATTTTCAGCCGCAGCATTGATTGATACTAGAACAGGCCTATCTGTCGCCATGCCGGCCAAAGATAAAATTTCTGCTGACTATAACAAAGTTGTTTCTAACAAAGCGTCATTATGCACGCCTTACGGCGATGAGAGTGTTGATGATGAAATGGGTGGTGAACTGTTTCAATGCTGAATGTCATTGTGGATATGAACAATAATGAATAGCATTTTTAATTGGAACTAAAATTTATTGGTATAATTTTAATTATGTTTTATGTAACGACACTCGCAACTGCCGAGATTATATCAGCGTCGCCGGTGTGCCGAAATTTTGTCCCGCATGACAAGAGCCTGTCGAATTTAAGCACACTTAAATACCATCGACCTGGGCAGAGATCGAACCCGCAACCTCGAGCACAGAAGACCAGCGCTATACCAACTGCGAATCCGAGGCCGACCACACACACATATATATATATATATATATATATATATATATATATATATATATATATATATGTGTGTGTGTGTGTGTGTGTGTGTGTGTAGACCATATACAGTATATATATATATATATATATATATATATATATATATATATATATATATATATTGTCATCTTGAGGTATAGGTTTAACGTATACGACGCGTTATATCAAAGTAATACGAGTTTAATTTTATTCACTTCCTTGCTTGTTCGATAAATAGGTTTTATTGTGTGTATATATATATATATATATATATATATATATATATATATTAACTCAGGCCCACTCGTTTCACAATCAGACATGCTAACCATTACTACACAGCGGTGGACTAGAAATGCATTAGGAAACTGAAAAATGTACGATAGTTTTATGATGAAGTACGACAATTGTCATAAGCTATGGTACGACCACAGTCTACTATATACAGTCACGAAGCTTGGGGTGATTTTTTGCAAATCTCGCGGTAGTTGCTAGCCGCTTGGAGCGCTGTGAGTACTAGGAACAATAGGCTATGCCACAGCCATCGTGATCTAATACAGGCCGAAAGGCAAACCATGTAACTCGCTTAACCCGATCACGAAGGCCGGCGTTTCAACCATATAAATTAGTTGGAATGCATAACAGTAACATATGTGTCACTAAAATGTAGTGTAATTCCATTGATAAAATTTAAAACAATGATTATAAGACACTTCAGACATAATTTACTTGCGAGTTGAAATGTAATATTATTTATGTTGTGAAAATTACGTTGTTCATGTGTGTAATACCTGTCTTTATTTCGATTAAATATTGCGAAATTCTTGTACATTCATTTATGCACGATTCAATAATTTTCAATTGCACCGCACGGATATTTAGATATGTTGAAATTATAGGTTATGTTTACTGTACCAGTTACCCCTTTCTGTCTAAATTTAGTGATCTCCAATGCCTTGCCATTCATATGAAAATTATAGATTATGTTTACTATATTTAACTTATATTCCTAAATTCGCAATCATACATTATAATTAAGCATAATGTCATGTATGATAACCCGGACATTCAATTTGTCTGTATTTTAATACTACAATTGAGTACTGAATTATTGTATTTATCAACTACTTAAGAGATGAAGTAACACAATTGTACGTGCACTAATTTCATAGGAGTGGTATGGTAAATGTTTTGTCTAAAATTAAGGAAGGTAGATGTGCTAAATTGAAATCCCAATATAAATTCTTTTTTATTAATCCTCAAAATAGCTTCCATTCTAAACTTGAAATATTGACACGAACAGATATGTTAAGATGTAAAATTCTCTTCACATTAAAATAACACAGTTTTGTAATTATTTCTGCAACATTTTATGCAACAAGAAGTAAACGGAACTTATAACACATTACACTAAATAAAGCTTAAAAATAATAATTAATAAAGTTATAATATTTCACTGAGCTCCATACACTGAAATAGAAAACCCGAACAAACAGTACGGCCTGGTTTCGATCGAAAAAAACATTGACTGTGCCGTATTTCGCATTTTTGTGAAAAGTTCGTTATGGCTAAAATACAATAATTTGAATAATGATATGGGACAAGGAGACGTTTGTAGTACTATAAATTGTAAGAAAAATAGGTTAGAGTTATCCTTCCGAAAGATCCAGGAAGGTGAGTTTTTATATTTTATGAAAATAATATGTAAACCTTATGTATTTTCATTTTTAAATAGCGGAAGGAAGATGTTAATTTTTTCAAAAGAACACGATATCAAAAGTACAATACATTTTATGGTCTGCTAGGGAAAGAGTCTGTGATGAGGCGATAGTAGCGATCCTGGTGGTGAGCAACTATCTATGGATGCATATTTCAACTGTCTATGTTTGCATATTTAGTAAGTATTAAGCTTCGTGACTGTATATACTAGACCACAGTCTAATACTTACAGTCGCGCAACTTCAACACTTTTTTTTTGCCAACATTCGCGACACTAGCGCCCAAGCGGCAGGCAAGGCACTGGTCATAGGGTTGATACAGTCTCGTTCAGCCAGCACGTGCTTTAAAGGGATGCGAGATGTTATAATAACCTTTTAATCATGCGTCGGAATAAAGGCAATGTGTGCAATGACGAAAATTGCAGTAACAACAAGTTTAAATCTCCGAATTTGTCGTTCTTCAGATTCCCTAAAGATCAAGAGAAAAACATAGCTCAGTCATAACCAATAATCCACGTTGTAGGTACCCTACGTATTGTGTTGTATAAAACATTTATAGTTATCAGGTACCTATTTGTATGTCAGGAAGGAGAGTTTAAATAAAAATAAAGTAAATACCTGTTATATTATATTATTTTTTGCAGAGATCATATGTATAAATGTGTAACCATTCCGATTTTGGATACCGGTAACTTATCTACAGTTTTTAATGCAAGTAATTCCATAATTTTTGTATTCGTGTTTTTTTCTTTATATTTTTCAAAAGTTGAATGTTATATTGCATTCAAATAGGGATCATGGTGTTAATTTTTCAAGAATTCATGGAGTATTGTAATCCTTTCGCAAAATATTCACTTCTTGAATAAATCCAGACTGTGTCGATAAATTTCTGATGTGTTGGTGTGGATTCATGTGGCAGACGTATTAAGTTCTCAAGAAATAAAGAGCCTTTTTAAATTAATATAAAAAGCAATATTTTCTGTAATAATTTGCACGGCTGTTATTGGTGTTGATTTTACATTCCCATTGATTATTTAAGCCGTTCAGAGCAGAAGTGGTGTAAGTCAAAATTAGGTAATGAGGTTTAAAGTAAAAATTCTGTAAAATACAGCACAAAGTAGCTATTAATATATCCTTCGTGCTATTCACTGTCTACTAATAGTTTAAATAAATTTAATATTAACTGCTACTTTGCGCTGATTTTACAGAATGTTTACTTTAAGGGTACTAGGACGTGAAAATCGGCCAAAAATGTCATTTTTTGTTTTCATTGTTTTCGAATTCTTGAATAAATTCTCTATCCAAAAATATATATATTGTAGGGGTTTCTGGGTTTAAATGCCCTAAAATAGGGAATTTAAAAATGGCGTCGTAGTTGCACGCCCTTTTTTTAAATGCCCAATTCAACTTATTAAATATGTTATAATTTCTGGGCTATTTATTGGAATATTTTGACCGGGTAAATTTCTTTGCTGTTGTTGGTTCTTCTGGATACTCTGAAACTGCAAAGAGCATAACACAGCCCAGTGGAAAGCACTCCTGTTTTGTTTTGAATAACCTCGTGTAAATTTTGTTGCAAAAAGAATCTTTGTGGTGTTATTTGCATCAGTTTTATTCAGCATTATTAGTGTGTGTGTGTGTAGTAAAAATGGGCAGATTAAAGAAGTTTGGCAAAAGAAAACCAGTGTTTAATGGTAATGTAAGTAAAAGCAAACATAATATAAGTGAACATAACCTGTCAGAGCCTAGCTGCAAGAAAATTGTCTCACATAAAACCAGAGTGTGATGACAACTTTTATTTTAGTGATGAGGGATATTCAAAGGGTTTTATCATTGTGGACATTCAATTATTATCTAATTTGGTGAAGAAAACTGTACAGTGTAAGTATTGTAGTGGCGTCGACTGTGTTGAACTTACAGAAAATAAAAATAGTAGGCGAGGGCTTGCAACTAAACTGTCTGTTGTTTGTAATAAGTGTAAAGAGTCTGCTTCAAGTATGACATCCAATAAGGTAGGGAAAACAAAATGTTATGAAATAAATTTAAGATTTGTATATGGAATGAGAAGTATTGGCAGAGGCAGGAAGCCAGCACAAACTCTGTGTGGTATAATGGATCTCCCACCACCAACTGCCAAATTTAATTTCTGCACTTCCCAACTGTTGAAAGTCTGGAAGAAGTAGCAAAAAAAATCTATGACAAATGCTATAGAAGAAGCAGTGGCTCTAAATGAAAACAGTAGGGACATAACTGCTGCTTTCGATGGGTCCTGGCAGAAGCGAGGCCACACTTCCCTCAATGGTGTCATCACTGCAACTTCACTAGACAATGGGAAAGTAATTGATGTCGAATGTTTGACAAAATTCTGCCATAATTGTAAATCAGACCAGCCTGGACATGTTTGCATGAAAAATTATGATGGCTTCAGTGGTGGGATGGAGAGCGATGCAGTAGTAAAAATTTTTCAGAGGTCTGAGAATTTATATCAGGTCAGGTATGTGAATCACTTAGGAGATGGGGACTCAAAGGGATATAAGAAAGTTGAAGAATTAAATGTTTATGGGAATGTGGAAGTAAGTAAGCTGGAGTGCTGTGAACATGTGCAAAAGAGAATGGGAACAAAACTAAGAAAATTATGTAAAGACATGAAAGGTAAAAAATGTTCTGATGGTAAACCGCTAACAGGGAGAGGGCGGCTAACAGATAGTGCAATAGATCAGTTGCAAACCTATTATGTACTGGCCATAAGGAGGAATGCTGGAAAAGATGTAGAAAAAATGAGAAGAGCAGTGTGGGCAATATACTTCCACAAGTATAGCACAGATGAGGAGCCATATCACACGTTATGTCCTCCAGGTACAGATGAAGACTGCTGGTGTGGGTACAATAAAGCTTCAGTCACTGGAAATAAGTATTGCCATCAGCATTCACTGCCTCCAGCTGTGATGGATGAAATAAAACCCATCTTTAGGGACCTCAGCAACCAGGATCTATTGAAAAATGCTTACATGGGAATACACAAAACCCTAATGAAAGCTTTAATCATTGTATATGGGAGCGCATCCCAAAAACAGTTTTTGTGGGTTTAAAAACCTTGAAACTGGGTGTATTAGATGCAGTCATCTGTTTTAATGATGGTTCTGTAAGTAGACTAAATGTGTTGGAGAGTTTGGGCATTGAAGTGGGCTCAAATACAAAAACTGCACTTTACACCATTGACAAGAAGCGCTTCGAAGACGGTGAAAAGTTTGCTTTGCAAATGACTAAAGAGGTCAGAACAAGAAAGAGGAATGCCAAAAGGAGGAGAGAGGACCAAGAAACACAGGAGCAGGATGAGTATGGGGCTGGAATGTTCTAGATTGGTGAGTGAAGTACAAAATACACGTTTTCTTTTTTTTTTGCATTTTCCCGTAACCTTGATTTTTCAAAACTTAGGTACACTTATCTCATAAACTAATGAAGATAGAGTCATTAAATTTTTGTGGCAGGTACATATTAATTAACTCTTTAAAATGAATGGAGTGGTTTTCTTTTAAACTTCATCATTGAATTTTTAAAAATTCAAATCTAAGGAAAATTTTGGAAAAAAATTATGTTAATAATTTTTTTAAAATTTTTTACACATGTGATGTTTAGTCAAGAAAGTAGTGCATTCATTTTGTCATTTGATATGTTCTTATTGTACCACAAAAAAATTAGAGAGGTCTGACTAAAATTATATGAGATATGTGTACCTAACTGATGAACCATGCATAAGAATTTATTTTCTAATTACCTTATTTGGGGACATCCTATAAATATTCTATTGGAGATAAGTGATTTAATTTTTCATGAAAAGATAATATAAACATTGTTTAATGCATGGTATAAATTTCATAAACCTGTGACATAGGAATGCTTCAGTAGAGCCTATATGTTATTTGCTAGTTCAAGAGCTAAAATAGGCACTCGTCACGTCCCAGTACCCTTAACCCTCATTACCCATTTTTAACTTACACCGCTTCTGTTCGGAAAATAAAATTAGGCCTACATTTTCTGAGTTAATTGAAGTTACAATTTTTTCAACAAAATTGTGTGTCCATTTATTTGTTCTCACCTACGTCATATTAACAGTAAGTGCATGTAAATTACGTATTATATAGGTAGAATAAGTTAAAATTAAGCTTATGTGTGAAAACTGGAAATGTAATGTAAAATGCGGTAAACTTGCCATAAAAATTTAAACCATAATATCAGCACTATTTGTGACTCAAATAATAAAGGAAATAGCGGTTCTTAAAAAATGGAAAAATAATGAACTTCATAAATCAATGTCTATCATATTAAGGTTTAAATCCTCCACTTTTTAATTTTCAAGTTTACCTCAGCGCCCGAGTTTACCCCAATTTTCGGTATGAAAAATAGTTAATTTCTCAGGAAATACGGAGAGGAGTTCACAACGCGATGTACCCTACGAGATATGCCCTACAATTTTGAAGCTACTAATTTTAACTATTCTCACAGGAAAATAATATAGATTTCCAATGATTCATAAATATATTTAGGAATGAATTGAATTAACCGTCCACGTACGAACAATTATATTATTTCAAACCATGATACGTAATCAGGGCCATGATTCAGTTGTAAGGAGCAGAAAGAATTACATTTATTCCTAGCTTCTGAAACTTGTAGATTAACTGCATGTGAAATTCTTTTAGGATTCTAAAGTAAAATGAATAAGGACCATATACACTTACTGTATAGCATAAAAATACAAAATAAATTACGCAAAACCCGTTTTCTGGTGTTTTATCATATGTCGTGTGCACACTTTTAACTTGCCTGCCGCTAGAGGGCTACTGTCGCGCCAGCTGTCAAATGTTGGCATATTTTATACGTACGAGTTGCGCGACTGTAAGTATTAGACTGTGTACTAGACTGTGGTACGACGATTTCGATTCCTTCATCTGGCAACCCTGTTGCTCGCAGAGTTTGCTTCACTTCGCGTGGGAGTTCGTATCCATAGAGTAGACATGAACAGCTTGAAGGTGAAGCCGATTTTGTGGACAGTCGCCATTATGATGCTACCAAAACATTGGGCTCCCGGTTAGCACATGGGCAGTTGATTGTGATGTTGCCTCGTTGTTTTAATTAATAAATGAACTAATTTAAATATGCCTACATGTGCTGCGTATGGCTGCACAAACAGGTTTTCAAAAAAATTCCTGGAATAACTTTTCACAGGTAAATATGCATGTGTGAAATGTACTTATTACTGGTAGATAATGAATGATTTAGCCTAGGTTAGTCTGTTAGATTCATATTGTTCACGTATTAGTTTGATTAAGAGAAAGGATTAGTGCATTGATATTATTTAATTAATTTTTATAATCACTGAATCAGACTTACGCTTTGCAGACTTAGCATTTACGAGCGAAACCAACCTAACAACCCAAGTTAGAAGTTTGTGTTGCGTGCTATAGAAAATGGGTGTACCGAGGTTTCTCTTCAACCGAATGCACGTATTCGTTTGATGAAGAAAAAGAAAATAGTGTATTAATATTATTGTAATTAATTTTTATAATCATGAAATCAGATGATAATGAGGTTGCTGACAGCTGCTGTCTTAAAGCAATCGAAAAGGTACATCACACAACTTATATTTTTTTCAAGATTATAATCCTAACAGTCTCTGAAAAAGAAAATTATATGTACGCACTTTTAACACTGGTAAGCTAGGGCCTATCCGGAAACTCGTACAAAAGTAGCTTCATTAACTCGGTCGTGATCTAACTTGACCCACTTGGTAATAAAACCACAGTCTAATACTTACAGTCACGCAACTCATACGTATAAAATAAGCCAACATTTGACAGCTGGCGCGACAGTAGCCCTCTAGCGGCAGGCAAGTTAACAGTGTGCACACGACATATGATAACACATCAGAAAACGGGTTTTGCGTAATTTATTTTATATTTTTATGCTATACAGTAAGTGTATATGTTCTTATTAATTTTACTTTAGAATCCTAGAAGAATTTCACACGCAGTTAATCTACAAGTTTCAGAAGCTGGGAATAAACGTAATTCTTTCTGCTCCTTACAACTGAATCTTGGCCCTGATCACGTATCATGGTTTGAAATAATATAATTGTTCGTACGTGGACGGTTAATTCAATTCATTCCTAAATATATTTATGAATCATTGGAACTCTATATTTATTGTGAGAAGAGTCAAAATTAGTAGCTTCAAAATTGTAGGCCATATCTCGTAGGGTACATCGCGTGGTGAACTCCTCTCCCTATTTCTTGAGAAATGAACTATTTTCCATACCACAAATTGGGGTAAACTCGGCCGCTGAGGTAAACTTGAAAATAAAAAAAGGGGAGGATTTAAACCTTAATATGACATCGATTTATGAAGTTCATTATTTTTCAATTTCTTAAGAACCGGTATTTCCTTTATTATTTTGAGTCACAAATAGTACTGATATTATGGTGTAAATTTTTATGGCAAATTTACCGCATTTTACATTACATTTCCAGTTTTCACACATAAGCTTAATTTTAACTTATCCTACCTATATAATACGTAATTTACATGCACTTACTGTTAATATGACGTAGGTGAGAACAAATAAATGAACACACAATTTTGTTGAAAAATTTGTAACTTCAATATTAACTCCGAAAATGTAGGCCTAATTTTATTTTCAGAGCAGAAGTGGTGTAAGTCAAAAATGGGTAATGAGGGTTAACGTAAACATTCTGTAAAATACAGCGCAAAGTAGCACTTAATATTGAATTTATTTAAACTATTAGTAGTCAGTGAATAGCACGAAGGATATATTAATTGCTACTTTGCGTTGTATTTTACAGAATTTTTACACCACTTCTGCTCTGAACGGCTCAAATAACCACTGGGAATGTAAAATCAACACCAATAACAGTTAATAGTCATGCAAATTATTACAGAAAAGATTGCTTTTTTATATTAAATTTAAAAAGGCTCTTTTATTTCTTGAGAACTTAATACGTCTGCCACATGAATCTACACCAACACATCAGAAATTTTATCGACACAGTCCGGATTTATTCAAGAAGTGAATATTTCGCAAAAGGATTACAATACTCCATGAATTCTTGAAAAATTAACACCATGATCCCTACTTGAATGCAATATAACATTCAACTTCTGAAAAATATAAAGAAATAAACACGAATACAAAAATTATGGAATTACTTGCATTAAAAACTCTAGATACATTATCCAAAATCGGAATGGTTACACATTTACACATATGATCTCTGCAAAAAAATAATATACTGTAACAGGTATCTACTTTGACATACAAATAGGTAACTGATAACTAATAAATGTTTTATAGAACACAATACGTAGGCTACCTACATCGTGGATTATTGGTTATGACTGATTTATGATTTTCTCTTGGTCTTTAGGGAATCTGAAGAACGACAAATTCGGAGATTTAAACTTGTTGCTACTGCAATTTTCGTCATTGCACACATTGCCTTTATTCCGACGCATGATTAAAATGTTTATAACATCTCGCATCCCTTTAAAGCACGTGCTGGCTGAACGAGATTGTATCAACTCTATTACCAGTGCCTTGCCTGCCGCTTGGGCGCTAGTGTCGCGAATGTTGGCAAAAAAAGTGTTGAAGTTGCGCGACTGTAAGTATTAGACTGTGATAAAACTTCACTTTTGTTCGCCGTTATAATCTAATTATATAGACCTACTATAAATGAAGAGCCAATCAGATATTATATGGTTAAGAGTATTCCACTTTTTCTCTAAACAAAATCGGGACATCTATACGAAATACTGGCAAAAGGAAGAGAATGATAATTTGCGTTAAGAAACAAGTTGCATTATTAAATCGAAGCAAATGGATCAACCTATAAAAGTAATTGTTATAGGTTAGCATTTTTATTGGACTAGTAGCAAAATAAGGTCAAACTGTTATCTTCCTTTTTATCATTATTGTTTGTTTAACCTTCCACAGTACCTATTAAATACCATACTGCAATTTGAAGAGCTGTCAATTTAAATATGTTATATATGTGATTTATCGATGACAGTTTTGTAATTTTTGCTAAAAATACGTGCCTAGCGTAACAAAGTGTGAGTCCTCCAGGAAATTAAGGACATATGGAATTCCTATTATCATAAGATCTTCTATAACGTAATAGCTATTTTGCAATGTTTTGGTAGCAACAAGATGGCGTCAGGTCCATCAAACCGGCTTCACTCCGTCAAATGGTATTAAGATGCTAGTGTCTACTCTATGTATTCTGTGCTCGTTGTTCGTATCAGTAGAGTCAGAGCGGGTAGAAGAGAAAGTGACGATACTTCCACTAGTCCAGCGGTTCGTCGCAGAGCGGCGCTCGCTCTGCTTTCTGTTCTCAGTTTCAGGAGCGCTATTCGAGTCAATGCAGATGTTTTTAAAATACCCACTAGATAAAAGTATATTATAGTTTATCACAATATTTTACTTATTCAAAAATGTAATACAACTACATTAACTACGCTTGAGTTATATCATTTACTCCTGAATCGTAAATACGAGTATAATAATCAACAGTAAACTGGAACATTCTGTCAGCTTCAGAGAGAAGAACGCAAAAAAAAAGTACAGCTTCGCAAAACTGAACATTTTTGTGTTGCTGTAAGTACATTTTGACACAAAATTATAGTTTTCGATGTACAAGAAAGTATAATATAATATATCAAATGGGACATTATATTTTCACCAATACTTTTTTACTACTGCCAGAGCGGGTAGAAGATGTTACTTCCTCTAGTTCAGTGGATCGTAGCCGAGTGGCGCTAGCCCTATTTTCAGTTCCCAGTTTCAAGATCGCTATTCAAGTGAATGAAAAAGGTTTTTAAAAATAACCCATTAGATAAGAATGTATTGTAAAGTACTTAGTTACAATATTTTACTTCTTTAAAAATGTAATATTACTATATTAACAAATTGTGAGTTATATAACACAACCCTGAATAGTAAATATAATAATTAACCGAAAAATGGAACATTGTACCGGCTTCAGCCAGAAATACGCAAAAAAAAAGTACAGCATCGCAAAACTGAAAATTTTTATGGCATTATAAAGTACGCATTGACATGAAATTATAGTTTTTATACACAAGAAAGATTGTAATATAATAAAGGAGACACTTTATCTTCACCAATAGTTTTTATCTACTATTAATTCATTAGTTGCAGTTGTATCTGGTTTATACGTAATTCAGGGGAACAAAAAATATTATGTGCAACTTAAAGGCCCGGTTGCAGAAACGCAAATCAAATCAGGTTGTAATCGGAGATTACTTGATGTGTTGTTTACTTGACTGACAGATCGAGTTGCAGGAAAGTTAATATACGATCAGATGGCTGTGGTCAACAGATTGTCGATTTGACTGAGAAATACCTATGGCAACAGCGCCATACCAGCTCGCAATACAACCTTCAGCTGTTTAACGGCGGTAAATGAACGTCTGTTTATTATACGCTTTGAGGTTAGAACATCAAGATGTCAATGAGCGATTCCAATAAAAAAAACCAAGGGGCCCAAATTTTAGCTCCATTGACAGAGCTCTGCTATTAAATATAGTGGAGGGATATATGAACATAATCGAAAACAAAAAAACGGATGCAGTTTGGTCAAAAGAAAAAGAAAAGGCGTGGTCAGACATTGCTGTCGATTTTAATAGGTGTTCGTCTGAGGGCAAAAGGACTGCTACCCAGTTAAAAACTGCATACGAGAATTACAAAAGAAGAATAAAAAAGGCAGCAGCAGATAATAAGGTACGTATGTCTATTTACATACAGTTTGATAAAAAGGGTTGTCCTGACTAACTGTAATTTCTGCTATTGTTGGCTGTGCTCTAGTTATACAGATGTAAAACAAAAATTATTTTGGGCCTAATCAGTGCTCTACTTTGGTGAAAGGATATGGGAATGGTGTATTTGTATTTATTTATCTATTTCCTTTATAGTTTACTGCAGATTACATAGGTCCATCAGAATACATCATTTCAGCCATAATTAGGTCAAGCTAGTTTAATTAATAATAGCAGGTTGAGTTGCATAATACAGTGGGAGATGGTTGAAAAAAATACTGTATTTTAAATCAACAAACCAATCTCTTCATAATTTATTAAACCTCAGTACTTAAACAATTACAATCTATTTCCATTAGGAGTGTTTAATCAGATACATTTTAAAAACAAATTTCACTACAATATTACTACTATTTATTAAAACGTTTTTATTTTGTGGTAAACTTATATGTGTTTATTCTATTTTCAGGCTGAGTTGCACAAAACAGGCGGGGGATCATTCAAGAGGAAGTTAGATGTAGATGGGGAGCGGCTTATAGCCAAACTCCATCACAACTTCACACCTCTTTGTAATCCGTGCGACAGCGATGGCCAGTACCAGGTCATTGAAGACGTAGACGCTGATTCTGTTTCCTATATTGAATCAGTGGAAACGTATTTTGATGGTCCTCTGCCTGTCATGAGTGTTGAAGAGGTACAGATGGAATCTCATGAAGAGGTGATAGCTCATGAGACTGTTCTATCACCTTCGCAGTCTCCGTCTGTAAATATACCAGAAGCAATTCCAACAGCAGGCCTTCAACAACAGATGCAGATTACAACAACAAGTAGGCCTATTGCACGAAAACACAAGAGAAACAGGATGGAAGACTACACAAGTAGTAAAGTGGACTTTAATGATTTAAGGTGCCGCCTTCTGTTGGAGAAACACAGCATGGAGATGAAAATATTGAGAACAAACCTTGAGGTTGCGAGAGTGGAATTAGAAATAAAAAAAGCTATTTTGGCTAATGAATTTAAAAATTAAGTTGCTTCTTTGAAAATAACCTTGTATTGTTTTACTTACCTTCCTGCCATTTCTGTGAAGTGTGTATTTATTAAAGCAGTCCTGACAACATGTCCTTCATTTCCTCTTCCTCTTCCTCTGAATAATGCTTGTTCTCTTTCAGCTTCGGGGTAGAATCTTCGTACCAAGTCTTCGTCTGGAGGTGGGGGTTCAGTTTCTCCATGCTCTAACAATAGGTTATGTAGGACAAAACATGCCATAATACACTCAAGTGTTGTTGATTGCTGCCTTCTCAGCTTGAACCGGAGACCCATTGACAAGCATGGAAATCTCCTTTTAACAACTCCAAATGCTCTTTCTATTCAGTTTCATGTTTGTATGTGAGTTGTGTTGTAGAGTTCCTCTGGTTCAGTCCTTGGGTTAGAGAGAGGTGTCAGCAGAAAATTAGAGCAGGAATAGCCGCCATCGCCTAACAGGATTCCATTTCCCATTTCTCCATTCACAAACTGAGCACGTAACCTGCTCATGAGGAATATCGTGCTGTCATGTGTGGAACCTTGCCAACGTGCCACTACATTCCAAAACAATAATGAAGATGTGCACACAGCCTGCACATTTATCGAAAAGAAACCTTTTCTGTTCCGATAGAGTTCAGCATTATTCCCACCAGGTGATATAATAGGGATATGGGTGCAATCTATACAACCAATTACTCGTGGGAATTCAGATATTGCTGAAAATTCTCTTTGAATCTCAAGACGTTCCCTCGCAGAATTTGGAGGCTTTATATAAGTCTGTGCTAATAAAGCTAGTTCATGGGTAACTTTTCTCACCACTCTGCTGATAGTAGATTTATGCACCCCTACAATATCACCCAAGACTATCTGAAAGGTACCAGTTGCATAATACCTTAACGTAATTAAAAGCTGGTTCATTGGAGACAGAGGATAGTTTCTGTTAGTCTGTCTACATATATTTCCTTCGATTTTCGAAAGTACCATACAACAAGATTCTTTACTTAACCTAAATCGTTTTTCAAACTCCTTCTCTTGAAACATAAAATATAAGTCGTCTCGTCTTTGTATATTTCGTTGCCTTAACAATATTTCTTCCTCATCCCTTTCAAAAATTTCTTCATCTGAAGAATCCATAGCACAATATTTTCGAAAATAATATAGAATTAACCTATAAATGCAACATACAACACAAACTTGATCGGAGAATCACTATTTGACCAGCAGAAAATTGCTGCAAATCAAGATCAGGTATAACTCCCTGTAAAGTTGATTTGAATAATTTCGAGGGAAAAATTGTTCCGGAGCCGGGTATCGAACCCGGGACCTTTGGTTTAACGTACCAACGCTCTACCACTGAGCTACTCGGGAACTCTAACCGACACCGATCCAATTTTTCCCTCTATATCCACAGACCTCAAAGTGGGCTGACAACCGTCAAGCAACCAACTTCGAGTGCACACTAACTCCGTGTGACTTAAATTGTGGTTTTCTGTTAACGAACAGTGACGTGTATTATGCAAATCAAGATTTCAGGTATAACTCCCTGTAAAGTTGATTTGAATAATTTCGAGGGAAAAATTGTTCCGGAGCCGACTATCGAATCCGGGACCTTTGGTTTAGCGTACCAACGCTCTACCACTGAGCTACTCGGGAACTCTAACCGACACCGATCCAATTTTTCCCTCTATATCCACAGACCTCAAAGTGGGCTGACAACCGTCAAGTAACCAACTTCGAGTGCACACTAACTCCGTGTGACTTAAATTGTGGTTTTCTGTTAACGAACAGTGACGTGTATTATGCAAATCAAGATTTCAGGTATAACTCCCTGTAAAGTTGATTTGAATAATTTCGAGGGAAAAATTGTTCCGGAGCCGGGTATCGAACCCGGGACCTTTGGTTTAACGTACCAACGCTCTACCACTGAGCTACTCGGGAACTCTAACCGACAACGATCCAATTTTTCCCTCTATATCCACAGACCTCAAAGTAGGCTGACAACCGTCAAGCAACCAACTTCGAGTCCACACTAACTCCGTATGACTTGAATTGTGGTTTTCTGTTAACGAACAGTGACGTGTATTATGCAAATCAAGATTTCAGGTATAACTCCCTGTAAAGTTGATTTGAATAATTTCGAGGGAAAAATTGTTCCGGAACCGGGTATCGAACCCGGGACCTTTGGTTTAACGTACCAACGCTCTACCACTGAGCTACTCGGGAACTCTAACCGACACCGATCCAATTTTTCCCTCTATATCCACAGACCTCAAAGTGGGCTGACAACCGTCAAGCAACCAACTTCGAGTGCACACTAACTCCGTGTGACTTAAATTGTGGTTTTCTGTTAACGAACAGTGACGTGTATTATGCAAATCAAGATTTCAGGTATAACTCCCTGTAAAGTTGAGGGAAAAATTGTTCCGGAGCCGAGTATCGAACCCGGGACCTTTGGTTTAACGTACCAACGCTCTACCACTGAGCTACTCGGGAACTCTAACCGACACCGATCCAATTTTTCCCTCTATATCCACAGACCTCAAAGTGGGCTGACAACCGTCAAGCAACCAACTTCGAGTGCACACTAACTCCGTGTGACTTAAATTGTGGTTTTCTGTTAACGAACAGTGACGTGTATTATGCAAATCAAGATTTCAGGTGTAACTCCCTGTAAAGTTGATTTGAATAATTTCGAGGGAAAAATTGTTCCGGAGCCGGGTATCGAACCCGGGACCTTTGGTTTAACGTACCTTGACGGTTGCTTGACGGTTGTCAGCCCACTTTGAGGTCTGTGGATATAGAGGGAAAAATTGGATCGATGTCGGTTAGAGTTCCCGAGTAGCTCAGTGGTAGAGCGTTGGTACGTTAAGCCAAAGGTCCCGGGTTCGATACCCGGCTCCGGAACAATTTTTCCCTCGAAATTATTCAAATCAACTTTACAGGGAGTTATACCTGAAATCTTGATTTGCATAATACACGTCACTGTTCGTTAACAGAAAACCACAATTTAAGTCACACGGAGTTAGTGTGCACTCGAAGTTGGTTGCTTGACGGTTGTCAGCCCACTTTGAGGTCTGTAGATATAGAGGGAAAAATTGGATCGGTGTCGGTTAGAGTTCCCGAGTAGCTCAGTGGTAGAGCGTTGGTACCAAAGGTCCCGGGTTCGATACCCGGCTCCGGAACAATTTTTCCCTCGAAATTATTCAGAAAATTGCTGATCAAATCTGACGACAGTTTGATCGCCGATCAAATAGTGATTGTTGTTTGTGCAACAAGAAAGTAACTGATTGCCGGTCAAACTCCGATTAACGTCGATCAAAGTTCGATCATAAATGATTAACGTTTCTGCAACTGGGCATAACTTGTTTAAATTGCGTTCTAGGCTATTATCCCTCAAATCGGGATTTTTATCAATCTCGATCCGCTTTATCGGGATTCAACCAGGCTGTCAGACTTGCATAATTTTCATAGGAACTCCGAATGTGAATATTCATAACCAAGGTTAATAATTCTACTTTTTAATTTAATCTGTAGGTTAAACTGTTGTATAAAATCAAAAAGCATTATTATTTATTATTATTATTATTATTATTATTATTATTATTATTATTATTATTAGTAGTAGTAGTAGGTAGTAGTAGCAGGAGCAGCAGCAGTAGCAGTAGTATAAAAAACTGTTTCATTAATCCGTAACTAAGACAAGAGTTACTTTCAATGAGGGATATTAAAAAATTAACTCTTTGCAGTTCATACAGTTTCTGTTGAGTTGTCCAAAGGAACGATAGTGTGAAAATTCCTTCCTCTAACAGGCTATGTGGCCTAATACCGATATTTAAAATACTAAATTAGAAACATGTTACATAAATCACCCTTGTGCCAAAAGAGAATGCGCCCAAATTGTCGTATTTTGCAGTGGTCGTCAGTACTCGCTGAAATGGGTAATAATATAATATAATTATGTTGTACGTAGCGAGATCGATTATTCAATTGATAGGATATTTTATGAAGTTGTCACGACTGAGTATCTATTGTCAATTGCTTTTATTTGTCAGAAGGCCTCATAGACTTACTAAATAACCGCTAGACCGCTCACTGGCGCTAGTGTTATGCTCCCAAATTGAACAGCCGACGGGCGGCCATTTGCTTGGTTGAGATGAATAAGTACAGGTTTAGTTCGTGTGCTATTTTTAATTGCAGCAATGCACACAGATGTAAAGATAAAGAAGGAAGGAATGTTACATTTCACTGATTAGTTCATCTTTAATTTCTACAATATTTTTGGCCCGTATTATGTTACAGAAGACAAACTATTGTACTTATACGGCTGTTTGTGCTTCAGATTTCCTCTGAGTAAAGATTCCCTTAACCGAAAATGGATAGTTGCAATCCACAGAGAGAATTTCTACCCTACAATGAATCATTCAGTGTTTCAACTCATTTCGAAGATAGTTGTTACCTCTCAAACTACGTTATTACCGTATACATTATTATTGTCCTTCATCCACTCCATATCCTTCCCTTTCTTCAAACAGATGTTGTTTCAGTGCATACATGAATAATAAAATTATTCACCGAATTCGAAGATACAGAATTAATAATAATAATAATAATAATAATAATAATAATAATAATAATAATAATAATAATCCGTGGCGCTACAGTCGGTACATTCTTTAATAAATCACTGAAAAAGAAATGTGAATATAGGAAATGGAATGAGTACGAAATTATTATTATTTTTTGGCGCGTCATTTTTACGTAAATAGCGACAAATATAAAGGGATTATTAGCAAGTACGTACACTGCGTTTGTCAAATGCTCATCACCATGCTTTCCAAAAGGCACTTTTCAGTGCCCGACACCCCGACTTATATTTTATGATGTGTTCTTTCTTGCTTTAGGAGGCTCCGCCCCATAAAACCCCTGTTGGGGACTTAGTCCCCAAACCTTCGTGCAATTAATTTATAGTAATTAACCGGTCCATCACATTTGAGTTGAAGGTACCGGTACATTCTTTAATAAATCACTGAAAAACAAATGTGAATATATAGGATGTGGAGTGTCTACGAAATTATTATTATTTTTGGTGCATCATTTTTACGTAAATAATGACAAATAAAAACTAACATGCCACATAACATTATTTTAAGAAATATAGGAAACAATCATGAATAATATTCACCATTCTTAATGATCGTGGGATAGAAAAAAAAGTATGGAATAGAAATTACATACGAATGTGCATGTAATAAACAATAAGCAAACCATCTTCGACTAATCATTTCAAAACAACGTGAATATAGCGTGGATTGTGTAGGAAAATAATTTCTTATATGTTGCTCCCAATGTGCATCATTGTTAACTTACGAATACAAATGAAATTTAACATGGCATATAAACACTATTTGAAGAAAGATAGGAGATATTAAGTAATATTCAGCGTTCTTAATGATCTTCGGATGGAAAATAACAATGAAATATGTATAAAATAGAAATTACATACAGGTGAGCATATAAAAAACAGTAAGTAGAGTCATTTATTTGATTAATAAGCTTAAATTACTCCAGGTTTAGTGTAAGAGTGGTCTATGTAACGAGTACCAGGTACTAGGAAAATACCTTATTATTATTATTATTATTATTATTATTATTATTATTATTATTATTATTATTATTATTGCTTAGTTATTAACTACATTTTATTCTAAGTAACTAAAAATAGTATCCTATACAGAGCGATTCAGACCACCCACAGTCATTTATTTCGGAAACTAGTGCATGAAAACTTTCGAGACAAAAATATTTATAACTAAAGCTGACTAAAGCATATGTGAACTTTCACTTGAGCTTGATTTCATCAATCAGCTCTAACAGGCAGTAGGGCCAGTGGCGTATTACTTTAAAATTTCAAATGGGAGTTGGGGTCAAATAGGGTACCATTTGATAGAGCTCTTCAAAACAAACAACTTTCATGGGAAACGTTTTTATTAATTCCTACTCTTTCAATGAGAAAACGTACGAAAAGGCAATGGGTAATTCGGACCACCCATAAGTCATTTATTTCGGAAACTAGTGCATGAAAATTTTCGAGACAAAAATATTTATAACTAAACCACATGTGAACTTTCACTTGAGCTTAATTTCATCATTCAGCCTTAACAGGAAGTAGGGTCAGTGGCGTATCACTTTAAAATTTAAAATGGGAGTCGGGTAAAATAGGGTACCATTTGATAGAACTCTTCAAAACAAACAACTTTCATAGGAAATATTTTTATCAATTCCTACTCTTTCAATGCGAAACGTACAAAAAGACAATGTCATCAATATTGAGAAATGTTACAAGATGAAAATGTAAACAATATAATAATTAATGTTGACATGTTACTGAAAGGTTGGACAATTCCATTAATTTTTTATAAATTTTCAAACTATCTGGCGTTCTGAGCAGCACACATCTATACTCTTCTTCAAACACTGTCAGTGAACAGTGACTCCTAATACTTCGGCGTGGTCAAGTGATTGGTAGAGTAGGAATTAATAAAAAAGTTTGTTTTGATAAGCTCTATCCAATGGTATCCTATTTGACTCGACTCTCATTTGAATTTTTAAAGTTATATGCCACTGACCCTACTTCCTGTTGGAGCTGATTGATGAAATCAAGTTCTATACTAAAAGACAGGTTATGAACCTACTAAACCGGAAGCAACGTTCTGTTGCTCGCTTTCTGAGCTCTATTGCCACATAGTGGCGCGAGATTCAAAGCGTGTTCAGCGTTTGTCACCGATTTGTTTAAAATAACTACTGTCTATAGTTCTCGATAACACTATCAACAATATTAATAATTAAAATTACTGTTTTAAGAAAGCACGAGCTAATGACGCTGGTACGAAATGCGACTCGTAATGCACGTGGTACTCCAAAGGAACTGGGAAGTTTGGCTACACTGTCTCCGTGATTCCGTTGCCAGATTTTCGTTAGCAGACGACATTTTCACGTGAGGTCCAATGAAAAGCTCCGTTCTCCTTCCTCCCTCCGCGCCGCCATACTCAACGTGTCATCGCTGCACAGGCTACCCCTCTAACCCGCACTTTCCTCTCGCCCTGCCAACTACTTCCTGTTTAATCGGTTCATAACCTGCTTTTAGTGTAGTGAAAGTTCACATGTCATTTAGTTATAAATATTTTTGTCTCGAAAATTTTCATGCACTAGTTTCCGAAATAAATGACTTACGGGTGGTCCGAATCACCCATTGCCTTTCGTACATTTTCTCATTGAAAGAGTAGGAATTAATAAAAACGTTTCCCATGAAAGTTGTTTGTTTGAAGAGCTCTATCAAATGGTACCCTACTTGACCCCGACTCCTATTTGAAATTTTAAAGTGATACGCCACTGACCCTACTTCCTGTTAGAGCTGATTGATGAAATCAAGTTTAAGTGAAAGTTCACATGTGGTTTAGTTATAAATATTTTTGTCTCGAAAATTTTCTTGCACTAGTTTCCGAAATAAATGACTTACGGGTGGTCTGAATCACCCTGTATAATAAGCATGTGACATGTTACCATAGATTAAGATGACTGTAAAATTATTGTATTGTAACTTTTATATTTAAACAATAATGGCTTTTTATTTCAACAACAACAACACACAACACCCGTCAACACAGCAACACAGTAGTCGTTATTACACTCCACACAATAACAATGACTATTCACGTGGATTATTGAGAAGAACAACAATGTACTCCTAACCTCAACTAATGTTCACAAAACACTATGTACAAAACAAAACTGTCAGTTCTCAGTTCACAGTTCGTTCGCCTTGGCTAGTTCTTCTAGCTCACTCACTCAAGTTCACGGTACGTCGAACGCAAGACTGCCAGAGACAGTTCACTGCACTTCGAACCCAATACTTCCAGAGACAGTTCACTGCACTTCGAACCCAAGACTTCCGGACGCGTTGCCTTCGCCTGGACGCTGCCACAATTACTCACTCAAGTTCACTGCACCTCGAACTCAACTCCACTGGATACGTCTCTCCTACTAGCTCTTTTGCAGCTGACAAACTAAACTAAACTGACACTTCTGGCTCACTTGCCCCTTTTTTATTTATTAGATTACACGTTCTCGAATGTACTGCGTCGCATAGCTTCTACAAAAATCGGCTCGCGTGGCTTTGCGAAACTTCCAGATATTCCCCCCTTGCTTCTTCTGCTCCGCGTCACGCCGCACCTTCCCTCGCACTAGATGCGCGCGCAACTTCCCCGACGCGACCGGTCTTCCAACATGGCGCCACAATATCATTGTTAGATTAATGTACACTGACGACGCCATGAATAATTGTGTTCAAACGATTAATAAAATATCTATCTATCTATCTATCTATCTATCTATCTATCTATCTATCTATCTATCTATCTATCTATCTATCTATCTATCTATCTATCTATCTATCTATCTATCTATCTATCTATCTATCTATCTATCTATCTATCTATCTATCTATCTATCTATCTATCTATCTATCTATCTATCTATCTATCTATCTATCTATCTATCTATCTATCTATCTATCTATCTATCTATCTATCTGTCTGTCTATTTATCTGTCTGTCTGCTTGCCTGCCTCCCTACCTACCCTGCCTCCCTACCTATCTATCTATCTATCTATCTATCTATCTATCTATCTATCTATCTATCTATCTATCTATCTATCTATCTATCTATCTATCTATCTATCTATCTATCTATCTATCTATCTATCTATCTATCTAATAATAATAATAATAATAATAATAATAATAATAATAATAATAATAATAATAATAAACAAATAAAGGCACATCAGATATTCAAATAAAGAAAATTTCATCCAGAGATTTAGAGTCTGGAAACGTTCCAAAAATTCTGGCTGCGTTTCCATGTTGAATGCCTGTTCCTATTCGTTGCCGTAGATAATTGGTGCAGCGAGGGTCTCCAGTAACTGTCACCAAACTTCTACCAATTTCTATTATTATTATTTATTTATTATTATTATTTATTATTATTATTACTATTATTATTATTATTATTATTATTATTATTATTATTATTATTATTATTGCCATAGAAAATCTGAAAAATTACTCGTATAAGTCTCCAGGTATCGATCAAATTCCAGCAGAATTAATACAAGAGGGTGGAAGCGCATTATCTAAGAAAATTTATAAGCTTGTACTTGCTATTTGGGAAAAGGAAATTGTACCAGAACACTGGAAGGAGTCCATTATCGTACCTATCTTTAAGAAGGGGGACAAGACTAACTGTAGTAACTTTCGAGGAATATCACTTTTGTTGACGTCGTACAAAATTTTGTCCAATATTCTTTTGAGAAGATTAACTCCATATGTAGATGAAATTATTGGGGATCATCAATGTGGTTTTAGGCGTAATAGATCAACTATTGACCAGATATTTTGTATTCGACAGATAATGGAGAAAAAATGGGAGTATAAGGGTACAGTGCATCAGTTATTCATAGATTTCAAAAAGGCATATGATTCGGTTAAGAGAGAAGTTTTATATGATATTCTTATTGAATTTGGTATTCCCAAGAAACTAGTTCGATTAATTAAATTGTGTCTCAGTGAAACGTACAGCAGAGTTCGTATAGGTCAGTTTCTGTCAGATGCGTTTCCAATTCACTGTGGGCTAAAGCAAGGAGATGCACTATCACCTTTACTTTTTAACTTTGCTCTAGAGTATGCCATTAGGAAAGTCCAAGATAACAGAGAGGGGTTGGAATTGAACGGGTTACATCAGCGTCTTGTCTATGCGGATGACGTAAATATGTTAGGAGAAAATCCACAAACGATTAGGGAAAACACAGGAATTTTACTGGAAGTAAGTAAAGAGATAGGTTTGGAAGTAAATCCCGAAAAGACAAAGTATATGATTATGTCTCGTGACCAGAATATTGTACCAAATGGAAATATAAAAATTGGAGATTTATCTTTTGAAGAGGTGGAGAAGTTCAAATATCTGGGAGCAACAGTAACAAATCTAAATGATACTTGGGAGGAAATTAAACACAGAATAAATATGGGAAATGCCTGCTATTATTCGGTTGAGAAACTTTTATCATCCAGTCTGCTGTCGAAAAATCTGAAAGTTAGAATTTATAAAACAGTTATATTACCGGTTCTTCTGTATGGTTGTGAAACTAGGACTCTCACTTTGAGAGAGGAACAGAGACTACGGGTGTTTGAGAATAAGATTCTTAGGAAAATATTTGGGGCTAAGAGGGATGAAGCTACAGGAGAATGGAGAAAGTTACGCAACACAGAACTGCACGCATTGCATTCTTCACCTGACATAATTAGGAACATTATATCCAGACGTTTGAGATGGACAAGGCATGTAGCACGTATGGGTGAATCCAGACATGCATATAGAGTGTTAGTTGGGAGGCCGGAGGGAAAAAGACCTTTAGGGAGGCCAAGACGTAGATGGGAAGATAATATTAAAATGGATATGAGGGAGGTGGGATATGATGATAGAGAATGGATTAATTTTGTTCAGGATAGGGACCAATGGCGGGCTTATGTGAGGGCGGCAATGAACGTCCGGGTTCCTTAAAAGCCAGTAAGTAAATAAGTATAATAATAATAATAATAATAATAATAATAATAATTATTATTATTATTATTATTATTATTATTATTATTGGCTTAGATTTAGCATAGACAAATAGATGCATTTATAGGTCGCCTGCTAGAGATGAACAAAACTAACTTCCGCTCTCGCTCGCTGTGTTCGTTGCATCCTAGATCATATATGTAACAGATATGTCGGGGTTATAGGCTTTGAGGTTAACAACTTTTGTCGGGTTTACTACGCTGCCATCTAGTTGTTACATAAGGCGTCACGTCATAATACCCATTTGAATTGCATTAGCGATTGTGCTGCCATTTCGTGTTCGTTTACGGCGGACGGGTGGCGATCCTAGCGGTTGTTCTCTTCAAAGTGCTGCCGATTTTAACGTAGCGAAGAGTTATCTGTTAAATACATGATCTAGGGTTGTATTCGTCTTTTCTCATCTCGTCATTCTCGTGCGCTTCGAGTCTCGCTCATCATTCTCAAAACAGCATTTGGTCGACGTGGAAAGTTTCGTAACTTTGAATAACATACATAATTGAAGTACCGTAAATAACATTAGTAAAAAAAAAGTAACTCCATGACGCTATAGCCCATGAAGGGCCAAGATCGATCAGCAGCCTGCTGGCCTCACGTCCACATGGCAGAAGTGGACGATCATCCAACCAGAATGGAGGTATCGTGTGATTAGCACGATGATTCCCCCAGCCGTCATAGCTGGTTTGCGAAACTGTATTTTCGCACCTATCGTAGTTCCCCAAGTGCATCACGATGCTGGGTGGACACCGGTCCTATACACTGGCGAGAAAATGTATTCCCTCTCGAGAACTCGAACCAGCGCGCATTCCGTAATGCGGGTCCTAGACAGGATGCCTTAGACCGCGACGCCACGGTGCGGGATAATAAATAACATTATAAATGTTTAAATGAGACAAAAAGACAAAACAGAACAGTATCTTAGTTATCAAAATGTTCTGGTTCTATTATATGATATTACCTATGGTTATATAAATAGAAAAAAAAATTCTCAAATAAATTTGCATTTCTAAGAAACATAAAACGTAACGTTAATATCTTTTCACTTGAGATTGCACACTTGATCTCAATCATACGAAAAGAAAATTCCTAGACTTTTAATAAGGACCTAATAATTAAATAAAGTTTGGGGAACGGATTATTATACACTGAAAGGTAGAGATGATGTTTCAAATAGGCTACTTGATTGTTTGTTTATATATATATATATATATATAAGTTGCCATC